>NW_004797284.1:1493693-1503349 GCF_000002075.1 Aplysia californica | reverse complement strand
ACACACACACACACACACACTCTCTCTCTCTCTCTCTCACACACACACACAAAGATAATTTCCTTTTATTTTTCTTACTATCCCAGCTGATAAATGAGGTGAGAAGTGTGGGGTTACGTGTGTGATATGATTTTGCTGCGTGTGTGACTTAGTTTCATTTAAGTCTACTAATATTTTACGTATAGTCAGGGTGAATTTCTAGTTTATTTATAAACTCAAATAACTTTTATTTCTTCTTCAAATTTTCCTATTATGGCAAATATGTGAAGCGTCTTGGGTACGTATAAGTTTTGCTGCATGTATAGGCTCTCTTATAACCGTCATGTCTGTTAGAACTGGGCTTATCACAAGGAACAAATTATATGTTGTTACCATGGGTGTTTTTTGGTTTGAAAAGAGTTATACAGCGCTCACAACTGAAGGTCATATGAACGGGCGGGGTACGAATTGGTTGTTTTTCGGCTACTCCAAAAGTCGCGTCGACAAAGACATTAAGCTTATGATAGAAAAGAACAAAACCCTTTTATGTTAAAGGTTAGCATTTTTTACTGTGCTACTACAGTCTAGTTTTTAGGGATCTAACGTGATTGGTGCCGATCTGCTTTTGTCCATGATCTGACACCTATAATGTTGCACGTGTGACATCTCAGTGAACAACACGGATATCCTGGTAGACAGACTCTGTGTTTGCTCTGTCTTATGCAACTCCAACTTACTCACAACTGTGTGTTCATAGTGCCTTAATTGAAACCTTTTTACTCCCACTGAGACAAACGTTTCGGAACATTCTCCTCTTTGTTTGGAGTGTGGCATGGTCATTGCTGTGTTCAGCAAAGAGAGATGAGCCATAGAATTGATTTTATTTTTCATTAATCGGCCACATTCTTTTTGTTTATCATAGTACATTATCTGTGCATATATAGTTGCCCTTTTAAGCCATCGTTAACACTTCATTTCCCCCCGTATCTGTCAAGGGTATGATTTTCATATATTTTTTTTAAATTATAGGAAGCTGAAGTGGTTTGCATTAGGTAAGAAAAAGCCGAGTTTTTTAACCCAGCCTTCTTGTATTATTCACATCTCCTCAAATCAACAACTGGGAGGTTAATGGAGGATACAGCTGGTAGCTTTTATTTTCTTTTGTTTCTGTCTGCCTGTTTTCCATGTCTCCAGCTCTATTTTTTTCCATTTTAGTGAAGGTTGTTTACGCCCCCATCGACACAGTTGAGGTCAAATAGGATGTGGTTTTCCACTGTGCCTGTCAGGGCCAGCCTTGAGTAAGAGGGACACAGTGTCCCAGCAGAAAGACTGAGATACTCGATTAAATTGTCCCCACACGGGAATCTGAACTTTGGTCTTCTGCGAGGAAGAGCAAAGCGCCTAACCACTACACCGCAGACGCCTGTACATTCTTGTTATATATCCACACGTACTCAAACTCATATCGACATGTGATCCTTATTGATTTTTTTAATGACTCGTTCACAGCTCAAAGATCCTGACTTCAAACCCTTGGATGACGCACGCGCTCCCAGAAATGCACTCTTACTCACCCGACGCTCAGGTTCCTATGTGTTCTACAGGGAAATCACCAAACGTTTCGAGTTGCCGCCTGGAAATTACGTCATCATTCCGTGTACATTTTACCCCCACGAAGAGGCGGAATTCTTGCTTAGGCTTTTCACTGAAAAGCACGCTGATAGTGGGTGAGTGATGTCATTTGTGCTATAAACAGACTAGTTTGATTTTCAGAATTAAGGAAAGAGACATTATTTTAGACCCTCCTCTTCGTTTCGTTACGAGATATCTCTTTCTGCTTAATTTCATTTTTATTTTCATGTCAGTTTGTTTGGATCATATATTTTGGGCTCTTATTTTGGTCTTGGTTTTATTCCTGATTTTTAATATTTCATTTTGTTTCCCTGCATGATGTTTGAAAGCGTTTAAAACATTTTTTTCTTCAATGCAGTTTAAGGTCTTAAAATATTTGATACGCACTGCATCTGTTCAATTCTTTCCTTGGACAACCATTTTTGACATATTAAACTGTCGTTTTGTTTGGGATCTAAATAATGGGTGAATTGTCTTTCTAAAACTGGTATAAATCTCATCTTGGAGGTTAACTGTCGCAGTTTGTAGTTCATGCTAGAGTGCTAAAAAGTTATATACAGGTAATACGTTTACTAAGACATTGCTTGCTACTTTCCATAAGACTTTTAAATTATATTCTAGGCATTACCAGTATTTGTCTCGGTTTTCTTCATGTCAGCTTATTAGTAGTTATTTTGTTTTTTTGTTGTTGTTTTTTAAAGTTAATGCCACAAGTACAAATGAAAATGCATGGCCGCTTTTGCTTTAAACATTAGGCAGTTTTTAAGCAAATTATATTTATATGATCATGTCTTTTTGTGTCATACACGATATTGGTAATCCTTTGCAAGTGTTATATCAACAGGAGTAGGTAAGGTACGACAATGGTTATTGAGTCGGCTTTGTATATTATACTATGGGGACAATGGTGAGGTGATGGTATATTTCAACTGTCAAAATGATAGGATCTATAGTCAGTGCTCGGGTTGTCTCAATGTGCATGAGCAGCATACATGTCTGGGGTATGTCTTTCCTCGCCTTGTAGTAAATCTTTATGTAATCTTCGACCAACAACAAATATATCTTGAGATGTCTACTCCTTCATTGCCGATTGTATTTGACCGAAACATTATGTTATATGGTGGATGTTTTCAGATACGTAAACATGTTTTGGAGAAGATCAAAGAAAGTCGTTAAATCTGAGAGGCCATACTTTCACAGATTCAGTATAATGCTTTGTCCGGTGGAGGTAACACTGGGATATTTGTTTGTCCAGAATTCAAACGAAACGAGCCGGTATTTGGTTCCTGATGCCCTAAGTCCTTTCAATTCAAGCTGAGGAACAAATCAGTCTTGAAACTCTATCAAGTATTTGTTGCGAACATTTTCTTTATTAAAGTGTAGGTCTTTCGCCTAAATCGCCCATCATAGTAGTGTCATTCCGTATGGTGGGTGCTATTTTCCTTCTTCATGAAAGCTGGACCCACCAAAAGAGACTAACACACTCGTTCCCTCTCACACGTGCACAGATACACGCCGCCCTCCCTCCCTCCCCCCCCACACACACATACACACACACACATGCACACACACATACATATACACACATATACACACACAGTGAGATCACACCGTTAGCTTTGTTGGTGTCACATTGGGCTACCGTGCAGACGGCACTGGTTCGAATCTCAATAATGCATTTCGAACTGAAGTCAATTCTGGAATTTTCAAAGCTCAGGTTTTTTTAATTCTTACAATGTTAAAAGAGACATTTGTACCAAAACATAACCACAGTACCACAGCGCGCCCAGGTTTTTGAGCTCATGCCTCTTTGAAAGACTCATCCAACTGATCATCCAAATAAAAGCCGCTTCACTGGCTTTGCTTGCTATTGTTTGTGACCCTGTGTTCACAGACCCCACTGTCATTGCTCACAAGGGAATAAATCAAGCAGTGAATTTTCTTTTCATAAAGCATGTCTGTGGACGTTGAACAGCCACGTAGAAGTCTGTAGTCGCCAGACGGCAGTTTTTTGTTGTATTGCTTTAAGAGCTGGATAGACGCAGTGTTATCATACTGAGCTGGGGAATCTACAAATACAATATATACATATGTATACATACTATTATATATGCATCTAGTAAAATGCTTCTTTGGGTATTTGGATGAAAGAAAAGAAAAGACAAAAAACATGATCGACACATTCTTAGTTTGTCTTGTAAAGTACTTGACTAAGGTTATACATACAATAATGTTAGCATTAATTGTTGTCCTCACCGTCAAAAATATGTGTCCCAGACATGCAAAGTTTAAGACTTAGTCTAAAGTGGCGGCTTTGATAACCTTATTCTCATCCTTTATATTATACTTTGTGACTCTTCATAATGACCAGTCTCATTTTCGAACGCACTTTTGTTCTTTTACTCTTGATAGGCACTATAAGCCAACTTCCAATTCTGATAGGTAATGTGCTAGTTTATGTAATGCATGCTATACTGATAACGACTCCATGCTCATAGAAGACCGTTTTAGGTCATTTAAAGGACAAAAGTCTACAGATAGTAGAAATAGCCTTTGAATAGTGCACGCTTTGAGTAGAAAAGTTTCCTCACACTGTATGATCGCTCTTACTTGGGACCATGGGAACCTCTGCTTCAGCTGTAGACTTTCGTATTGCTGTCGAGACGGACTCCTCGGTGTCTGATTGTTGGAATCTGTCCCTGTTTCTTTCTCTTTTGCGTCATAGGCTTTTAGACGGTGTGTGGTGCGTGCTTTTTAAGGTTGCAAGAAAACCTTCAGAAAGCTTGAGTGAATTGTGTCTTACTCGAGAGGCAGTTCCTTTAAATAGATGCAAGTATCGCTTTTGTCTTTGGACTGCGATGTTTGGGCTAGTGAAATTAGTTTTTCAGAAAAATAGTCGAACATCTGTATGACTTGTAAAGTAGCTAGTTATCGTTTGAATGGATGTTTTCTTTGCTGTGATTAAATCAGTGGTGCCATGTCTAGTGCAACGCATTTTCATTGCTTTAGACTGTTTGCATCCATTGTTGTTGACAAATGCTTCGATAAAGATTTCCGATGCTTGTTATAGATGTCAATTCGATCTCCTTATGGGAAAGTTTATTCTATCGAGAAGCTTAATGTTTCTCAAAGTTCGGGGCTGGCTCTGGCTACCGACAGTCAGGATCGAAGCCGCTCTCCTCGTATTTAACTTGTGTCGATTAGGACGTAAAATATTTACAGCGACTTCACAGCCAACCCAACAGTCTCGTCTCTCAAAGAAATATATTGCGTAAAAGAAGACGTAGAAAAATACGTTTCGCATCAATTCTCAGCCCCCCCCCCCCTCTCTCTCTGTGTCTGTCTGTCTCTCTCTCTCTCTTTATATATATATATATATATATATATATATATATATATATATATATATATATATATGTGTGTGTGTGTGTGTGTGTGTGTGTGTGTGTGTGTGTGTGTGTGTGTGTGTATGTGTGTGTGTGTGTGTGTGTGCGTGTGTGTGCGTGTGTGTTTGTATGGTATCAGCACATAACGCATATACGTAGATGTCTTTAACTCTTTCTGAACCGATAGAACAGTTTGAAGTAGCATCCGTACAACGTGACTCCGAGTGTAGAAATGGACTAATAAGGGGATTGATTGATTGTGGTGTTGTACCCAGCCTAGACTATCACCACTGTACATTCCTCCTTGCAGAATCTTCTATTTATGTTTAGTGGTATGATAAAACCTTTCACAGCACCATGTATTTCAGTTTAGATCCCTTTTTTATTTTTGGTGTTGGACATAGTAATGCTTTCGCTGTCGAATTATATTCTAATTATATTCCTGTGTGCAAAAAAAGTCTTTTTTTTCTTCAATCTAATTAATTGTCTTTGAACAAGGAGACTTTTTTGTCCTGTTTCCTTTTATCGAGTGCCATGTAAATGATCTTATTCGTATTAGAAAATTATTGACTAAGCTAATGGGAGTATTTAAAGACAATGATATTTAAAGACTTAGAAAAAAATCGAACTTGTTGTTGACATTAAGTTTTTCTTTCTTTTCCTTTTGTACAGCTTTTTCGCCTAATATACCCCCCCCCCCCCGAAAAAACCAAACAAGCAAACAAACAAACAAACAAACTAACAGACAAGCAAACAAACAAACACACAAACAAAACAAAACAAACAAACAAACAAAAAGCAGAATGCGACAAATACCCCCTTCCCACTCATTGAAATATGTCACCGACCCTGTCAATTAATACGGTGAGCAAAGAAAACTCACGGCGTTACACTTTTAATTGGAAACGTTGGAACATCAATCTGTGGTGGGGCGATGAGGCCCTTTGCCGTCGCTCGAAGAAGACCCGGGTTCGATTTTTGTGTGGGGTGAATTTTTATCGAAATTTTCGGTCTTTCTCCTGGGATGATGTATCCCTCTAAGGTCAAGGTTGGCCTTATCAGGCAGGGTCCTAACCCACCATCTAAGTGATTTAAAATGTGTTGATGAGGGTGTAAAATATCTATATTAAAAGAAGACACTCTAAGAAACATCAGTCTCAATTGAGCCTGTGCTAATAATGCCCTGATCAAGAGCGACTTTGTTACAGATACGAGCATTATAACGAGCACAGATGAATTCATTGATTGAGCTCTAGCAATTCTTTATTCTTTATTCATAGTCTACCAGTGGTGTCTCCTAGCACACGTAAGGCTTTGTAGTTATATATTTAAATACAGTTCTGGTGAGAAACAAATAACTCAAAACCTTAAAACGAATTGCTATTGGCTGGTGCCACCCGTCATACTGCATTTGTTTCTGGTTCTTGTGTTGCAACTCCTGACAGTATTGCTACTCTTGCTGTGGGGTTATGGCAATGGCAGTTTTCTCTAAGGTTTTGAACATGGTCCAGGGCGAAGGTAAATGTCATCAATGACCACTGGATCGCTTGTCCTGTCTGGCTGGTCCGCCTGGAAGAAGACATCGATAAGACCCTGATCGCCGGGAATTTCAACAGTCACCTCTCTCCAGCCTGTTTGTCCCTGTGAAACCTGTGCTCCAAAGATGTTGACGGGAATGCCTTTGCTGTCGTTGTGAGTCCGGGTGAACACAGTCAAAGTAGCGCCCCCAGCTACCGTCCCTGCACCGGAGAAGTAAACGAAGGACAAACACGCCCCTCCGTCTTTGGTGTCCACTGACCTGGTCTTCAGAATGGCGGGACCAGTGTTGCGACCGAACTTGCCCGCGTAGAGGAAATAACCCGAGCTTGAATCAGACCCATAATCCTGTTTTGGGAGTTTGTCGTAGAGGTCCGCACTTGCAGAGGCCCGAATCCAGGACGTTCCGTCACAGAGGGTGCACTCTATGCCACACTTGTTCGACTCAAAGTCGCAAAACATACCCTCAACAGAAAAACTCACCGATGTGTCTCTGGAAGATTCATTGCCAGATAAAAGGGAAATGCACTTGCAGGATTTTCCATCCATAGACTCAGAAGCTTTAAAGGTCAGCTGTACTTTCCTCCCAGGTGCCGTCTTGGACGAGAGTCCGGTGTCGACGTCACGAATGGAGTCGTCACAGTGGACTGAGGTGGAAATTGTACGCAGGCTACCAGGTGGCTTCACACATTTCACCGTGAATCTCTCCTGAGTGATTAATTTAACAGGAGATACTTTGTGAACGACTTCGTTCCGGTCAGTGTCAAAGTCTATCACAGTGAGTTCGTTGCCCTTACCGTCGAAGATTTCAGGTTCAACAAGGCCGTCTGGCATTTCAAACGTGACTTCGTTCGAGGCCTCTTCAATACGGGTTCCATCATTGAGCTGAGGGTATACCTTAATGAGATAGTTGTCTAGTTCTCCTCTGAGGTCTTCAACCAGCTCACACCTGACCTTTTTGTGACCCGAAGCAAGAGTCGTCACCTTGGTGGCGATTCCGAGATGTCCTGACCACTCACATGCTACCCCAGGGTATACTTTGTCGATAACACAGACGAAGTGGGCCTGACCTTTCGCTGTGTAACTGAACTCACAACGAGGCGCTGATGGCTTGACGTAAACAGGTAAATCACAACTGGCTATTTTTCTTCCGGTGATGAATTCAGGCGTGCACATGAGTGTGCTGTGCTTTCCAAACACGACAGTATTGATGCCGAACGTTGACCTGACTTCTTCTGTAGAACTATTTATAGCTTGGAAATTAGGATCACCTCTATTCAAACAGACGCCGGAACTATAGCAATCGGCGACACCACCGTTAGGAAGCTGCCACTGCACCGAACCTATCCACCGAGTTTTCTTGAAAGAACACACTGAATTTTGAGATTTCTCTCCTTCTTCCATTGGAGGACAGCTTAAGTGCACATCAGGGAGTCCCAGGTCGATCTGACAAATGTAGGCGCTGCTTAGCTGGTAGTCTTTTTCTTCCCATCCCTGGGGAGTTGTGATGACCCCAGAGGATATCCCGTCGCTGTTGTAGCTGGCCCCGGCTTTCCACCCGGTGTAGTCTCCTTCCATAAGATCATAAAAGTCCCAGCGATATGGCAACGAGGTATTGTCTAAGTCTATGTCGTTAAGACCAATCCAAGCTTCCGATTCGGAAAATTCTGACAGTAAATTTTGCAGGTATTCATCGGTTTCCTTGTCAAATACTCGAGCAAGCACGCCCATCGTGCTGTTGTTGGGTCCTCCTGTTTGCTCTTGACAGTTACGGTTAGCCTGAGACCAGGATACACGTTCTTCAGAAAACAGCTTGAAGCAGCTTGCTCTTTTTGAAAAGTATCGCCATCCAGTGGGACATTCATCGGAAGCCTGAGACTCTGAGACTGCCAAGTGTAAGGCAAGGAAACAGAGCCACACCACGGAGACTGAATAGTTTTTAATCCTCGCCTCCATCCTCCTTTCTGGTGAACCGATAACTCGCCTCAGCTTGACGTGAATCTAGTGCTGCTCTCACTGTTGGTTGTGACACCTTGACCGACGTCTAGTTGAACCCTCCGTGGCCTACGAACAAGAGCAGGAGACGAGAAAACGAAAGGCGAAGTACAAAACCGTTATGCCTTTAACAGAGTGTAAGCGAAACTCCTGACCTTTTATTCCTCAATGGACACACGTCATTCCATCTTGTTTTTGTGTTGTGTACAAATACCATAGGCTGTTTACGTCTTTCTGAGCTGTGATAATTTAATTTTGAAACTTGCTGACACCCTACATTTATTTGCATTGTAGAGCAGGGTTCAGACAGGTTCTGCGCCCGTGTGGTTGGGCTGGGGGGTGGGTGGTGTTGCAATTCTCTGGTCATAATCTGTTCCATACGCACCATTTTGGCCTAGGCAGACGGTGTGAGCCTGATACCAGGATACAAGTTCCTGTGTTATCTTCTGTTTGTAATCTGTTATATTCCTGGAAGCATTACGCTCTGTCAAGACACACATACTGAGAATACGGCTTAATTTTCAGTTCCCAGCCAGTTTTACTTTTGGTAATTTTCTTTATCCCTTTTGCGCTGTTTTGCGTCTTTGCTTTTGAGTTTTTCATGTTTTGCTTATATATTTGTTTTGTCTTTTCATTTCTTAGCTTTGCTTGTAATTCTGAGCCGTATTTTGAATGCTGTTATATTTTAGAATATTAGTAAGTACCTATAACGCACTTTTCGAGTGACGAACTGTTTCCGCAGCTTAGTGTGTGGTTAGGGTTGATAGAAAGCTGCCAGTAATTTCCAAAATATGTTTAAGCCTTACGAAAACGATTACAGGGAAATCAGCAAGACTCCGGCCCTATCTCCCAGACTGTACTTAAGTTACAAAGACATTATTCTACCACACGGACGCATATCCGTGTACACTGATAAGAGAGCTATACTCGCCCACAAGTGTATCTTACAAACATTCATGCGTTCTTGACGCCTCGTCAACACTCATACCAGCATTTTCTGTCTTTGTTCTCCACCTTTCTCACAGTCTTCTTTCAGCTTTCTCTCTCTCTCTCTCTCTCTCTCTCTCTCTCTCTCTCTCTCTCTCTCTCTCTCTCTCTCACTTTGTTTGTCTATCTGTCTCTTTCCCT
>NW_004797284.1:1492232-1493506 GCF_000002075.1 Aplysia californica | reverse complement strand
ACACACACACACACATACACACTCAAATACATACACACGTACACATTCCCTCTATCTCCGTATGTCCACCCCTTTGACTGTCTCTCTCTCTCTCTCTGTGTACGCCCCTCCCCCCTATATCCCCCCTCTTCTCTCTCTCTCTCTCTCTCTCTCTCTCTCTCTCTCTCTCTCTCTCTCTCTCTCTCTCTCTCTCTCTCTCTCTCTCTCTCTCCTTTTGTTCTTTTCCCCGACTTTCTTCCTTTCTCGTGGGTGGTTGGCGGGTGCTCTGGTGTGGTTTGCTTCTTCTTTCCTATCTAACATCTATCGTCCTTATATCCCCTCCTTCTTTTTTGTGTTTGTTACTCTCTTGTAACACCTCTAATCTTCGGCACTAATATGATCTTATTGTGTTGCAAGTACCGTAAAACTCTTACTTAAACTAAAAAAACCCAACATCCTTTCTCTCTCTCTTTTTACTTATCTTCTTTCGTCTATCCCCCCTCGCCCCTAAAGCGTAGAATGCAAACTCAGCACATATCCTAAAGCTTCAAAAAGTTTTAACCCTTCACATTCATTGCTGCTAGATCTGCTCTATAGTTTTACTTAAAAGAAGAGGCAGCGTCGGGCCTGGAGGTAATGGGTTAATAACATGGGATGCATAAAGAGCAATATGCTGTGCTCGCAAATCACTAATGCGCATCTGCATGTTTTGTTGTTGTATTTATGCCATTGTCATGCTGTGGCAGGCAACTACATTTTATTTCCTTGAGTTGAGCTGATTTCCTTCACTATGTGATCTGTGGGTGTAATATTTGAGGGGGGCAAAGTTGCTTGGAATGTTGTTTGGCTTGGGCTGTCTAGGTGTATTTAATGTCTTTGTGAAAGTATCTGGGGGGCATAAGTCCGAGTCTTGATTTTTAGCCATTTCAAATTTTAAATAATTAATTTAAATTGTTTTTTTTTTGGGGGGGGGGGGGTTGTTTCAGATGGGTTGAAAAACAAAATCAATCTGAAAAAGTCAACAACCTAAGTATCCTTTGCTGGGGGGTGTTGCTGTGTGGAATACTAATGACAACCTTACATTTGATGGACCCCTCCCCTCTGCCCAAAGTCCAAGAATTACAATTCGGTCATGCTCAAGAATGGGTTCTATAGCTTCTTTCAAGGCTGGTCGGTAACGAAAGGGACGAAAAGTGTGTTTGCATAACGCTTTGAAAATGCAGCCAACATACGTTTAGAAGCTAGTCTTGCTGGCCGTAGTGAGTCATTAAATGTTAATAGTTACGGTACACACA
>NW_004797284.1:1488832-1489883 GCF_000002075.1 Aplysia californica | reverse complement strand
CTCTCTCTCTCCCTCTCCCCCTCCTTCTCTCTTTCCTCCCATTGTCTCTCTTTCTCTTTCTGTCTCTCTCCCTCTCTTTGTCTATCTCAATCTCTCTCTCTCTCTCTCTCTCTCTCTCTCAACTTTTAACACTCATGTAGACCAAGCTATTTAGGAATGAATCTGCTCTGTCGTTTCGTTTTTCTTAAAGCCTCTCTGGGAATATTCACCTTAGTCCTATGTTCTGGAGAACTGAGAAGAATCCACCTTCAAAATTAACCCACATTTTAAGACTTTAACTTCCCAATTTAAGATTGAAATGAGTGAGGAAAAAAGATGGACTACTCTTGCAAACTTCCATTCATGTACTTTATCATGATTATGTCCCTTCCATATGTTGCTCAGCATCCAACTCCAACATTCTATCTATTTATCTATCTATCTACTGTATATGTCCATCTGTCTGTCTGTCTATATGTCTATCTGTTAATTTATTTATTTATGTGTTTATGCGATTACGCGTTTATATGTTTATGTATTTATGCATTTATGCATTAATATGTATTTACTTCATGGAAGTGAGGGGGGGGGGGGTATGACGTGTCCTCATGTGTCTTGTAAATATGCCATTCACAGAAGGTTAGCGTTTGCATAGCCTTATACGATCTTTGAACGTGTTTTTTTTAACATCTGATGGACTGCACGTTTTCTTGTTACTACACATTGTCTGTTTAATTTATGTATAATATACGAGATAATACATGTAAAATTGTCGCCCAAACATTAAGAGAAGACAACTATGTAAATTTGCTTTGCCTTTAACGTATTGGTAACGTTTATCTCCCTTGATGTTGCATGTTACACTTGCAATTTTATTTTCAGAGCTGGATGAGAAAATGAAGTTTCCATTGGAATCGTGTCGTAGTCTCATGGTGCTCATGGATGTATCCTTGAATAAGATACATTTCTGAAAGAAAGTTTTTGTCCTTCTTCTACTCTATATATGTCTTTGTGTGTGTGTGTGTGTGTGTGTGTGTGTGTGTGTGTGTGTGTGTGTGTGTGTGTGTGTGTG
>NW_004797284.1:1480113-1488491 GCF_000002075.1 Aplysia californica | reverse complement strand
GAAGGGTCCCGTGACAGGAAACCATCGCTTCTCTAGCTTGTATTCTGAACCTTGGGGACAGATTTTTACTCTTCCTTTTACATCCCCAACCCCTTCCCTCTCTCTCTCTCTCCCACCCTCTCTCTCTCTCTCTCTCTCTCTCTCTCTCTCTCTCTCACAATCTCACTCTTCTGTTTCTCTTTCCTTTTCTCTCACTCTACTCTCGCTCTCTTACGCCCCCGTCTCTCCTCCCGTCTCTCCCTCGGTCTATCTGTCCATGTTGTCCTTCTGTCTGGTTCTGTTTTTCCATCTCTCTCACTCTATACTCGCTCGCCTTTTCTCTCTCTCTCTCTCTCTCTCTCTCTCTCTCTGTCTCTCTGTCTCTCTCTCTCTCTCTGTCTCTCTCTGTCTCTCTCTGTCTCTCTCTGTCTCTCTCTGTCTCTGTCTGTCTGTCTGTCTCTCTCTCTCTGTCTGTCTGTCTGTTTGTCTGTTTGTCTGTCTGTCTGTCTCTCTTCTCTCCCCCCCTCTCTCTCTCTCCTTCTCTCTCTCTCTCTCTCTATTTGTGTGTGCCCATTTATTTTTTTCTGTCTGTTTTTATCTTGTTTTTGTAACTATTGTTGTAGCTGTTGTTAGTTTTCTGCTGCTTTGTTTTAGTAATATTATATCAAAGATTTAATTACGTCACTGTCTTTTATGAACCGGACCTTCACTATTCATCAGCAAAATAAATCAGGTTTCTTAAATCTCTCGGAGGCGAAGAGGGCGTGGAAAGAAATCAAAGCTTATAGGGTGAGAGCTTTTAGAGAAAAAGCTACTAATGGAGTAAATGTTTCCACAATTATTAGAGTTTTACCGGTGACATTGCCCTCCCCTCCGGTCTGTCAGTCTGTCTGTCTGCCTGTCTGTCTGTCTATCTGTATGTCTGTCTGTCTGTCTGTCTGTCTGTCTGTCTGTCTGTCTGTCTGTCTGTCTGTCTGTCTGTCTGTCTGTCTGTCTGTCTAACACAAATATCATTTACTTGCATTTTCTCCAGGAGAATCACCATTGATTTTGTTGGTGTAGGGAAAGCTCATGCGTTTGAGAGTGTAGAGGTAGTACTTGCATAGACAGTAGTATTTCTTGTGTAGTTTATTATGATCCAATATCAACTGTTGATAACGCTCTTGTGCACCACACTTCATTACCCTTTTAAGTGTATTATGAGATTGGGAAGGTATGTCATGAGAGAGGGAGCATACAGAGTATGAACTTTCCTTTATTTCCAACGAGCCATAAAGCTGGAAAAAAAATTGAGTACGGTATCCTTAGATGGTTTAAATTCATTTGGTGTCACAATAATAGTATACATGTGCATGGGCGTCAGCAGTGTAATGCTGAATGTCTTAACCATTCGCTCTAAAGACAAGAGTTTGATAGCAACGTTGGGAACATGATTATTGTAGTCTATCTTGTGTTTTCCATCTTTCTGCTTTGATTTTGGTGGAGGTAAGAAAATTATTCAAAACTGGGTTTATTCACTGTCAAATTAGGTATCAATGTTACTGATGTATTGAAAAATTAAGATAAACGAGATTTGACCTCTTGTGAAATAAAACGAATATGTGATCTCGAATAAAATTATTCAATTAATAGCCACTCTCCTTGTAAAAACGCAGTTTGGGGATTGAAATCCTACTGGTAATCAGATTTCTAAAAGGTAATTTATATTATAAATGTCTCAAGATTGAGCAACCTTTAGTTTTAACATTACAATAATAATTCTGTGGACTAATAGTTCGAAGTTTAATTTTCCACTGTGGTAGCTGTTTTTCATGTTCTCGTGTTCTTTTGGAAGCTTTTGTTTTGTAGGATATTCTACATGAAATATAGACGTGTTCAATAAAATGTACAGTTATCTTTGTCTTTTTCTACATCTTTTAGCAAATCTTCAAGCAGTTTGATGCTGATCATTCCAACACAGTTGACACTTACGAGTTAGGGACCATGTTTGCTCGGCTAGGTGAGTTGTCTAGAATGTTTTCAATTTCAAACTCATAAAGTAACCAGACTGCATTCGGTATTCCTGTTTTTCAAGCTTGAGCTAGGAGATGTACGGCAGCAGTTGCAGAAGAACATAATAAGACATGTCGAATTTGAAAAAAAGATTAAAACCACATGGCTGAAGGAAAGAAGATGATGTGACAAATCATTCCCATAATGTCCATCTACATGGCTCATCCCAATATACCGGAACATAATTTCGTCCAAGTTAATCTCACCTCACCCATCTTGTTTCAAATGTTCTCGCCTTTTGTGACACTGTTTCCCTCCTATTCCATCCCATTTTCCTCCTTTTACCTCACCCATCTCTTTTGATTTAATCTCATCGTATATCACCCCACGTCACCTCAGTTCACCTCACAACCCTCCTAATTTTTTTTCGTCTTCCCCCATCTCGTTCCGTCTTACTCCTCCTCACTTCATCTCAATTTATTCACATCGTCTTACCCCATCTGACCTCCTCCCCCTCCTAGTAAAGTCTCATTCTCCATCGCACCACAGCTCATTTTACCCCAAATTGTTTTAAAATATACAATATCAATACACATATTAACCTCCTGTTGTCAACGTATCTCACCCTTTTTATCTCATTTCCTCTCTTCTCATCTCTCAAACCTGTTAACCGTTCAACAATGAATAATATACTCTAATATGTACATGTGACTTTGTACAGTTTACAGCTGCCGTTCTGCTGGTTCGAACCCCGCTTGACCTTAGGTTGCTGGAAGATTTTTCAAGGCGTGGTTCAATCGGAGATGGATGTCCAAGCCGGAGGTCCTGCGACTTAAATTAACTAATCTTAAAGTGCTGAAGGAGGCGATAAAATAATATAATACCCACAGGGTCACGCAAATAGCTTAGGTTGTCTAATGGTGGACATGGAAGTGGTTCAAATCTCGAAAGGAGAATTCTTGAACTTGAGTTCCCTGGGAAATTTCCATGGCTTTCTGCCCACTTTGTTCAGCCATTTCGGACACTACGTTCAGTTTGTATATGCCCCCTCATTGAAAACTTCACAGTTTCTAAATAGGTGGTTGGCGGGTGCTCTGGTGTGGCTTGCTCTTTCTTTCCTTTCAAACATCTGTCGTCCTTATCTTCCCTCTTTTTTTGTCTTTTTGAGTCTCTTGTTAAACCTCAAATTTTCGGCACTTATATGACCTTATTGTGTTGTAAGTACCGTAAAACTCTTACTGAAACTAAAAAACTGCATTTAAATCGGAGAGTCACAATGCTGTCCTTCCCAGGTTTCCCCGTGAGTCGTGGAGTACTCGCAGCTATTGTGAGACGATACGGAGGCCGGGACAGCAGACTCACTTTGCCGGATTTTGTCATGATTATCTGCAAACTCACGACCTTGTTTGGTATGTCCTACTTGCATTTGTTGTGATAGTCCTCTTTCTTTAACCTAATATCAAAACGTTTGGTTGAGCACTGTAGGCACTGGTGTCCGCTGTGCAACGGTTCGGTGCTTTGCCGTCGCGCACAGAAGATCTGAGTTCGATTCCCACGTGGGAGAGTTTTTATTGGATATCTTGGTCTTTCTTCTAGGATGTTGTGTCCTTTTCAGCCATAATCAGTAACATTTTTGTTACTGTAAACCTCCCATGGGCGGCGCTCATGCCCCAAAGGTTAAGGTGTTCGCCTCTTATTCAAAGGTCCCAGGTAGCGACAGAAAATTTTTTTTCTCTAAAGTTGTCTCCTTTCACCTTCTTTCCTGATCTCTGGCAATATTCTATAGTCTGCTTTCGTCTCCACTTTCTGCCCCCACCCCCTCACCTCATGTGCCCCCTCCTCTAGGCTCCTGGCTTTTTCTGCAGCCTTTCTACTGCTACTCCTTGGCTCTTTCTTACTGCTGTCTTTCAGCCACATCCCTGATCTTCTGTATAAAAGATCTACACCTAGCCTTCTCGGACAAAGGCGAAAAATCTCCGAGGTACTGTGAGCAAGTTGCGCACGTTAAAGATCCCTCGGGGGTCCAAAATCGATAAGAGTAGGCTTCGGCCACCACCCGGGCATAATTCAAAATTTCCTACCAGCTGAAAATGTTTAGTTTGTCACGGGCGCTCATATGACCTTATTCAGTTGCGAGCGTCGTAAAACACTTTCCAAAAAAAACAAACACCCTCCCCCCCCCCAACCCCCCCCCCCTCCCATGTCCCCCAGTGTCATTTTTTCAGATCTACCCCTCAAAAAAACCCAACAACAACAACAACAACAAACAAACAAAAACAACTACAACTTAACAACAGAAACAAAAAAGGAAACAAAAAAGAAGAACCCCCCCCCCCAACTCCATGGCTGTCAAGTCAAAGCAAACACGGCCTGTGGGGGATGAACTTCCCAGAACAAAAAAGGAGATACTTTATAGAACTTCTTCTTCCCTTGGAAATGGAACTGAGCAAGACATTTGCATAGAAGAGAAAGAGCATAATCATTACTCCAGAGAAGCCAATTTCAAAGTGTGTACGAATTGTTTTTCAGTGTCAATATTTTTTAGGTCATTTCTCTGTTATTAAGTGCTTATGTATCTAGTTTTCACTGCAGCTGTCCTTGCATAATTATCGTTATTAATGTATGGCTGAAAAAGTTCTTCCTCATGTAGTTCAACTGATTTTCTTGTTTATTTGAAATGCAATCTATTATTAGTGTATTATTACTCACTTGAAAGTCAAACAGTGTTTCGCTTTGAGAGCGGTCTAGACTCCCCTCTGCTGATTTCTTCTGCTTTCTGCTCCCACATTTTGAAGTTCGTTTGAGTTGTGCTTATACCCTTTTTGCAGACATCTGCAGTTCACAAAGCTTTGTAATGGTAGCTTCGGACCGTTTTTACTATTTCTCTTCTCTAACTTGCAGTAAAATACTGGGTGTAATATCCATCCTGATATTAATACTATGGTCTTGAGACTGGAATATCCATTCTGTTATGAATGGTGGAGAACATTACGATTTAAAGACACACACAAATAACAGATTTACACTTTTGATGTTTTTTCTTATGTTTTTATTATCTCTTCAGGGTATAACAAATCTCTTTTTTTCCAATTTTTTTGTTGCTCAGCATCATTCCATCAACAGCAGAAACAGTCGGGGAGAGGGGAGGATGTGGCTGAGTTCAGCAGGAACGAGGTAAAGTCATACCAGGCTATTATGCTTACTCACTAAAGATTAGTGGCTGTCCGTTTCCCTTTAAACTGCTTATTTGTTGAAATGAAACACGGTGATTTCTTCTTTTATGGACAGTATTTGTTGAAACCGAAAGCTATCCTATTAGCTGGATCCAACCATTTCTCATGCTGGGAATTGATATTTGTGGCCCTTGGTTTGAATCCTCATTTGGGTGTTTTTAAAGTTGGGCTTTTTGAGAATTTTTAAAGGCTCTTTAAAATTTTTGTAGAATTGAAAGGGGCATTAAACCCACATGAGTCTTTACACTTCTAAAGTTGAAAATATATATAGATCTAGCAATAAGATGAATCAACTGTGTGTCCAAAGTATACTAATCTAGAAAGCTTTGTGAAGTTAGAGGCCCAGCGTGAATATACCACAAGTGTGCAAATGGGTAGGCGGAACATAATAATATACCTGGAAAATCTGTTTCTCAGTTTTCTTTTTTTGTGTTTTTCTTGAACAGTTTTTACAGACGACGATGTCCATGTAAAGCAGCACGTCATGAATAGCATGTTTACATATCGGCTGCCTTGCTCAACTCTGCAACCTCTAGACCACACAAGGTGTACAGAATAACAATTCCTTTCTATTTTAATAATACTGTTGTTGAATAGTTATGATCACCATATTTCATTCCTGTTATCATACTTAGGTATATTAAAACGAATTTTTCAAATTTTATGATAAGATTATTGTATTTATTTTAGGACGATCTGCCCTAACCATTATGTTCTGTGCATCATGCTAAAACTACATGCATTTGTAATGAATCGCTGATGCTTTAAAAATTGTCTATGTATTGATCCATTTTCCTTCAACAATTGTTTTGTTTGTTGCTTTTATTGGTTTGTACTCTTAGTTTGTGATATGTTTTTCTATATTTTTTAACTCTTTGCGCTGCTGAAATTACGCAACGTGAAAAAACATTGTTTTGTCTCTGATAGTTCTGCATTACTTGTGCTTGTACCTCTCCGACCAGTGCCATGTTATAAGTGGTGGGACGGCTGTCCTTACTGTCCTATAATGCTTTATGTAATGAAAGAGGAAATATTATTATTAATGATTCCTCCAAACCGTAGCTTAACATTTGATAGTTGAAAATACTGGTCTCTAGTGTAGTGTGAGGTATCATTATATTCATACACATAGGGTCTACTTATAATTATGCACTCAGATCAAATAAGCTTGGAGGCTGAGATCTTAAAGTACCGGAATGAAATGTTAATGAAAACTACCACACCAACAATAGTGACAGTGACCACATAGATGATGATGAAGTAATTTTAATGGGATTGATATCGAAGTTTTGTGACGTCCCCCCAGAACAGCAGATTCTTGGCTAAGTAGGAGGCCATATGGGGCGCTTTGTTAGGAGGATTTGGTTGTGTGTTTAAACCATACTTATGAAGAAGGCTTTGTCGAATGAAAAAACGACTTTCAGAGAGATTAGTAGTACCTATCTGATAGTGCTCGACACTCATATTGTAAGCTTTGGTGTGTTGTTGTGTGCCATATTGAAGTGTCGCTTCCACCTTAGATCTCAGCTCCACTGCAGGTTTTGTTTGTTATTTGTTTTGTTTTTTACTGTATTTACTGCTGTGTTCATGATTCACTACTGTGGATACTTTGTAGACCATCCTTTGGGTACAATCATTTCTACAGTTTCTATCAACAATCAATTATATATTACCTTTTTGTATAAGTCACACACATTTACTGTGGTGTGGTATTGATAGTTCATATTCATATATAATTAACAGTTTTTCCTGCATTACTGCATTGCTACATTCTGATGAATATGATACCCTCCACTTTGATTTTACAAAATCTAATATATTATACATTTGCATGTGGTTTATTTCTTAACATTCCTTTGATTTGACCAGTGTTTACAAACAAATAATATGATTCTCCCAATATACACTATTCCATGCAATTATACCGATTTGAAAAGCCAATATCCTCGCTGATTTTAACAACAATGGAGTTAAGAATGATTTTAGGGATAGGGAGAGAGGATTTCTGTTGCAGTTACTAGAAGTATGATAATGTAATATTTTAAAAATGAAGTGTTCCTTGTTTTTTTTCTCTACACATTCGAATCTATGGTCTTCAAAGACATATACTTTTTGTTAGTGACCGATCTTTTAATAGTTTAGTAGCCCTCACAATAGTTTTCGGCACAAGCTTTTCCTTTGGAAGTCGATATGTTGGAAATTATAGCGTGGATAAAGGATACATGTTTAGAAACCACACAGTCTTATTCGTGTAGACAAAAGACTTTAGAACCATAACAATGTTTACTGTTTGCAATCACTATTACTTAAAGCAAGTTACTGTAAATCATAATAATGTTATGTTTGTTGCATTGTGATTAAATTGCTCAATCAATGTACTCATGCAGGGAGTCAATAACAATAGTATTAGAGGTGGCCAACTGAGGAGAGCCCATAATTATTTTTTTGTTTTTTTGTTCATTTCTCTTTTAACAATCGTTTACCCTAAATGATGTGAACATTTTTCGTCATCATATTATTATTTTCTCATTCCTAAACATTGTGAGAAAATCTTGTTAGTATGTAAGTGTTTCAGCACCTATGAAATGACAGCTTGGACTGAATGTTTCTAAAAAAAACCCCGGAATGTTTGGGAGTCTTACTGAGTCTGTCGAGGTGATAATGAATGCTTAGGCAATAAGACGGCTTTTGAGAAGGGGTGTGTTATGTAAATGCAGTCTTATATTGTGTATTATATTAACATTTGAAAAAGGAAAGTAGTTTTTATATTTAAAAATGCTGCTCTGGAGCTAAACTTCAGAAATGAGTCTGAGAACTGAAACAAATTTGTAGGATGACTGAAGTGTACCAGCATGGCATTCTTGACGCGCAAGTTTGACTCCTTGTACTTGCTCTACAGGTTTTGAGCGCAACATGAGAGCAATAAGTACAGAATGAAGTGTCTGGTGTGGTGCTGTGTTTTTGTCTACCTTGAGCTAATTCACTGGTTTATTCCTTCCTAAATGTCTCTTGATTCAGACTGCTTGTATAAATAGCGTTTTATCTGATGGTTACTTGCATTTGTTGAACATGACAGTATGAAATTAATATTTCTGAGTGTCTGTATGTTTGTGTGTGTGTGTGTGTGTGTGTGTGTGTGTGTGTGTGTGTGTGTGTGTGTGTGTGTGTGTGTTG
>NW_004797284.1:1478449-1479528 GCF_000002075.1 Aplysia californica | reverse complement strand
AGAGAGAGAGAGACTTTCATTGTGGCATTTTCTTGGGTGCTCGCTTATTTCATTAATTGCATCCCCCCCCCCCCTTCCCCGTGGGGCCGCCTTCTACTCCCAAGTTCCAAGTTTCCAATTGCTTCGTTCTCTATGCATCTGATGCTGATGTTGTCTCACAACTTGACTGAGGACATCTGTCCTCTTACACTCCCAACATTTTTTTCAATAGCACAGTACTACATGTATCATATTATATTATTTTGAAGCTCTAATTATTACCGCATTGTGATAAAACAACTACCGGTCTGAGAATACGTTCCCTCCATAATCTTAACTCTTTGAGGAATCGCATTCTGATCAATTGACAACAGTTAAAGACGAGCTGTTTTGAAGTAAAACTTCTTTATAATTCTTACTGGTTTTTCAGTTCTGTGTTCTTTATCAGAAACTTTAAAAGACGAGCTACAGCGTGCTTACTATGAAAGAGGCTAATTCGTGTTTCTAGTTTGTGTATGGTGGTTCGAAATGTCCTACAACATTGCCTTTGGTCTGCTGCTGATCGGACATATCTGTCCACTACGTCCTTTAAGAGTAATAAACTGTTATGAATTATGAATTTTGCTTAGAATTTGTATTCATTTAATAAATCTTACTTAGTATTGATAAATTAGCTATAGATGGTATTTGGACAGCTGTTAGATGAGCGGTATTACCTATGGTTGATCGATTGCCTTTTATGTATACACGTAGATACGCTCGTACATTTTACTGCGGAACGTGTGAGCTTTTCGATTTATTAAAAAAAAAAAACTTTACATGTAGTTTGAATGTTAAACAACAGTTGAGACAATTTTTGTGGAACCCTACTTGTGCAGTTGTTACTGGGTTTTTAGTACGTTTTGACAGGGGTCTTTGGTCTACCCGATCCATTTCTTATTGAGCACTGATTGGACGGTTTCTTCACTGCAATATTTTGTGATGTGTGTATGTGTGTTTGTGTGTTTGTGTGTGTGTGTTTGTGTGTGTGTGTGTGTATGTATGTGTGTATGTATGTATGTGTGTATGTATGTATGTATGTATGTATGTATGTATGTATG
>NW_004797284.1:1474807-1476042 GCF_000002075.1 Aplysia californica | reverse complement strand
AAAAAAAATAAAAAAAATAAAATAAAAATCAAACAAAAATCCGCAATTTTTACTCGATCTGCTTGTGAACAAGTTCATCTGTCAAGTATCGCCTCATTCAGGGGGTGAGAGGAAAGTACATAGTATAAGTATAAGGACGATGTCTTAAGAAAGATGCTGAAACTTCCTGTGCTGTTTCCTGTCCCCAATTAGCGTGCCTAGACCAGAGGGCGGGGGAAGCTTTGAACTGAGGACGTAGATCTGTCAGAAGTTTTGAATGTTCTAATTATAACGGACCTCCCCCTTAGCTGGTGTTTCAATTATTTTCTCTACGGGACTTCCACCAAGATCTGTGGCTGAAAGGTTAGACTCTTTGCCGAACACTCAAAGACCTGATTTCGGCCTCCACACGGGGAAGATTTACCAGTACATGTCTGCACTTCGGTTTGTGGTATACCACACATTTCAGGTTTGTCCAAGCAGAGAGATTCGAAGCAGCCTGCTTCCAATTTCTTCTAAATTTTGATATATGGTGGGAAAATATTTGCTTCAAACATACCTAAACAAACAACGATGCTTTCATTAAACACAACCCCGGAATGGCCTCTACTTTCGATCCGGGCTCTGAATTTAAGGTAAAAATGAAATTAATGACAACAGCAACATTTAACATGTACAACTTTTTCTATATTAGATTCTTTTTAAATGTTGTTAGCAAAGACGTGATCCAACTAAATCTGTAGTGAAAATATTATTTCTTTGCAAACTGTCAATTTTGAGATGCTGCATCAAAACAAAATTCCGGTACTAATTCTTTCGTCCAATTAGGAAGTATTGGGTTCCGATATAATGCAGATTTAATGATGCGTATCAAATGTTATGCCGGGTTAATAGCATTAAGTATATAAGCTTAAGTGGTTTCACGAAAAAGTTTATCATAATAACAAACGAGATCAGAATTGTAAGATTCATTGTCATATCTGAGATCTATACTTCCTGAACCAGCTGTAAAATCTTTTCCGCAGAGTAAACATTGTTGTCTTCACAGCCCGGATTTCCGCTCCGCCCCAAAATAATTAGACTACAGCAACTTCCGTTCACACTTACAAGCTTCTAAATCTTCGTCGTTATTTTAAATCCCCCCCCCCTCCCACTCTTTTAACACACATTATGATACAAGCACACATACACACATACATACACGCATACATGTACACACACACGCTCACAGACACACGCTGACATTATGCTTGCAC
>NW_004797284.1:1472167-1473316 GCF_000002075.1 Aplysia californica | reverse complement strand
GTGTGTGTGTGTGTGTGTGTGTGTGTGTGTGTATGTGTTAGTGTGAGAGCGCATGAGTGTGTATGTGTGCGTTTGCATGTGTGAATTTGTATCTTAAATCTGTCCGTGTTCGTGTGTGGGCGCTCTTGTGTTTGAGTAAGTTCAGGGTAACCGTTAAGGGTTGAGGAAGACGGAGGGTGGCGAATTGGGGGTAGGGTGGGGGTGAGGAAGAGGGTACACTTTTATTTTCATTTCTACCACGTGACCAAGGTAGCATTCGTTCTTTAAATAACACACAAACACGGAGGAACCGACACAAACAATGGTCTAATAACAGACCTTCCCTTAATAGCGTCAAAAATCGAACAAAAGTTAAGTCGTTCAGGCCCAATACCTCTAACCAGAAACAGTTTGGTAAGAACATAATATTTACAAGATATCCCAGGAGATAACTTCTTGTTAAAAATAACTCTGATCGATGGGTAAGGGTATTACACAATGTCTGCAGAGTCTATTTTTGAGAAATCAATAAATCTATAAATAGTACGTTTTCTCTAAAAATCTAGCAGACGACTCATTATTTAGAAAGAATTCTTCCCCTAAGAGTGATGCAATTATTATTTCTCTGCCTCTCGGGGATAAAAAGAATTATAATTATTTTCCAATATTTTATTACCCTCAAATAATGCTATCGTGGGCGTGACAAGGACGAATGGGATTTTCTATTCGTTTTTATTTCTTTTTTTTTGTTCACTCTAACCTTCCCAGTACAAGACAAGAACAGGAAGGGCCGTACTTCCTCTTGTTTTGATTTCTCTCTTTCTCAGAGACTGTTTTGCTTTTCGAAACATAAGAAAAGTAAGCAAAGCGTAAATGGAAACAAACGCTTAGAATTGCCACAATTCAGCTTGTTCGTGATGGATAAATTAGCTGTCTAAAATGTTCTATTCTGCGTGTGTATGTCGGGGCGAGAGATGCTCCTTGCTTGTTATCTTTCGCTTCGTTTTTTTCTTCTCCAGTTTTCTCTATGTTACCACCTCCCATGGTACCCTTCTCCTCCTTCTCTTCTGCTGCTTATAATCTCCATCCCTTAGTCCTCCTCCTCCTCCTCCTCCTCTTCTTCCTCCTCCTTCTTCTTCTCCTCCTCCTCCTCCTCCCCCTCCTCCTCCT
>NW_004797284.1:1467861-1470245 GCF_000002075.1 Aplysia californica | reverse complement strand
GAGAGGGAGAGGGAGAGAGAGAGAGAGAGAGACAGACAGAGAGACAGAGAGAGACAGAGAGACAGAGAGACAATGAGGAACGAAAGAGTGAGAAAGACAGAGAGACAGAGAGAAAGAGAGACAGAGAGAAAGAGAGGGAGAGTGAGTGAGTGAGTGAATGTGTGTGTGTGTGTGTGTGTGTGTGTGTGTGTGTGAGTGAGAGAGAGAGAGAGAGAGAGAGAGAGAGAGAGAGAGAGAGAGAGAGAGAGAGAGAGAGAGAGAGAGAGAGAGAGAGAGAGGGGGGGAGGGAGGGAGAGAGAGACCAAGAAGCAAGAGGTAGGCAGGCAGCCGGCTCAAGAATTAAATGGAGAGTGGATTAGTTAGGGATGAGGCCAGTCTAAAAAGTGACGGTCTATTGGCATCATTTTGCGCGAGCTCGACTCGGAGCACCGGAGCCCAGCCTCAATTACAGCCATTCATAAATATTGATCATGTGATCACAGATTCTGGGAAAATGGCGGACGCGTCCGGGAAACGGAGCCGAGACAGCCAGGGGAGACAACCTATGATAAAATGTGTCAAAGAGGAAGTAATAAGCTCATTAAAACGCGACTTTACGAAGCATGACGGTGTTTCCGAAGTATTGATGTCCGAAACCAAATACTTTTTGGCCGTTCGTTATGGTTCTTTTTTGTTCCGTTTTTTTCTTTCCATTCCCCTTTTTTCTCCTAGATGATATATTCGTGGAATAATGATGGGTTTTGGGCCCTGCCGTCTGCTTTCTTCATTTCTGTACGCGTTTCCTTGACAATATTATTATTCGGCTCCCCGTGTAACGAAATCACGGGCTTGTTTCCGCGTCTTTTTTGTTTATTAGCCAGCAGTTGGGTGTTTTTTGTCTGTCTGTCTGACTGTGTGTCTGTCTGTCTGTATCTCTGTCTGTCTGTCTGTATCTATGTCTGTCTTCCAGTCTTTAAATCTCGTTTTATATGTGCATCTGCATATATTTAGAACTAATTTGTTATCTGTTTATCCACGTCTGTTCAATCTATAGGTCATCCAACTGATGCGTTAAAAAAAACCCACCAGTTGTGTTGTCCAGCAACTGCACTTGTCTTCTTTTCCGTCTCTCCAACCGTCAAGAAATCAGTTTGTCTGTCAGTTTCGCTTAAATTTTAAGCAGTGTTTTTGTTGAGTGTGTGTGGTAGCCTATCCGTTCGAAATGTTTGGAATTCCGGAGAGCGTGCTCTTCGCCAGGGCCACCCCCTCTCTTGGGTAGCGGGTGAGGCAGTCCACCTCCCTGAAGCCTCCACAAAGAGATGCTATAGCCGGAATGCTGTTGTTGTTGTTGTTGTTGTTGTTGTTGTTGTTGTTGTTGTTGTTGTTGTTGTTGTTGTTGTTGTCGTCGTCGTTGTCGTCGCCGTCGTCGTTGTTGTTGTTACGTGTAGTACTATATTAGTCTGTCTCCTTGTCTGCCGATCATTATACTTTATTTTTCGTGTTCCGTTTCTTAGTGTTGCTTGAGGGGGCTCTCGTGACCTAGAGGTTAAGGTGTTCGCCTCTCATTCAATTGGTCACGGGATCAGATCCGGACAGCGACAGACATTTCTCTTCTCTAAAATTAGTCTCCTTTCACTTCCTCGCCAGTTCTCTAGCAATGTTCTGCTGCCTGCTTTCGCCTCCTCTTTCTGACCCCACCCCCTCACCCCCATCGCCGCCTTCTCTGGGCTCCTGACTCTCTCTCTACAGACTGTCTACTGCTACCCCCAGGCTCATTTTTACTGCTGTCTTTCCACGACACCCCTGACCTTATGGTAGGTAAGATCTAAATCTAGCCTTCTCGAACACGGGCGAAAAATCTCGGAGGTTCCGTGCGCAAGTTGCGCACCTTAAAGGTCTCTTGGTGGTAAAAAATCGATAAGAGTAGGCTTCGGCCGCCACCTGTGCAAAATTCAAAAGTTCCTACCAACTGAGAATGTTTAATGTGTCCCGCGCGCTCATATGACCTTATGCAGTTGCGAGCCGCGTAAAACACTTTAAAAAATATTGTTTTTTTTTAAATTAAAAGATTGGTCACTTATCACTTTTTCTCTCAATCATGAGGAGTTTTCATAAACTTATTTTGGACTTGCTTTCAGACTGTGTGTTTATGTTGTAATATTTCAGAAGCATTCTGCACGGAACTGTTAAAGCTATCTGTCTGTCAACTGACCAGTCTGGTTTTTTTTTCTCTTTATTTGTTTAGCTTGATGTCTGTCGTAATTTTTTGTCTTTAAATTACTTTGCCCCCCCCCCACCCCGTTAAAAAGAAAGAAAATTAAAAGGAAAAACAAAACAGTAACAACAAAACCCCCCACACATACACGCACTATACCCGCTCAAAAAAATTGGGAACACCCCATGAA
>NW_004797284.1:1465581-1466913 GCF_000002075.1 Aplysia californica | reverse complement strand
TAATAATAATAGTAATAATAATAAGACAACAAAGTCAACAATCACCACAACAAGAACAGCAACAACAAAAACAACAACAGCAACAGCAAGCAGACATCAATAACATCAGAAACATCGCTTAGTATCAACGAACACTCCTCTACTCCTGCTCCTATACCTCTACGTCCTGCTCCTCCTCGTCTTCATCATGATCGCCAACATCAAGGGGGCAGGCAAATACATCAATAACAATCAGAACATAATTATTGTTTATTTCTAAGTTTTTTCACTTTGCAGCTGTGGTAACAAAACCAAAATTCGTACTTTCGTTTTTTCTCCAAACTCAATGGACTAAGGGGCAGCGATTTGAAGCCGAGGAAGAAATCGTGCTCATAACCAATGCTGCGCTAGGACCCTGGCCGAAGCGGATTGGTCACTGCATTGAATGAAAAAGGGTTTTATGATCAGCATTTGTCATGTTGAATAGAAAACATGTTTTTGTAGGTACGTGAAAAATTAAATGTTTGTAAAAAAAATAATTGATAACCTTATAAACAAGGGAAACTTACTTCTGGGACAAACCGTGTAGCGTTGTTTTCACGTCCAGCGGAATTAGATCCAAACGTTGGATTTATGTAAAATATATGAGCCAGTTATAGGATCACCATTGGTGAAGCAAGTCTTGAACAGGTACCATTGTAGAAAGGGAGACAAGTTCAGGTAAGCACAGGTGACTAATCTTACCTATATGTTTAGGAGGTTACCTCCCTTCCACCGAAAGGTGTGAATTTTCGGCGCCCTTCGCCCAGGTTGGCCTCGTATTCAGATTTGGTAACGACAAGTAAAACTCTCTGTGCTTTATTTGTGTGTTGAAACCTTGGCAAATGATTTAATAATGTCTACTATCGAAATCTTCATAACAAAGAAAACTAATCTTGATATTGTGCCCCAACTAACAACGCTGTTGTAAGGCTAAATTATTGAGTGTCACTCTTTAAACAAATCTTAGTAAACGCTTTATTCCCAGATAAAGACAGCTGTTTAGACCCATCTAAGTGCAGCCAGAAGGAGAAGATCGTTAACATAATTATCCCATGCTCGAACGAAACTCGAGTCTTACAGCAAAATAATATGTCGTCCAGCAAATCGATGGAATGTACATAGAGCTGTATTCCGTAACTCACGATGGCGATTTACTCTGCTATGAAATAACTGGTGTTAGTGAAACTTACAAAAAGTCTCATAAATTCAAACTGGAAATGTGGGTGATAGATAGATAGATAGATTGATAGATAGATAGATGGATGGATAAATAGATAGATAGATAAATAGATAGATAGATAGATAGATAGA
>NW_004797284.1:1463492-1464909 GCF_000002075.1 Aplysia californica | reverse complement strand
TCGTAGCACCTCCTGTTGCAAAAATACTCTTACAAACCTATATTATTTTTTAAAAAATGACTCAGTTTGTACACGAGACTGCGCATCTAGTGAAACAGGAAAGGCGTATGGTACTAATGTATACGAGTAAAAACGGGCTTGGTCGAATGACACAAACCTGTTTTAATTTTTTTGGTTCTTTTGTAGATTGTATTCTCCAACAGAACTGCCCCCCCCCCTCCTTTTCCCTACTTTAAGATAAAACACACCATCGTATCATCGCTTCGAATTCCGAGGGGAACAAACACCTCGATCCAAGGACCACTTACTTTGAAATGCAAGCTTTTCCATTTACATTTATTCTTACTTTCCGTTGCCCATCCTGTTGAAAAAATATTTTTTCTATTACAACATTTATCAACATTTCTCAAAACTTGTTTTCAGTCTCACACCTTAACTTTTTTGTGTGTCTTAGTAGAAGAAAAAACAAAAAACAAACAAACAAACAACCTCCCCCCTCCAACAAGGCAAACCGAAAAGCTGCTTGGACTATCTCTATCTTCTAGTCTCCCTTTATCTATTGTTGTGAGATTAGCTGTAACGACAAGCCCTCCGAGTCTCCTTCTCGCCAAGGAGATTAAAAACAGCAGTAAATATCCCCCCTCTCCCCTCGCCTTTACCCCACCCCATCCCACCCCACCTCCCAAAAACAAATAGTATATATTTCTTTTATTGAAAAAAACAACAACTAACAACAGACATTCAAAACAAATTACTGAAACCAAACGATCTGTTTAAACTACATTTAAAAGCATTGTTTAAAAAAAAAAAAAGCAAATGAAAAGAGACATACAAGCAAAATGACTTGAAAACATTCATTTACTTTAAAGAAACAAAAAATAAACAAACAAACAAACAAATTTTTTTAAAAAATAATAATAAATTACGTTTATATAGCGCTCAACCCCGATTAAAGGACACAGGCTCTGAGCGCTTTACAATACAATACAATGTACCACGGTAACACAAAACGTTGTGTTATGAGTAAAAGAAAATCACTCCAAATATTCATCGTATTAATTTAAAAGCAGAAATGACTTCAACTGACATTTGAATTAACCAAAAGATTTGATCTCCCTTAAAGTACTTGGTAAAACATTCCGGATCTTGGGGCTTGACATTCAAAGGCCATTGTTTTAAGAAGTTTCATAGATGGTAAAAGAAATCTCTTTTTGTCAGCTGATGAACTTAAACTTCGAGTTTGAATGTACAGTCTTAAGAGATTTGATAAATATGATGGCGCATTCTCATTCCAGCATTTGTGACATAATTATTATGGTGGCCAACTGGTACACAATTCTTTTCTCAACTGGCAGCCAATGCAATGTCCGTAAAAGCATACAAACAATACAGAGCTTGTAATAAATAAATAAATAAA
>NW_004797284.1:1459831-1461793 GCF_000002075.1 Aplysia californica | reverse complement strand
AATAATAATAATAATAATAATAATAATAATAATAATAATAATAATAATAATAATTTTAAAAATACTTTGTCCGCCAATCCCTGACGAGACCAATGCATCTGCGGAGAAAAAACTCGTATTTCTAAAGCAAAATAGATTAAATAAAGGTTTAGATGACAAGTGGCATCTATTATTGCCAAGGAGACCAGTTCTGGCAGGGAAGAGTTTGCTACACTTTGAGCATTTAAAAACCCCATTTCCATTTGTGAATACACGCAGCTTGCAGTCGTCACTCTTGGCTTCAGCATTTTTCTATTGGTGAACCCTCATATGGCACAGATATGACACTAAACAAATGGCACAGAACACAATAAAACCTACGACGACTATTAAAACGAATAGGTGTTGTCAATTTTAGAAAATGATGTGCTTAGTCTTTGTCAATTTTAGAAAATGATGTGCTTAGTCTTTATCAATTTTCTTTATCAAGTTTCGGACCTTACGATGTCCTTATGGGACTGTGAATGATTGTTAATATTATTTTAGTTGGCCTAATTTCTCTTGCCTTCGGCCACTATAAATTGAGGCTGATAAAAACGTTGACTATTTTTTAGGTTAATGAATGGACAAAAGGAAAAAATATACTCTATAAAAGGAATAATAAAATGGTTAGTGTTTTGTCCACTACACTTGAAACATCTCTAACCGAAATGCAAATTGTATATTGGCTTTGTGCGTGATCCTGATCCATGTGTTTTCAGTAAAGCGTGCCCACGTGTCTGTTAATTCGTACTGTGTCATATATAGCATGCAGATTTGACCTATAGAATAACAATAACGACAACAACAACAATAACAGAAACAATAATAAAAAGCAGAAAAAAGTAATAATCATAATTAAAAAGTATACTTACCACCACCACAACAACTGCTACTACCAGCAGAAGCCATATGCCATCTTAACATTTAATTCGGTTATTACGTTTAACATTTACGTTCCTCTCTACAGTTGGATTGTTTATTGTCAATGAAGGAGGAACTATAATGCTAATGCTAATGCTAATGCTAATGAGAGTGATAATAATAATAATAATAATAATAATAATAATAATAATAATAATAATAATAATAATAATAATAATAATAAGAAGAAGAAGAAGAAGAAGAAGAAGAAGAAAAAGAAGAAGAAGAAGAAGAAGAAGAAGAAGAATGACGATGCCATCATCACCATTATCATTATCGTCATCAGATTCATTATAATCACTGTTCTTCTATTCTTCTATGTTGTTGTCATTACTGTTCTTTTTAAATTGTGATATTTTATTTATTAATGAAACATTAATATTGTCACTGCTATGTTCATTGTAACAGACATCATGCTGAACTAATTAGAAACTTTTCTTGTACTTTTAAAATAATTGCATTCCAAGAAATGATACTGTTATTTCAGAGGGTCTGATAGTCTAACGTACTAAATATAATAATAATAATAATAATAATAATAATAATAATGATAATAATAATAATGATGATGATGATGGTGGTGATGATGATGATAATGGTAATGATAATGATAATGATAATGATAATAATAATGATAACAATAATAATAATAATAATAACAATAATAATGATAATAATGATGATGATGATAATAATAATAATAATATAATAATAATAATAATAATAATAATAATAACGATAACAATAACAATAATTAATAATACTACTACTAATAATAATAACAATACAGATAATAACAATGGTAATAATGATGATAATATTATTAATAACAACATACTACTACTACTACTACTACTACTACTACTACTACTACTACTACTACTACTAGCAATAATGATAATGATGATAATCATCATCATCTTTATCCTCATCATCATAATCATAATAATAATAATAATAATAATAATCATAATGGTAATAATAGTACTCCTACTCCTACTCCTACTCCTACTCCTCCTC
>NW_004797284.1:1456077-1458278 GCF_000002075.1 Aplysia californica | reverse complement strand
CCTGTAACCCCCCCAGATTTAAAAAAACTTGATATAGAGGCACAAAGCAATTTGATTTGCCTATCTCCGTCGGAGACGTCTCCGGATAGATACTGCGGTTTGGGTGAGTCACTGCCAAATGACTTCATACTTTGCTGTTGTGCCATTACGTCAGAGTGTTGTATCTTTTATTCAAGAGCTGAAAGAGTTGGGTCTCTTTAAAAATATACCATGAGGAAGGTTTGTGTGTTCAATGGGATACGTTCAAGAAACGCTCTACTGTCTGAAAAAAAGCACTTTTCCCTCTTCCGAACAGAACTTATACTCTTGTCACCATTGTCTCCCACCATACACTCCTCTCCACCACGCCCTTCTCCCTCCCTCTCCCGGCTCCCAACCTCTTCCCATTCCTCCTTGACCCCACTCTAAACCTTTTTCCCATTCCCTCCTTCTCCTTCTTCCTATTCTTTCCTCCCATTCCTTGTCCCTTACTCTTCGCCCCTTATTCCCCTCCCCATTACCACATACCCCTTCCCAGTCCCTCATCCCACTGCTATCTCCTTCTAGATTCTATTTCCTCTGAGTTAACAGTAGTGACACCCCAGTTAACACCTCATTGGCTGTGGTAATATCTCTGCTGTGCCCACAATGGGCACTATAACGTTTTGCAGATGCAAGAACTTAAGATTCAGCAGTTTTAATATGGTGTTAAAAATTACACAGTTTTGTTCATTCTTCTGGGTTTTGTTTATTTGTATACGTCATGCCCAATCATAACAGCTTGATTCCAATTGACTACTTTTTGCGACATGCCCCTCGGCACTTGTTTAGAGTAGACAATCTATGAAATAATATTATGTAAACAGCTGATCTGCTTTTTACTTACTGGCCTTGTTTCTGCATATTTCAAAGTATTTTTGAAATCACTTAAGGTAGATTATTAGGTTTTCTTGACTTAATCTAGCAAGTTCGAGTGCTTGAGGGAAAAAAACAGTTTGAGAGTGTGAAGACGAGGGCAAAGTTTTGTAAACACAAAGGTCGTCTCCGCAAGATCAGCTCACTGTCCTTTTGATTGTGGGGTTGAGTGTTGGCAGTTTTTGGGCTGTCGGTTGAGAAGGAATAACTACGTTCCAAATCCTTTAAATAAAAAACAAAAACAGCCTGCAATTAATTTTTATGTCTATAAAGTAACATTTATGAAATGCAGCAATGCGCTTTTATTCCTAGACCTGCCCCATTACTCTATACTTGGACCCGGCAGTGAAGGGTTAAAGGTTAAAATATAATGATAACAAAATTGCGTATATTATTATGTACGTGTAATTCTTTGTTTCTGTTTTTGCTCGCCTCTAAAAACGATATTGTGACATATTTGAAATTTGATGATAAGTCGTGTACCTCGTTGTTCGCTGTAATTCGTTTCTTTCAAACCCTTGCTTGAGTTATGCTAAGCTACTCTACAATATAAGGCCCTTTTGTAAAAACACAATACGGTTATTTATGAGGGGGAACCTACAACTGTATGTTACCGGGAAGCGGAGTAATAATAGTTGGAAAGTGCATAGAGTATGCTACAGCGCGTGGATGTGCACTATATAAATTCAATAATTAATTAGTATAACTGTTATCACAAATTGCACCCGTTCCAATAAACGTAGATTCGAGAGAAGGTGATGGTTTTTACAACGATATAAAAAAGAAGAGTGATAACTTTACTCAAACCTATTGATACAGCTTATCCATCATATTGTGACTTCTGCCGTTCAAAGATTGGCGAGACAATACATTATATTAGATAGTCATTTACAGAAAACTTTTAAGTTTTATTTAGTTAGGTTTTTACGGCGCTTGCAACTGCATAAGATCGTATGAGCGCCAAGGGGTGGATGTCAACAGAGAAGTCCTAACGGGGAATCATGCTTTCTCTGGTCACCTCTCTAGCCTCAACAGCACAAAGTCTGTTTTGACTATCAAGGCACCCCGGAAATAGCAGTTCATAAGAGAGTGACAAACATACAAAAGAAGCAGAGAGAAAAAAAAACGATAGTAAGGGTGGGGAAAGAAAAAGCAGCAGTTCCCTTTTAGCAACATACCACAACTCCACCCCTCCTCCCTCATGTTAAAAAAACATAGCCGTAAAACCCACAAAAAAACTTTATAAAAATAACAACAACATCATCAGCAACAACAAAAACAACATAATCCCCAAAAAAGACAACCCC
>NW_004797284.1:1449399-1453919 GCF_000002075.1 Aplysia californica | reverse complement strand
TACTACTACTACTACTACTACTACTACTACTACTACTACTACTACTACTACTAGTACTACTACTAGTACTACTACTACTACAACTACTACTACTATCAGAAATATACATTCAGTGTTATATTCTCAAAATAATTCTACTTATGTTCTTCGATCGGAATTGACTCGTCAGAGATTTCTAGTTTTGCATCTGAAAACCGGGTCCAATGTTACATGATCATTGTTTTCCCTTCTCTTCATGTGTTGTTTTTTTTACCTTCAGGAGTGTGCTGTTTGATTTCTCTTCTGAAATAATCGAAAAGAACGACTCCACACTTTCCTTAAGTAATGACAACAACATACAATTTGATAAGCCCCTATTTGACCTCGGTGCGAGTAGCAATCTATTTCCTTACATAATTTAATATCGATTTTCGAAGAATAAAGACCAGACTTTGCCTTGTAAATCCTTCTTTCACGTGAGATTACTTTTTTATTCTCCAGCTCACACTTGCTAGTCTTAACTTGAAAACACATTTTTGTTCACAAGTCAGTAGGTATGAAAAGACGAATAGAGACACAACGAAGCGGAAAGATTTATTTAAACCTGTTTAATACACATGACATTCTGTTTCAGTGTCTTCACCTATCACAAAACACGATATTATTTTCACTATCATTCTGTCCTCCCTACTCTTTCCACAAAATAGGCATACGCCAAAGAGACTGGATTTAATCTGTGTACACATTTCCTGAAAAGATTCTCACATTTGATGCGGTATGCAAATGTCAAGACAATATCTGTACGAGCTTTGAGCAAACAGTTCTATTGAATGGGATTCACGAAGCCTAAATGTGCCCTCCGTCGAAGCGCCAGGGAGAATAAAACGACTTGCAAAGCGCAACTCTTTCACGCCATGGTTTGATTCAAAGAGGGCAGGGAAGCGGCTTAACGCTACGACTTTCTTTCGGGAAAAATATCGTCGCCATGATCATAAGAATAAATGCTGCTCTCCAATTTCACGTCAACAAAAAGAACACTTTGTTGTCTCAAAAGAATTTGACGTTATTCCAACCCCCAGACCACTGCGTTATAAGTGTTTTTCCCTTAACTTTCAAAACCGTGTGGCTTTTGGAGTCATTGGCCCAGCCAGTATGGCCATAAATATTGGTTGCGAATGCTTCGCTTTATTGACGTCGTAATGAGAATGTTTCGTCAGTTAGACGAAATTAGATAACACCACCTAAAAATAGACAGCTGGAGATTCTACAAATTGTGGTTTGAGTTTTATAAAATATTAAAATTCGGACAATTTTTGGCTATAAATCACAACAGAGTTTTCTGGAACAGTAAAGAGAAAACTTTTCAAGCGTCCCTTCCTCTTCCGAAAGAAACATCAACATCCCACGTCTCTTGTGTAAGTTCAGAACGTTTGCACACCTTATGCGGCTGTATCAAGTTCGTTCTGCTGTCCATGATATGTTAATAGTTTGACAAGTGATCAGTGGGTACAAAGCAGCCACGCTGGCAATATAGGGAAGGGCGACAATTGTAATTATTGTTCGTTTCCTTTTTGCACAATTGCCCGTATCATACTCCATAACTAGTCATAAGAAATCCAACTTGCATTCCTGGCTCGGACTCACTCACAAACTATTTCCATAAGATATGACTACGAAATGCAAAGGTTTGGGCACCACGAGAGAGGCATTAGGTGAAATTATCAAACAAGTAATTCATGTCAATAGTCCACAGGAAAGTGTCGACATTAAGACGCGTCCCATAAGGCAAAATAGCGTTTAATTAAAAAGCCAAGACCAAATCTTCCGGTAAACGGTCAACGGTTTGAATGTCTCTAAAGGTGTATTTTAGTTTACTTTTGACTTTCCGAAAACGTACCTATTCTTGTTTTCATCGGATGTTCTTAAAGAAGGATCCACGTACTGTTGATCTAATGAACTACCTGTCAGATGTTGACTGCTGCGGAAAAAACTGGAATTAATCAACGTTTATATCAATAAACTTGAAAAACCAGTTAACTTTATAGAAGTGAAATCTTCATTTTTTCCCCAAAAGTATGAAGACTACTCTCAGGGAAGCCTGGGTTTACATAATAAATCGCTTACCAAATCCTTTGAAAATAAAATGTTGATCGATGACTTTGCGAAAATTTTAGAAGTGTTGCTTTTGACCAGTGCTTGCCAACCTCTTTACAGCCTGCGCCCGCTTTGGCCACCTTTAGTGGGCTAAAACTTTCGTACCGTCCACTTACATGTATTTCCAAACGGGGCATTAAGACCGCTACTTAACCGTGGACACTTTTTTCAGCAAGGTTTCTCAGAAATCAATTGTTGCAATTCCACAAGATTTTGACTGATCGTATGTGGCGTCGGTGGCCTAGTGGTTAGGCTCTTGGACTTGCAACCGTAAGATCATGGGTTCGAATCCCGTTAGGGACCCGACGTTGTGTCCTTGGGAAAGGCACTTTGTACAAATTGTCCTCACTTCACCCAGGTGGAAATGGGTACCCGGCTATAGACAGTGAACGATCTTGTCAGTTTGATAGTGTTTGAGCGTGTGAAATCCGCAGCTTGCACTGTATGCTTCTGTGGAAGCCGAGAATGATTCTGAGTGTTCTCAGAGGGTCTGCTGGGGTAATAATAGCTGTAAAGCGCACAGAGCATGCTCTTGAGCAGGGATATGCGCTATATAAATTCAATTATTAAATTATTATGTGTAGCCACAATGTTATACATTACTTCTTTGATAGCTAACTATTTATTTTTTCCATTAATACACCACGCTAAGTGTTAACTGAACCCACATCCCAAACAAGAACAACAGCACTGGATGTAGCCACGCCTATGTTATTGTAGTTGAATAAACGATCATTTGTTTGTAGCTGTGAGCGGCGGTGTTCAAAGAGGAATTTTATTCCGTGCACACCAGTTGTGCAGTCCAGTTGGGGAATCACCCAAGACGCAATGGCTAATAAAAAACATAAGCTGTTTTTAGTTGAGGGATGTTACAGTTAACTGTTTTCAATATCTTCTCCTACCCCCCTCTCTCCCTCTCCTCTCTCTCTCTCTCTCTCTCTCCTCCTCCTCCTCCTCCTCTTCCTCCTCCTCCTCCTCCTCCTCCTCCTCCTCTTTCTCTCTCTCTCTCCCCCCCTCTCTCTCTCTCTCCCCATTTTATTGTTCACATGAGAACTCAGCACGTTGATCAAAGACGTATCAAAAGACAATCCCTAAGCGTAAGGAAAGGTATACTGTTAGGAACCTAGAATACCGACATATTTTTATGAGGTGTCTAGACATTAAACAATGTGAGAAAAAAAATAATTGTACAATATAGTTGTTATAAGACGCCTTGATATGATCACATCTTCATATAATACGTTCTTACATTGTTGCTCATAATATTTTCCAAAAGGTACATTTTACTTGGCTTAGTGAAATATTCAACATATACAAACACTGTTTTTCTGGTTTTTCAAACTTAAATCGTTAACCTAGACCAAGAGATGCTCGAAAACAGACGAGAGCAGAGAAAGCGCCACGCGTGTAATACGAGCTTCTGCCCCGCTCAGTTGGAAAGAAAGCCAACTTCCTGTTTATCCGAAGTATTAAATCAATAAATGATCATCACATATTTGCTGGGTTTTTACATTGACCTAAATCATTAATCTGGTCAAGATATACACTGGTTCTTAAAAAGGTGTATGCTCGTGTATGTACGTATTGTGTGTGTGTGTGTGTGTGTGTGTGTGTGTGTGTGTGTGTGTGTGTGTGTGTGTGTGTGTGGCTTCACGTGTGTCCACGGTTGCGCATATGTTTCAGTTTATGTGTTTGTTTAAAAAAAGATACTTCTAATAAGAAATAATGTGTGCCATGCACATACATTCATATTTCTTTATTCAATAGCCTATTGTCTAAGGTCTAAGAAATATCCAAACTAATCAATGTTATTTTCAACCAGGGTCCTACTTTGGTCCTGATTTTGAGTAGACCTTTAAGGTTACGAGACTGGTACATCCTCTTTCCCAAAAATTAATCAATTTAATAATAAAATTCGAAATTAGGCGTAACTGTGGCCCTGTCATAACATGCTGCCGTTTCCCCTTTGCACGTCATTGAATTTCATACTGTCTTTGTGTTCATCGCCGGTTGAAGTGGACATTGTCTCGAGTAATGACATAGCCGTGTCCGTTATTGTCCGGTCATCTCCCAACCTCCGGATAAGCAACTGAGTGGCGTAGATTAACATGGGCTCGTGAACACGACCCACTCAAATGCACACTGATTGTTGCAAGAGACCTATCTCTCTTACTACGGGACAGGTGCGGAAATTGTGTGGAAAAAGGTTTCTCATTTACTTTCCCTTCCATTCTATAGTCACAATCTGACATCCTGAGGGAACAAAACAAAACAATTGCTGACGGCAATCAACGTGAAAAACTATGCAGTTGTCAGTCTTTTTCTTTATTTACAAATCAAGCCAGAGGAAGAGCAGAATTATGACATTACTGCAAACCCCCCCCCCC
>NW_004797284.1:1440519-1443110 GCF_000002075.1 Aplysia californica | reverse complement strand
CATACATACATACATACATACATACATACATACATACATACATACATACATACATGCATACTCTTACAAAGAGAAAGAGACTCTTAACCACCAGAATAAAGAAGCATGATTTTGCCTTGAAGTGACTGAATCTAAGTCAATGACCTTTGGGTTACAGACAACTAAGTAATTTTCTTATGTGTACATTTTCTACTATCAGATTGGTTCCAAACGCACTCCATAGCAATTCCTTGGCAGAGACCCTCAGAGTACTGCAGGTATAGCCAAGGATTCGCATAGTATTATTCAAAATATGACACGCTAAACAAAACTAAAGAATTTGAGAGTGCATCATACCGAAATTTCAACCTGCCAGGTGCCTAAGTTAAATAAGTCAAATTAAGTCAACTAAGATAAAACAAAATCAAGGGTGATAGACTAATACGTCGTACACAAAACTACAAAAGGGGGTCTTGTACAAGCCTCCAGCTTCTTAGGATTTATTCCAGATCCATCTAGTGGCTCTCGGTGCCTAGAGGTTAGGGTGTTCGACTCTAATTCAAAAGTCCCGGGTTCGAATCTGGGTAGCGACGGAAAAGTTTCGTCTTTCAAATGTTCTTCTTTCACATCCCTTCCTGCTCTCTAGCAATGTTCTGTTGTCTGCTTTCGTTTCCACCTTCAGCCTCCTCCCTCTCACCTCCTTTGCCCCCCTCCTCTAGGCTCTTGACTCTTTCTGCAGCCTTTCTGCTTCTCCTTTGCTCCTTCTTACTGCTGTCTTTCAGCCACACACCTGATCTTCTGGTAGGAAAGATCTACACCAAGCCTTCTCGGACAAGGGCGAAAAATCTCGGAGGTCCCAAGTGCAAGTTGCGCACGTTAAAGATCTCTTGGTGGTCCAAAATCGATAAGAGCAGGCTTCAGCTGCCACCCGGGCAAATTTCAAAATTTCGTACCAACTGAAAATGTTATGTGTGTCCCGCGCGCTCATATGGCCGTACGCAGTTGCGAGCGCCGTAAAACACTTACAAAAAAAACAAAACAACCCCGTCTAAAGCGCACTCACACACAAAAAGAGATCACTATTAAATTTTAGTTGTGCGTTTCTTCCACGTCTTCCCTCTCCAGCCTAAAAACAAAACAGAAACTCTGGCCATGAACATATTTGTGTCCAGCGTGGATTATATATCATAAGCTTTTTTTTGCTGTTTCCACACGTTGGTGATCCTAAATGTCAGAACTTTCCGTACAGATAAAAGCTCTTGGGAGAAACGGAGGGCGTCAGGATTAAGGGAAACATGTGGCACTTAAATCCTTGTACAAATACATTTTCCAAGGTCCCTCCACTCCACGGAATTCTAATGACCAGCTCAAAGAGATAATAACGATAATATCAAAAACAGCAACAACAACGTCAAACAACATAAGCAATGAGGATAATTAGGATAACATTGACAGAACCAAAAAACAGCAGAAGAAAAGGGGGGTAGAAGAGGTTCAGGTGATGGTGTGACAAAGTCAATGCGTTGGAATGATTGTTATTGAAGAAGTACTATAGTTGAAGAAAAGTTGACGAGTGCATTACATTTTAAAAAAAATGAGCCGACCTGTTCAAGATGATCTCAGAAAACAAACCCTGACCTCTCACCCTCCTTCTCCCACCACCTTTAGTTTATTTTTAAGCCACTTTTGAGGAAATATTTCTACTAAACTCAATCTCTAACAGTGTCAAAAAGAAAGGAGAAGGTTAAAACAGTTCAAAGTTTAAACCTTTAGTTCAGAAACAGATTTGAGCTCCATTCATGAGTATCATTATTTAAAGTTTAAACAATTGAAGTAACTGTACACCTTCCATTTTGTTTCCACGCCAGCGTAATCGAGCATAAGTGTGGCTGTCTCTCCGCCGTTTGAGCTACGTTCATGTCGTGACTGACCGCAAGCGACAACACAGCTTAATCCGTATAGCATTACGCGCGGATTCTCTCCGAGATTAGCGCTCATCTTCGAGGTGTTTTGCTCAAGTACCTGATTGGCTTAAGCGCAAGCTTTGTCCACGACCCTCATGGCTGAGTCCCCGAGAGCGACGCGCTGGGACCTCTTCCAGGTCAAAACTTTTCACTCTCGCCCCCGCTCAGACCCGGTCCGAATTTCATCCACGATGGATTTGTCCGTCTTTAACGAGGCTCTAGGGTTAAACCACCAACAGATTAGGGTAACAGTCCGTTCTTAGCCACCAGCATCCATTACTGACTATGTTTCGGGCCTGTCGTCTGTAGGTTTTTCAACGTGGGACTTGATCGTAAAGCTTCTGGGGCTGAGCACAGGGATCAAGGTTTTGGCTTGAAGGGGTTGAGGTGGGATGGCCTCCGAAGACCTCGAGGGGTTTTGTATTTAGATTCGTACTGCACAAACAAGACCAAGGAGTGACGTGGTAGATTATGGACGGCGGTGACACGGGAGGGGAGGTGTCAAAAGGTTAAGACGCGGCGTTCTCCAAAGTGGTTACGGATAGCGATCGATGGTTTGGATGCATGTCCGTTATCGTAATGATGATTCGCGCGTGTGCCTAGATGTGTATGTGAGAATGCGCGCGCGCGTGTGTGTGTGTGTGTGTG
>NW_004797284.1:1439113-1440419 GCF_000002075.1 Aplysia californica | reverse complement strand
CCCACACACACACTGTCTCAAGCTCTACTTCTGGTAAACACCACCAATACCACCACCAAGAAAGATAACAAAAAACATCAACAAATAAACAAACACTAAAAAACCAAACAAACTCCCCAACAATCCCTGAATAATAGCAAAACAACAACAGTTCTTTTGCAGAGAAAACAAAACACCCATATCACAAAGCAGGAAAAGAAAAAAAAAGCAAAGCAAAGAAAACGTGGTCGACAAACTGTCGCGACAAGTTATCAGTTTTCAAGAATGATGTCATCTCAGATCCTGCAAACAGTTGGACAAGGAGAGACGTGAACTGTCTCACCCCTTCGCTATCGGGACAACACCCCAACGTTCTCAGCTGACCCCCTATAGGTTCTGACCACCCGTTTCTATATACAACCCTCTTCAAACGAGGGGTCACCTTACAATAAGTGAACTGATTACGAAACTTGCTCTTCAGAATTATCGAGTCCAAACTCGCCGGATCCTTATTCGTGAAGAGAATGGGCGGAGCCGTCTGTCTGTCTGTCTGTCTGTCTGTCTGTCTGTCTGTCTGTCTGTCTGTCTGTCTGTCTGTCTGTCTATCTTACTCATTCTCTCTCTCTTTCTCTCTCCATCTCTTGTTCTCTCTCTTGCTCCCTCTCTGTCTCTGTCTCTCCATTCCTCTTGTTCTCACTCACTTTGTTGTCAGTCTATAGCTATTACTCTCCATCTCCTTCAAAATCTCCCTCTCTCTCTCTCTCTCTCTCTCTCTCTCTCTCTCTCTCTCTCTCTCCCCCCTCTTTCCTTTCACTTAGTCTTCTTAGATCTCCGACTTTTTCGTCTATCTAAATTTATAACCCTTTCCATTTAACTTTCTATCGTTTTTCTTTTCTCAATCACTCTCAAAATCCCCTCTCTCTAAATATATCCCCCCTCTCTCCCCACTCACTCCCACTTCATTCCTTTCTCCCATTGCCGTTCCACTTTCCTCCCACACCCTCTCTTCTTTTGCTTCCCCCTTTCTCTTTAACGCATCTGTCTCTCCATTCCTCTCCCTCTCACCCGGTGTCCACCCGGATTAGCACCCGCTGTGTCTTCGCCCGGCCACCGTTCCCTCCAGATTCGACCCCGATGGTATCGCATTGCAAACGGTGGAGACCTTGTTTGTGTCACCTAATGGAATGTTGTCCCCGGATAATTGGTCAAATCAATTTCCGGAGGAGGATCAGGCTACCTTACCATACAAACATACATACAGTTAGGACACCGCTGCCCGTGACGACCATGGGTAGGTGGAACATCACACCTGGATCTCAGGGGAGGT
>NW_004797284.1:1436502-1438711 GCF_000002075.1 Aplysia californica | reverse complement strand
CCCCCCCCAAACACACTGGCTCAAGGTCTACTTTTGGTAAACACCACCACTACCACCACCAAGAAAGAATACCAAAAAACGTCAATAATTAAACAAACACTAAAAAACCAAACAAACTCCCCAACAATCCCTGAATAATAGCAAAACAACAACAGTTCTTTTGCAGAGAAAACAAAACACCCCTAACACAAAGGAGGGAAAGAAAAAAAAAGCAAAGCAAAGAAAACGTGGGCGAAAACTGTCGCGACAAGTTATCAGTTTTCAAGAATGATGTCATCTCAGATCCTGCAAACAGTTGGACAAGGAGAGACGTGAACTGTCTCACCCCTTCGCTATCGGGACAACACCCCAACGTTCTCAGCTGACCCCCTATAGGTTCTGACCACCCGTTTCTATATACAACCCTCTTCAAACGAGGGGTCACCTTACAATAAGTGAACTGATTACGAAACTTGCTCTTCAGAATTATCGAGTCCAAACTCGCCGGATCCTTATTCGTGAAGAGAATGGGCGGAGCCGTCTGTCTGTCTGTCTGTCTGTCTGTCTGTCTGTCTGTCTGTCTGTCTGTCTGTCTGTCTGTCTGTCTGTCTTACTCATTCTCTCTCTCTTTCTCTCTCTATCTCTTGTTCTCTCTCTTGCTCTCTCTGTGTCCCTCTCTCTCCATTTCACTTGTTCTCACTCACTTTGTTGTCAGTCTATAGCTATTACTCTCCATCTCCTTCAAAATCTCCCTCTCTCTCTCTCTCTCTCTCTCTCTCTCTCTCTCTCTCTCTCTCTCTCTCTCTCTCTCTCTCTCTCTCTCTCTCTATCTCTCTCTCTCTCCCCTCTTTCCTTTCACTTAGTCTTCTTAGATCTCCGACTTTTTCGTCTATCTAAATTTATAACCCTTTCCATTTAACTTTCTATCGTTTTTCTTTTCTCGAACACTCTCAAAATCCCCTCTCTCTAAATATATCCCCCCTCTCTCCCCACTCACTCCCACTTCATTCCTTTCTCCCATTGCCGTTCCACTTTCCTCCCACACCCTCTCTTCTTTTGCTTCCCCCTTTCTCTTTAACGCATCTGTCTCTCCATTCCTCTCCCTCTCACCCGGTGTCCACCCGGATTAGCACCCGCTGTGTCTTCGCCCGGCCACCGTTCCCTCCAGATTCGACCCCGATGGTATCGCATTGCAAACGGTGGAGACCTTGTTTGTGTCACCTAATGGAATGTTGTCCCCGGATAATTGGTCAAATCAATTTCCGGAGGAGGATCAGGCTACCTGACCAGACAAACATTCAGACAGTTAGGACACCGCTGCCCGTGACGACCATGGGTAGGTGGAACATCACACCTGGATCTCAGGGGAGGTCTGAGGAGTGAGTGAAGAGAGAGAGAGAGAGAGAGAGAGAGAGAGAGAGAGAGAGAGAGAGAGAGAGAGAGAGAGAGAGAGAGAGAGATACTTTGAGCGTGTAAGAGGTAAGAGAAAACCAAAAGCAGATCGAGAACAAGATGAAAAATAAAAAAGAGAAAGGAAGAGAAAATGGAGGGGGAGGAGCACACACACACACAGAATATTAATACACACATACATAAACACGAAAAACACGGGATATCCCCAGGTAGATTTAAAGAAAGCAGACATGCAGGAGATGGGGACCAGGGGTCGAGACGGTTTTTTGGGGTGGGCAGATAGGTAGATATTCGGTGATACTGTTGGTGATTTTATGTAGTCAGTGATACGGGCTGGCATCCAGGAAATACGACATTGGTAGATAGTCCTTCAGCGAGCTAGATACACCGATTGACAGAACAGTTATTATGAGACTAAGGTAAAAGAAAGCAGGGTAGAATTGCAATTTAGAACAAAGCAGACATTTTTAAAATAAAGGAAGAATTATAACAATTGTGATAATATAATATAGACGAAACAAAATACTTTAAAGCAGTGCCATATTCCCAAACTCTATGGGAAAATGGGGGAGGGGTAGAGGAAAATAAGTATAATGAGAAAGGGAGATAGGCAAAAAAAAAAAAGTCAGGGAGGGGAAGAGAGAAAAAGAGAGAAATATAGAGAAAGAGGAAGAGAGAAAGATAGGTAGGTAGATAGATAGATAGAGAGATAGACAGATAGATAGATAGATAGATAGATAGATAGATAGATAGATAGATAGATAGATAGATAGATAGATAGATAGATTGATAGATTGATAGATAGATAGATAGATAG
>NW_004797284.1:1434444-1436402 GCF_000002075.1 Aplysia californica | reverse complement strand
GATGATGAGGATGCATGGCAATTTGTCCGCAGGTAGTTATAATGTCCTGCTTGGATGATGAATTGGGCATGATGCCCTAATGTCTTGGCCTCGAGCCATACGACTTAAAGAGGCCTATCTCAGAGTGGCTATAATGACTGCGCAGGATTACAGAAGCGTTAGTGGATTAGAACTGTAAGCGTACTTTAAGAAGCAGAAAATCGTAGAGAGCTCCTGCGAGTAAGTTTTTTTTCACGCATGTCAGCATGAAATCTTAATTAAGATTCACAGGTGATATCTGGCTCATTAAGGAAGTGTAAGCCCTGAGACATACATCAACTTCACACTTCATAATTTGCTGCTCTCCAGAATAAATAAAATCCATCTCCTTTTAGAATCTAGACATAGCATGTTAGTTGAATGGGCTTGTACAAACATGTTTAGTTAGTCACTAATCAGCAGTTGAAGCCCCCTCCCCTTCCTTCCTCTCTCTGCCTTCTGCCCTAACTTGTATTTTATCCCCTCCCCCTAGCACAGAACACAGCTTTCACGTGACAGCTAAGAAAAATTCCACGAATAACTTCTGACCTTGTCTACAATCGAACTGCCGAATGACACTCCGGTTCTTAGAGAACATTCATTTTTGCACAATGAACAGTCTTCATTTTCTTCACAGATGACTTCAAAAATATCAAGTTTGAAGAAGAATTTGCTTTTATTTCTACTTCTAATATATAAGATCTATATCTTTTACGCAAAAAAGTAAACCGGAAAGACAACAGATCTTAAAGCAGCAGTGCATTCCTGGCAGGGAAAAACGACTGCATAGTGTAAAGTGCTTTCAATGAAGCCAGGAGTATACACTATCAAATCTCGTGGTTTAACAGCAGAATTGACAGCGGAACATTCTGTCACATTCAAAAGGACATGTTCTGTAACCTATGATCCCTTTTCAATGAAACTTACATAAACCAAAGTCTCTTTCTAAAAACGCGTAGGTCTTTTAAAGGACATTTATCCTGCCCCCCCCCCCTAATCCCCATCTGCTATATACTGTCCAGTCCGTTTGCCTTTCCCTCTGTTTTCGCAAAAAGAATATCACATTTACAGAAATAAAGAAAAAGGTTCAAGAAAGCAGCTGGATTTGGGATCACATGAACTTTCGATCCCTAACTTTCAACATTTAGTCGATCCAAGAATACCACAGTGGCCCACGGTGGCTTTGTAATTTCTTAAATATTTACCTTGTCAACGTCTTTAACCATGTTCTCCTTTTCCCCGATTTAGACCTGCTGCTCATGGGGTGTCAAACTTGAAACATTTTAATCTCCACTTAGAGCTGTCTTGAAAAACATGTATAATTAGGACTGGGCTTTCCCTTACCCTCAGTCCCGCCCCTGTTAGTGCACCTTTTTCCATGAGCCTTTGAGACGTAAAAATTTGTTATGAACATCAACGAACAGCTACATCAGTCAACACAACTAAACCAGCCTTCATTTTCCCTATCAACAGTGGTAGGCACGCCCTCATCCCTCTGCCCTCATCAAGCCTCGCTCAATCAGCAGCCCTAACCAGGTTTGCCGACGGAGGGAAAATCCTCTAGGTTTATGCTTCTGAAATCCCGCTTAATCCTGGAGTTAGGGGGAGAGCAGCCAGCAATCTGAACGGCCTAATCCGCCCCGGAGCCCGGACCATCAAATAGGTATCGCCATGATTGAGCTTTTAGCTGGTCTTCATTAGCGATGACCACAATATTTTCCTTTGCTGCCCCGTTTGCAAAAGCTCGGACAAGTGCACGCACTTAAGAACTTTCTACCTGCCCGGCAAGTTCGTAAACAGTGGGAAGGGAAGGAAAAGAAGAATGTGAGTTCTGTATGCACGTGAACCCGCGTCTTTTGTACATTACATGCTTTTGCCCTTGTGATTGTGTGCAAGAGAGAGAGTGCATTATGTCTGTGTGTGTGTGTGTGTGTGTGTGT
>NW_004797284.1:1429648-1434344 GCF_000002075.1 Aplysia californica | reverse complement strand
AGATAGATAGATAGATAGATAGATAGATAGATAGATAGATAGATAGATAGATAGAGAGAGATAGAGAGATAGAAAGAAAGAGAGAGAGAGAGAGAGAGAGAGAGAGAGAGAGAGAGAGAGATTTGTGTAGAAATAAAACACAGAAGGATAGAGGTAGGGTGAAATATGAAGAGAGCAAAGAACTCACAACCATTCTTATCTTAAATCTTATCTTACCTTATCTCATCTTATCAAACGTCATAGAACAATCAATCGCCTAAAGAATTTTCAATATGAACCTTTATGAGTTTACCTAGAGGAAAACACCTTGTTAAACACGCCACACGACGTAGGAACATTCGTCCTAATCACTGTAGAGATGACTTCGATCTAGCGGTGGAATTCCAGTGTCCTCCTCTAACTTTAGATCTAGTGATAAATTTATATCGCTATTTAGTGTTCATAACATTTTAAGACTTTTTTTTAAAGCTAGTGTTTTACGCCTTCATCCACACCGTTTAGATCATTAAAGAGGCCAGTTTCGATCCTGCCTGTCAGGGCCAACGTCCCATAAGAAAGACCGAGATACTCAATAGAAGTTCCCTCCTTATAGGAATCGAACCCAGGACTTTTTTGAGCAACATCAAAGCGTCTAACCACTACACCACAGACGCTGGTAAATTTGATTGTAAGTGAGTGAGCACAATAGAAAAAGTGGAGCACATCGAAGGCAATATCTGAAATTTCTGTCCTCTAACTGCGCCGATGGCATCAAAGAGTATTCTACACTGTAAACAGCTGTAAAATAGCAGTGAAGGTTTCCTTCTGATACGTTCAGCAAAGATTTGACTAAACAAAAAGTGGCCCTGTTTGACGACGAACGATTGGTCAGATACACTGCGTTAAAAGAATTAGCAAAACTTAATAGTCTCGAATCCCCATTACAGCAAACAAGACATAAAACGGTCGAACTTATAATAAATTCAGTTTACAGAAAACCCGACAGGCCTTTGAACTATTGTTTAGCAGCGCGCTACAACTTTTTTAAGCCTTCATCTCATAGTTAATTTCAAAAGGTAAGAAGACTTTTAAGAATCACTGAAAAAAAACTACAAAAACACGCAGCATTTAATTATTGTTGTTATTGTCCCGTTCATCCGGGATCTGTCAGGCACACACGGTCGCCGTGCCCCCGGACGGCGCTATGTGGCTGCTCCTTGACCATCAGGGGGTCTTTCAGGGGGTCTGTCGGTACCCCAGGGTCCCTGCTGAGAACACAAACACGCTCCATCACGGACTGTCTGAGAACAGCTTCACAAACGCCTCCTGGTGGTGGCGCTCAAAGATACTGGTACACCTACAGCCTTTTTTTTCTTCCTGCCTGTCTCACGCTGTGGAGAATGCATGTTCAAAATGTTGAAGGAGGCGAGAAAAGATTTGTGGTAATAATAAGGTGTGGAATTCCTTTCGTTAGAGAGTATAGCTAGATTTTTGTTGTTGATAAGATGTGGAGGACGGACGTTCTTGGTAAAATATTTATTAATCATTTCCTTATGCCTCGATATCTGCTCTCTTTGTCTTTCTTTCTTTTTTTCTGTCATTAATCGCTTCCCCATTACCTCTCGCACTTCCTGGTCTTAGTAAAAATATCTTACTTAACTTCTACTTCGTTATTGCTTGTAGTATACTTGTAGAGGGACGTGGAAGATTGCTGTTAGCATTTCGTACTAGATGGACTGCACTTGAGAGAGATCTGTCTTTTATTCTGAGATATGAGATTCTTCTCTTTTCTCCTTAACAGTCATTTTAATATCTTTCTTTCCTCTCAACCCATCTCTCTGTATATTTCTTTCTTCTTTCCCATCCGGCTTTTCTCTCGGCTCTACCGTTTTCTCTTTCTCTGTCTGTGTCTCTCATTTCGTTATCTGTATTATTTTTAACAATAATATTGAATGAAATACACATTTTAAGCATATTCTAATACAAAGGTTAAAGGGATACATAATTGTCCAACGGTTACTTCAGGTGTGAGATGCATACATGATTATAAAGCACGGAAGATTTCAGAAGCTCGATCCTTGAAAAATCATGTCTTACTATCAGTCAACAAAAATCAAACTATAAGCTGGTATAGATCTTACGATGATCTGCTGAAATTGTATAATGCTCGCTGTTAGGGCCTGCTTTATTCGGGGATAGGCGCTGGGACAAAAAGGAAAAGGAGCATTTCCATTGCTGCAATACTGTTGGACATTGTATCCCGTTACGATAGTGGTACGTTCAGTGTTACAGAAATCTCTTAACAATGATATGCTACTGTCGTACCACAATATAACATATTTGAATTTACCTAAAAATTGATTTTCATTTCATTTCTTACTTTCAGTGGACAGACATCACTAGTGGTTCAGAACCTAACAATTAGAACAATTGTTTTCCTCTACACAGGATACCACTTCTGTAATGGTAGAACAAACATATTATTTCACAAGATACATGGTTTGCCTTATCTAATCATTCTCCCTTTTTCGTTATTGTAAAGATCTTCGTAATGAGCTTTCAACAACTTCAAAATGTGCGTCTGAATTTTGTAGGGGCGATTATTTCGTATAAAATAAAATAAGAGACGGGAGGGAGCTGTGGTTTTCCTTCAGCCCTATCGGGGCACTGGAGGAATGTGAGAACTACACGTGAACTGCAGTTTCAATTTCAAGGGGTCCGTGGGTCCCACATTGAAAAGGTAACACTTGTGAGTCAGAGAAATCATTGGAGTCTTACCTAGGAAATACTAATGTCTATTAAATCATTGATAATGTAGAGCACGCGCGCGCGCATTTGTAAGAGCTGTGGACGCCTAGGTTAAATTCCGCGTTATTAATCTTCATGATTTGAGAGATACGAGCGGACGCGTTCTCGAAATTTTGGCTGCATTGGTCGTAGCGAGCACACCTCTCGTGTAGGGGGATTTAAAGCGGTCTTGGCGACAAATACCCTCAAGGCTGGGGGGACAAAGCCGGGGTTTGCCCCTAACGCGATTTGAGAGAAGAGTTTATCAATTTTCGGAACTCGTCAAATCCCCTGCTATCTTTCGCTCCAAACCTTTGTTTGTTCTCGCTATCTCGCCAAAAGCTACCCTAAAATCCAGGGTGACAATGACTAAGACTACGTATCTGAACCCCTTCCCCCTCCTTTTTCAGCCCCCGTGGCCTCTCGGGGGGCAGGCGACTCGGGCATTCCGTTGCTGCTGCGATGGTGGTCTTCCCCTGCCTCCTTCTCTTCACCATCCGTCTTCAGTTTCGCCCTGGGCAAGAGAAGTCGGTCTAATAATATCCTTTTGTCATGGCAGATTTCAGGGGATGATCCCACAACATCCCTAGAAAGCGTGAAGCGGCCAGGAGGTGTCTGAAAGAGCAGCTATAGAAGACTGTTTATGAGCAGAACAGGATAGAGGAAAAAGCCTGAGACTGTGAGATGGATGAGGGGAGCCCAGTCGTTGATGTTAAGACGTGAAGGGTGGGTTGGGGAGGGGGGGTTGGTCTCAGAAGACAGTTTATGAGCTCATAAGATTTGGAGAAGGACTGCACGGTGGTTACCTTGATATATACAAATCTACAATGATTCAAGAACGGACTTTTGTGTTGTAATGAGTTGCATTGTACAGCATGAGTTTAAGCGTCTTTTAACACTGTAAGGGTACTTAAGCGATGACACTTCCGAAGTAGGGGGGCATATTCGATAGGATGTAGGTAAACTGATGGAGAGACACAAGAACTCAGTTTCCAAAAAAACCCAAACCCAAACAAAACAACCCAAACAAACAAATCAAAAGCAACAACAACAACAACAAAGTGCCTAATTACCAATAGAAGCCTGAGTCGTCCATACCCCAATCAGGCATCACGATTTCTGAGGTCACGGTGCGCCCACACCAAGTATGATAATTATTAATTGCAAATGTGTGGCAGTGTGGTGAAACTAGGAGTTCCTCAAAATAGTGAAATCGGAAAAGTTCTACGGTAGTTCAATTTTCATTGTTTTTTTGGGTTTTGTTTGGGGGGTTCAACACCTTATATGTTCATTTAAAAACCGAATGCTGTGTGACTTAAAAGAATGTTTCCAGGGACACTTAAGCTTTGGAAGTCAACAAACTTTGGCAGCAATTTTCTCGCTAATTTTACCTCTGACAACGAGCGACCAGCACCTCCACCTCTTTCAATTGTAAATAAATATCTCTACTTTTATTGCAGATTTTATTACATCGATAGAAAAAAAATTAACAAGATTTAAGATGATACCATTTATTCTATAAGCCCAAAATTTGACGAGCGCCTTATTCCACATTGCGCCGTGAGACAAATGACGTTTTTCATGGATGTAAAACGTCTGTGACTTTTAGCACTGGCGTCTTCAGTGTGAAGGTTAGGCTCCTTGTCTACTAAGCAGAAGATGTGAAAATGCAATATTGAGTGTCTCTGTCTTTCATGCAGTATTTCAGTCAACTGAGTTGGTCTTGAGGGCAGGGTCGAAGTAGCGTCTTTTAAGGGATCTCAATCACGTTGACTGAGACTTTTTTTTTTTCAACAAACAATGATCATCATGCAGCGCTTAGAAATATAGTTTCTCATTTCCCATACATTAAAAAAAACGGGGAGGTGGTTCGTCTATGTATGTATGTATGTATGTATGTATGTATGTATGTATGTATGTATGTATGTAT
>NW_004797284.1:1415211-1429548 GCF_000002075.1 Aplysia californica | reverse complement strand
AATAATAATGAAGATAATAATAATAATAATGATACTGTTATAATAAATTTTTAAAAAATGATGATGATGATAATAATTATTATAAAGCGCATATCAACGCTCTGCAGCATGCTCTATGCGCTTTATAATGATCACCCCCAACAGACCCTAGTGCCTTAAGAAGTTTGGTATTTTCGACTTTTGGGGAGCATTTTGAGACATACCCTAGCTGAAGGATGTAGGTATTCAATAAAATAATCTCTTTTCCTTGAACTCAGACTCACAGCCTCTACATGTAGCACACAGAGCCGTACCCTTGCACACTGAACGAGTAAGCGTTCCAAATGAATAATTTCGTCCTGGAACTGATGGTGTCTATAAATGTGGAAGATCGATTATACTGGACGTTCAATAGGTTGCATGTATTTTACAAGAAAGGTTGTTGAGTCGTAATCCAATACTGTAAGAAACTCATTATGATCATCTTCAACCTTGAGACCACGTGTCATGTCGTTTTGGGGCGTTGAGTCATGTTTGCGGGATGTACAATTTAGAGGTTGGGAAGTCGTCATTTGGCTCTGCTTAGTCCAATATTATGTGCCGAGAAAGACAATTTTCTCATTTTCCCTCCGTTGCACTAGTTTTCGGGTACAACGGCGTCTGTAGTCTAATGGTTAGGCACTTTGCCGGCCCTCTTAGTGAGAATATTATGTTTCCTTACAGTTTCATCTTTCTCCTTCGACGTACCTCACACAGACTGGTGGCTCCTTCAAGGAAGAAAAAAAATCTCCGAAATAACGCAACTACTTATTTATACCATACCATCACATTCATGTACTTAAATGCACACCAGGTTCAGAAAAAGGGGGTAGAGTACTCAGTAAATTTCATTATGATTTTTGTCACAAGTAGCAACCTCGTTAAACAATCTGGGGAGAACATCATATTGAATCATGACGTGCTTTCACATTCCAAAGGGTTGTTTTTTTTTGTAATTTGTATGGGAACTTGTCGTTGTATTGTCAGCTCAATTTTATGGGAAACCAGCCAGTTTGTGATTCTGTGCCCTATGAATAAGATAATAAAGAATATATTATGACCCTGCTCGGGTATCGAACTCATGTCTTTTGTGTGCAACACGGAGAGCTTGACAACTGCATCACGCATAGCGATGTAATAATTGGTAGATCATAAACCTACCTACTTTCGATTCCAGCATTATGAACAAACTGCCCCCCCCCTGTGTGTGTGTGTGTGTGTGTGTGTGTGTGTGTGTGTGTGTGTGTGTGTGTGTGTGTGTGTGTGTTTGTGTGTGTGTGTTTCTGTTAGTAAGTGTGTGAATACGTGATGGTGGGCGGGGGTTACTACATAAAATTTATGGTGGGAAAAGCACCAAAAACCCGTTTGCCTGTTTCTCGAACAATTGGTTACAGCGTAGCGTGTAAACGCCTGTCTCTGTCCCCGTAAATCTGTCAGCCTGGTCGGGGAATAGCGAGTTCACGCCCCTGGCCCCCGGGAACGATATGGAAACTGCTAAGTGCGCGATACGCCATCACCCGGGTACACATCGAGGTCCGGGCACAACAGTTCCACCTGCACAGACCTGGGGGTCATCCTGTGAGATTGCGCGCGTGAAAAGACTGTGGTCACAAAGATACAAATCTGTGTCGGTCGTGCATGCTTTACGAGGTGCTGTAACTAAGGGAAGGCCGTCTATCTATCGTGGGAAGAACAATGTTATCCTGTCGAGCTAAATCACTAAAGACTGATTTAGTGCCTACTTATTTTTATGAATGAACGTCCTCGACGTTAACCATTGATAAACGAGCTTCCCATTATAATGAAATATAAGGTCGTAGATATAATGAATAGAATAGGGGAGCGAACCTTTTTGTAGAAAAAAAAATCAGTGTTTCCCCCGATGAATTTTATCGCTTTACTGCCATCAATCAACAAGGAAGTATTGTTCAATAAATAATTTTTAAGGATTTAGAATCACAATGCTTAAACTAAAATCTTTAAGTAAACATAGTGTGGATAGAGTGTGTGACCTCGTTTCGCTATCATTCATGTATAGGTGATTTGGAGAAAATCGATGAAACAATCGTTGACATAGCTCAAAGAAACGAAAATGATAAAAATCCCTTCTTTACAGATCCGACAAAAGACGTGGGTCCTGTATCTCCCCTCATCCGTATACCTTCCACATACAAGCCATATAATTTATTGATATTCGCCAACATGAAATGTGTAATCTCTAACTCTCACGGGGCGATAGCAAAAAAAAAATAATTCTCTGCCACTAAAATTCAAATAACTCAAATAGGTTTTTCGTATTCACAATAGAAAATTTCATCTCAAAATTTTAACTCTGCAGACAGGGCGTGTCGACGTTTAATTGAAACATCCTGAACAAGACAGTATGGAATAGTGACGATTTAAAAAAAGCACTAAGTATTGATTTTCTTGAAAAAAAAAATGGTGTGAACTGATGCGGAAAACTTCTAGCACATGCTCAATACAATACCTAGACATTTTTACAGCAACAGTTCATATTAAAAGCTTTTTGCAATAACATTTACCATCAACGTTTGGGCTAAAATTCAAATCCAAGTGATAAATTTAAAAGATGCGATCAACGTGTTTTCCTTTCAACCATAAACATTCATGAACTCATTATTAAAAAAAAATATGTGAATCACTCGCGAGCATAAGTGCATGCAGAAGTGACGAATTTGATTTGCAATGTTCTCTTTCAACTGGTACATTGTTTGAAGGTGTTGCTAGTATATCCTGTCCTTAAAGAAATCCCTTAAACAGAAATACTATGAGTTCAAATAGGAATTGTGAGGAGGCTAGTCGCGAGCATTTTTTGCAGCTGATGACTCGATCCTGCAAATTATATTTGAGCCAAGTCAGGGAAACATTGGACACAATATGGGGTGTAGCTTCATCCTGCTGAAACCATGGTACTTTTTTCATCTGTCTCCTCCTTTGATATTTCTAGAATATCTTAAAGACTACAAGGCACAGTTCATATGTCACACTACCAACATTGCCGTCCTCCTCAAACCAGAGTACACCGCTAATAACGTGGCTGCTGAATGCCACCCAGCCTGTGCACTTCTCCGCATGAAACGGGCGCCTATGGACGTAATCTGAAAGGTCATTGACCTAGAATAGAGAGTTTTTAAAACTAATTCGCCCATCTAAATGAAAATGTGATTCACCCGGGGGCCATATTTCGTTCACCCAAGCTGGATCTCTTTCAGACTGTAAAACAAACCATTGACACGTGTCGAACACCAACAATATTCGCCGGGTGAGTTGTCCAGAGACCAGTGATCGCATCTTCCACATACGCTCAAGCTTAAATAACTGCACCCCTCTCCCGCTCCTACATATACAAGCCTCTCTTCTTCTGGAAGAATGTGCAAAAATATGATATCATTGAGCAGATTCTAAGGGGGCAATACAAATCAAAACTTAAATCTCTCTATGGTGTTAAAGAGGAATGCTTTGACAATAAAAACCAAAAGACCTGGGATTTTTGACATCTAAAGATGGAAGACATGTTAAAACACTTCATTCCCTTTAAACATTTTTCCTTAGGGATATGTGCCCGGACACCAACGTAGCAATAAACCAAAATGTATCTATAAAATATAGATATTCTTAGAAAGTGGCCCTTACCAGCAGTTTGGCTCACATGGCCGCCAAAGTTTAAGACCTAGAAAGTGCCCAGTTACCGTTATATCCGGTTTTGCAGGGTCATGTAAAAAAAACAATTTCGTGATTCTTTAATCACCACTGAGGGACATGTTATATGGTCCGATGGAGTCCCTCATGTGCCCGTCTCCCAAAGTTTCTGTTTGAGAGAACGACAAACAATAATACAAATAAGCCAGAAAGCCCCCCGCTGATATTCTCCTTCTATGTGTTATGGTTGATCATATTTCAGAGCTTTCATCTCCTAATAACTCAGAGTAGCGTGTCTTTGTATACACGAGCGGGTTCATAAAGTGACCAAAGCGACCCTTCCTGCCGCATAATGCCACTCAGATCTCTGTGCTCCTGTAATCCCTGGACGTTCTAAAAGTCAATGGCTACTTACGCCACACATGTGCCGTGCCACCAGCATTGAAGCAATTATGAAGCTTCCGTTGACCACTCTATGATTCCATATCTCACCATGATACAATACCAATATTTATATAATCTATCCGTTTAGAGAGACCCCCCCCCGCCCTCTCCCTCCCCACCCCACCCCAACCCAACATAGACAAGACATATTGCATTTTACACATACACACCTTCCCCACCCTCCCAAACAGTTCCAACACATACAACTTGACCCTTCCCCCCTCTCCCCACATATATGTAGACTTTCACCGCCCTATCTCTCCCCATCAAAATATGTGAGGCAGCGTGGTGGAATCAGGCTCTCGTCAATTTTTGGGCATGTAGAGTTATTGGTATCATCTTAAAGCGTGTTCACTTGTCTTTATTTGGATGAAAACAATATCCATTTATCTTGAATACAAGTCGAGATATTTGCAAAAGGAGGTGGAGGTCACCTGTTTTCAGAGGTAAAATTAGGGAGAAAATGGTCGTCAAAGATTAGTTACTTCCTACGCTTAAGAGTCCGTAGTAACTGAAAATTTACTTTTTTGTGCCTTTAATCAAAGTTTTTCAGAAAAATTCACACAGAAATGAATTCTTTAATGGGCATGAAGGGTGTTGAGCCAAAAAACAAAAATTTGATAAAAATTTTAAAAAACCTGCGGAAAAATGTAGGTTTCTTCACTTTGATTATTTTGACGAGAGCCTGATTCCACCACGTAACCTCACATATACGCCTTGACCCTTCTCCCCTCTCCTCCTCCCTCTCCCAGCATGCACACTATTTTTCTCTACCAAACGACGCGACATCGAGAGCGCTTCTGATTAATACAGGTGCTCTATACTTCACACGTGTCATTTTCCGCCCTGTTTGCTCCCGGCATTGACAGGTGTCCGAGCAAGGCACTATGACCTGGGAGACACCGGCATTTTCTTCTTCTCCTAAACATTCGATAAGACTCGACCCGCTCTCCCCTGCCGGCCATCGCAGAAACTCGTACGCGTCTCGTTGATAACGCTTTTGGCCACATAAATTTTTCTGATAACGACCGTGGAATTGCGAGAAGCCCTCCCAGGGAAGAAGATTCCGTCCCCAGCGTTCTGCCCGGGCTGTCTGGAATGCCATCGCTTGCATAAAAACACGCGGATACAAATGTAGCGACCGAAAATTTTAATAAAAGTCGCTAGGTAAATATTAGTAATCATCATGAACACGTTATCGGCAGTGTGAAAACACGACGAGCAAATATAGGAGGCAATAATGGACGGTAAAACAGCCAAGCCCTTCACAAGTTTTCAGAGAGATCTTGTGCAATTATTTAACCCTTGTAAGCTGCTGTTTTTGTTAAAATTATATAAAGAGGGTTCATAGTATTTCTTTTTGTCAAGATGATGAATGAAATGCAGAAGAAGAGGTTATCATAATGGTTTATGTTTTAATGTCCCATACATCTTAAGCTGTGAACATTTAAGCCAGCTTTGATAGCCTCGTGATTTATATTTGTTTCAGATAACAAGAGGAATTATAGGAGAGAGAAACAGAAAGACAGGGAGAGAAGAGAGAGAGAGACAGACAGACAGACAGAGAGAGAGAGAGAGAGAGAGAGAGAGAGAGAGAGAGAGACAGAGAGACAGAGAGACAGAGAGACAGAGAGACAGAGAGGTGGGTGGGAAGGGCGATAGAGGGATGATAGATAGATAGATAGATAGATAGATAAATAGATAGATAGATAGATAGATAGATAGATAGATAGATAGATAGATAGATAGATAGATAGATAGATAGATAGATAGATAGATAAACGAGTAGACGAGTAGAAAGAGAGATTCAAGATTCAAAATGATTTATTGATTTGAAAGGCCTTTGGCCCATACATCCACATGTTTTAACATATGGTTCGGCAATTACATACATTGGTGCAGGACATTGGATGTTTAACATAAATTGGACATGCACGCCCACATACACGTATGCACGCACGCACGCACGCACGCACACACACACGCACACACGCACGTGACGCACGCACATACACTCATACACGCTCCTGCTCACACACATACTTACATACATACGTACATTCGTACATACGTACATACATACATACATACATACATACAAGAAAGAGAGAGAGAGATAGAGAGAGAGAGAAAGAAAGAGAGAAAGTGGGGGGGGGGGGGAGAAAGACAGGGAGACAAGGAAAGGTACAGCGACAGGGAGACCGAGATGGAGACAGAGGCTGGAAGGAAGAAAGCAACAGGGAGAACATAGAGCGATTGTTACAAGAACGTGAAAGAGAGAAATGGAGAGGAAGAAAGAAAGAGAGAAAGAAGTGTGTGTGTGTGTGTGTGTGTGTGTGTGTGTGTGTGTGTGAGAGAGAGAGAGAGAGAGAGAGAGAGAGAGAGAGAGAGGGAGAAAGAGAGAGATAGAGAGAATAAAAACAGACGTATAGACAGACACTGCAGGGAAGATAGAACTACCCAAAAGTAAGCGGGTTAGAGTAAAACGCGTTTCAGCTGTTTGAGTCAAAATCAATAGTATAAAGCAGTTTCAAATTGGTAAACGTAAAGAAATTAGCTGGGTACAAACATGTTAAAACTACTCACACAAAAAACCCAAAACACATTTTCTTCTACAAACAATCACCCCCCCCCCCCCCGAAAAAGCATGTAGTGTGTAATCACAGGTATACAATAAGACTGGAGTTTTTTTTTCTCCCGAGTACCCAATGGCTCCATGGTACACGCAGAGTTCTCTCTTCTACTCTCTTCATTGGCGCAAGCGGGATTATTTCCAGCTCTCACTCAGTGGGTTTCCGTTCGATTCTATATCGAGGGAGATGTTATTCTCGAGTATGTCCGTTTTCAGGTGGAATGGATCCAACACATCTCAGGTCGTCGATTCTATATCGTGCTGAGGGAATCGAATAATGTCTAAGAGCAAAGATAGTAAATAACAAGATAGGCCACTCAGCCAAAAAAGTGTCCGCAGGAAGTATGCGCTTTGCTTCAGATGGCGCTGCAGTCTGTTTTGAAGCTCTCTTTCGTTTTTCCAGAAGAAGAATAGGAATAGCACCTCCTTGCGTGCGCAGATCGACTGCTGTTCATCAGCAGTTCGGGTTCGTTCAGTACGGAGTTTTAGTTTTAAAAATTTTTAATGACCTCTCGCCTTTCATTCTAAAGTCAAATTAAACGAAGAAAAGAATCACCCTTTCCTCCGGAAGAGGTTTTTTGTCAGCGTAACCATTTAAAAAAAGCGTTCTTCCGAAATTCATTCAAAAACTTGCTAGTTTCACTTTGATTTTTTAAACTCAAGTAGGATAACTCTGTTCGCTAAAAGTGCGCTTTTGCGAAGAGGGCGCCACCGAATTTTGAGGACACTTTTTTAATTAGCTCAAAGAGAGAAGTGGCCTCTCTTGTTATGTAGACTCTTTGCTAAGAGTACATCTGATTTGTCATGATTTGCCTAGATTTTTCATCTAAACGCAAAAATATTCTCTACATAACTTTTTTCTTTTTTCCTCGCTGTAAACCTCTAACTGTGGATGATGGGGAAAAGTGGTGTTATTATGCTGACACCACTCATTTGGAAATCCAACAACTATCCATGTATTAAAGTTCAAGAACTAAAAGAGACCCCCCCCCTTCCCCCACCCCCCAAAAAACGACAAAAACCCCCCAAAAACACACACACACACACACAAACACACACACACACACACACACACACACACACACACACACACACACATCCATCCCAAAACAATAACAAAACAATACAAAACAAAAAAATATTTAATAAACAGTTTAGACTAACTTTAGGGAAACCTTAGGTATACAAATTCGGCCACGGTAGCTCCTTCCACTCATCTGACCGGAACGACGATTCAGCCGTTATAGCAAAGATCACATCTCCCTAGCGTGGACGTTCATTGTCTGTACTATGTCCCTGGTGTGTGTGTGTGTGTGGAGTGGAGATGCCCCAACCTTTCATTACGTGACCATCAACAAAAGGTCAAAGGACAAATGTCGCTGATGTTGACCAGTGATAGTCAACGCGCTTTTTCATCGTCACCTCTCCCTGGGGAGACCGACATTAGACAACGATCTCGGCCAATTGTGTGTGGTGGTCAGTGTCCTTTTGTACGAGCTGATCAAACACAGAAAGCGAAGCAAAGCTCAGACCATTACAAAAGCGATGACCAATACTGTAGTGGGGAGTACCTGTGTTTGAGTAAACACACAATACAGCCACTGGATAATTAAAGAAGCTGGGCCGATAGTAGCAACTAGTGATTTGAATGGGAGAAATGTAAAAAGATCTTCACCTCAGAGATTGGCCTATTGGCCTTACATACAGACACAAGGCAAGGGAATCTGATTTCAGATTGATTGACTATACACGTTTTACGCCTCTTTTCGCAAAATTTAGATTATTCAGGGATGGACTGTATCGATAGATAGATAGATAGATAGATAGATAGATAGATACATAGATAGATAGATAGATAGATAGATAGATAGATAGATAGATGGTTAGATAGATAGATAGATAGATAGATAGATAGATAGATAGATAGATAGATAGATAGATATATAGATAGATAGATAGATAGATAGATAGATAGATAGATAGATAATAGGTAACGAAATAAGCAAAGCGCTAGCTTGAGAGAAGATGTGGTCAACTGAAGTAAAGGCAGGAACTTTGGGAAGAGCTGTGGAGAATTTACATTAATTTCCCAGTTCTCAAAAGTTGTTTGCGTTAATAAAATATCCATCTTACTGCTCAAAAGAGGCAATCACACCAAGCTATAAAAATGACCAAAGGCTTCCTGGCCCTTTTCTTAACATGGATATATTATTACAATCTTATTATTCTTAAAAATGCAAATTGTATACGAAATGTTCTTCCGTAACGTCTCAGTGCATAACAAAATCTTCTAGAACTATTTGTTTTTCTTGATTTATTCTTAAAGTCTGTCTTGTCGATTTTTAACCTGTTTGTTCACAAATTTTGTTTTTGTATTATTTTTGTTACGTGTCATACATTGTCTTTATATAAACAGTACCTTTCAATCTCGGGTACCATTCCCCCCCATTCCGCTTCCCGAAATAACCTCCAAGTAGAACCAAAAACTCCCACCCAAAATACCCCCCCCCCCTTTAGAAAGGACAAAAATCACCCCTCCCCTCTCCCTGTCACACACACACACACACACACATACACACACCCGCCTGGACACCTCCTTTCCCAGTTCCCTTTTTTCAAAGTACTCGTCAGATGTTCCGTTCTTCGATAATAAGATAAAAATGGATTCCGCAAGCCCATTAACAAAAGTTAAATTACCGTTTTTGTTTGCCCCCCCCCCCCACCCTCTCCTCCCTCCTCCCCGCCCCAAGAGTGCCTATTAAAAAGTAGAATGAAAAACTAATGCCCTTCAGAATGAATGTGACGAAAAATGAAAAGAAGAAGACAAAAGAATCTCGTGGTTGCCCCGAAAAGCTATTGTCCTGTATAAGAAAACGCAAGCAAAAACTGCCAAAGTGCGCGATAGCCCGCTCCTCCGGCGCTCTTTGCTTGTTCTTTGCTGTTGTCCTTCCAATTACGTGGAGGCGAAATGGCTTTTGGGGTGAGTAACGAGATTTTCCCTCTCCGAAAATGAGAAGGGACTTTGAGGGCTACCCTTAATTAAGTCACCATTAATCGCATTGGTTTTCTTCGTTACGGGCCCATTTCTCTTATGCGGGGCGCGGAGGGGACACAAAAATTGTGTTACGCAGGCGGGAGAGCGAAGGTGTCGCCGGACATGCTGAAAAAGGGAAGTTGAGGCATTTTTTTGTGTTCAGTTTAATTAAATAAGAGAGAACTAAACATGTCCGTGCTTTGAAGGTCGGAAGTTCTCTCTGTTGTTCTTGGTTTGATGTTCCTTTTTTTGTTCGTTTGCATCAAGGGGATAAAAACAAAGGATTATTCTCTCTGGTCCTCAATCTGGTAATGTAGCCGTGGTACCGTAGAGTTAATGAAAAAAAGCAGTCCCGGGACAATGTAGCAACCAAATTACGTAAGTACGCAGCAAGCTACCTAAAAGCCAAGATGGTTGTAAAAAGTGAGGATTTTTTGGCTTTTACGGAAATGATTTTGACTCTAATTTAGTAATGAACCCTTACTCGTCTTGAAAAATGAAGCCGGTTTCTTTTAGGCATATACGGTTTGATATGAACACGCACACTCACTCCCTCTCACACGCACATACACCACACCAATCCAACCACCTCACCCTAAACAGTACACACACACACACACACACACACACACACACACACACACACACACACACACACACACACACACACACACACACACACACACTCACATAGATCTACACATCGACATATGTCTGCACCCTCTCATATACTCTCTCTCTCTCTCTCTCTCTCTCTCTCTCTCTCTCTCACACACACACACACACACACAGAGAGAGAGAGAGAGAGAGAGAGAGAGAGAGAGAGAGAGAGAGAGAGAGAGAGAGAGAGAGAGAGAGAGAGAGAGAGAGAGAAACACACACATCAATATACAAGAATGATTATAGACTCCACTTTTGTCTAATTTTTAGCACACAAAAAATAAAATACTAGGTTGACTATTTTCAAAAAAGGCACTTTATTATAAAACATAGAACTGTCACTAGTGTGGAAGAAATATTAAAAAACAGCACAAAATAGTGACATGGAGAGGGTGCGATGGGTGTTTAATATAAGGCAAAAAAGAAGTTGTTTTTTGTTTTCCAAAATGTCTACCTGTCGTCTAGGATGAAAGAATGGAGGAATAAAGAAGATATATCGAATGGAGGGAAGGCAGATTTGAAGGCTAAAAGGACAGAGAGGCAAAGCGTAAAATATAAACAATCGGACGTGAAAATGTAGACAACGGAAGAAAAATGCTGCCCAATCATGAAAAGCATATACAGAGGGACAGACAGACAAACAGACCGACAGACAAAAAGGTAAAAAAAGATGGACATACAGACAGACTGGGACTGTACCCCCCCAAAAAAATCCTCCCACACTAGCGGTTTAAGGCTCCATAGAGGACACCCCCCCCCCCCACCTAAAAAGGCGACGAAAACTTTGGAGACTCTCGCCACGAGATATAGCTCCAGAAAAAGGTCTTCACTTTTCCTTTCTTTAATCAAGATATTTCTGTGTCGGTCATATCTATTTCGTCCCACTTTCTGAGCCCCTCCTTCTGGCTGACCATCGCCTAATGACGGCCAAAGAAAATAATGCCCTACCAATCCTTCCCTCGGCCTTAAGCCCCGGCTGTCCGCCGTCATGGGTCGGGAGAGAGAGATACCACGTCCCGAATACCAAAGAACGTCGCTGTTGATTAGCCAAATATTGTACATCATAAACTAATGAGGTTTCGCCTGATTCCGACTCACGTCACGTTCGTATAAACGAATTCTCATTTGTGAAATTGACGACGACAACGCCCCCCTTTCGGTCACAAGGAGGGTCGGCAGCCATCTTGACATCCGGGGAGCGCGAAGACTTGTGGCAGATCGGACACATCCGTGATAGCTCGGCAGTTCTCGGATTTCACATGAAAGGTCATGTGAGGTCACGCCGCTATATTCATGAAATCTCATTCACACTAATCTAACAAATGACCCTTACCCATGAAGAACAGCGAACATACAATCACGGATGAACTTCTTGTTTCCAATGTTCATCCCTCTGCTTTTGCCCTCTTCTTTTTATAATGACAGGGACATTTCGGGGGATAAAAGATGAAGTTTTTACAAACGAACCCGATCAGAGAAGGGAGGCAACTGAGCACGAGAAATGGCTGAAGGAAGTTGATCCCATGATCCTCTGGCGCAAGGACTTGAGCCGACCGGATGAGCTTATGAATACTCGACGAGGCATGCGCAGGACGCGCCCTGAGTGATGGAGGTGTTCGTCCGGAGAACTCCTGGGCCAAGGAGAGCTGTCCACATGATGAAGTCTAATGCAATCAGCAGCGCCGGCCCCTGGCGCTACGGATCTTGGTTTTTCTGAGTATCATCAGCCATTTTTCACCCGAATTTATGAATATTGCAATTAAGGTCGCTTCGATGACAGAATGTTTAAGTTCATTCTCCTTTCTCTTGGACGTCTCCGCTGCATGCTTATGGAGCGGCCCGTATGTGAGAAGGATTAACTTCTCAGAAGACATCCGCGGGATGTTTATGATTGCAACATAAGGGCGAATAGGTCACTCGCTCAGTATTGTTGAAAAAGACTTCTGTCTTGTACTTAGTTGTGCCGTTTTACGACATTTTACACAACTTGGTTGTTTTTTACCGACAGAAAGAAGAATTTTGTCAGAAATGGGGTCTGGGGTTGTTTTTTTAAGAGGGGCTTGGGGTCATTTGCTAAACATCAACATTAATATTTGAACAATGTCGTTGTTATAAAAAAAAATCTACAATTCTTAAATCAGCAGGTTAGTGAATTTTAGCTTTTGTTATCTACTGATAATGAATAAATCAAACTGAAAAAGAGTGATTCAAAATCTCCCAAGATAGAGCAATCTTATTTTTGCATAAAGAAACTTATAATCCTGGCCTCCAAACTAATTTTTCTAATTGCATTGTTACTCATAAAAAAACTCCTATCGTTATTCTTTCCCTAAAAAGTGCCCTTGGTTGCTTTAACTAGCTTTTACAATGACCTAGAATTAATGGAAAACTATTAGTTATCCGTTGTTCGGAAGTCATAGTATAGTGTGTAGATGTTCAAATTTTATCATAATAACGACCTTTTAAAAAAAGAGAGAGATAAGCTAACGTGTCCAACTTTCAGCCACGACACGACAACGGTGCAGCCTTGAGTTGCTGAGTAAGTGTCAGGGCAACTTGCGGAATGTTCCAACACACCACAGAACCGTGGCGCAGTGGCGAGGTTGTCGCCTTGATATTTACTACGAGTCGGTTTTGACAGGAAAGGTTTGAAATATTAAGGCCGGACCTGTCAAGGGTATACAATTTATTGCAGATCCATGAAAATAAAAGTGATAGCCCTATAAGAAAGAAGAAACGTCTCCCGTGGTTTATAGAGCACAAGCGGGGACGTGATAAAACTGCTGAAAGTTCACAGAGCGACAGATCGACCACAACCCTCCCACAGCTATGGTCGTCCCTCCCCCTTTCCCACGCTTTCCTTTTTTAAATATTGTCTTTTATAACTGTCTATTCTTTGTGCTTTTCTCACATTCTCTCTCTCTCTCTCTCTCTCTCTCTCTCTCTCTCTCTCTCTCTCTCTCTCTCTCTTTCTCTCTCTCTCTCTCTCTCTGTTTGTGTGTGTGTGTGTGTGTGTGTGTGTGTGTGTGTGTGTGTGTGTGTGTGTGTGTGTGTGTGTGTGTGTGTGTGTGTGTGTGTGTGTTTTTCATTTTCTCCATGATATATATGTCTTAATGTTGTATCTTTCACTCTCCTCTCCCGGCTTTTGTTCTTTACAGTCTTCCTTCATAGGGACTTCCTTCTTTTCTTTCTTTTTTCCTTTTCTCCTTCTAAAACTTTCTTTTTATTTCTTTATATTGAGCCCCAACTTGCTTGTGCTTAGGCTTACTTTACAGTCACAATTGTTGTCGTCTCGGTGGTTGATGAAGCTGTTAAATCTGTTATCGCATTGTTGTCGTTGTTGAATCTGTTAATTTTGTTGTTCTTGTTGTTTTACAAATTAGATTCTTTTTTTTTCGGTAAATGTTTTCCAGCGCTCGCAACTGCATAAGACCATATGAGCGCGCGGGACACATTAAACATTTTCAGTTGGTAGGAAATTTAAAGTTTTACCTGTTCTTATCGATTTTGAACCACCAAGGGTTTTTTAACGTGCACAACTTGTACACGGAACCTGCCAAATTGTTTGCCCTTATCCGAGAAGGGTAAGTGTTAGATCTTACCTACCATAAGATCAAAGGTGTAGCTGAAAGACAGCAGTGAGAAAGAGCCAAGGAGTAGCAGTAGAATGGCTGCAGAAAGAGTAAGGAGCCCAGTGGAGGGGGCAAAGAAGGTGAGGGAATGGGGGTGGGGGGTGGTGGCAGAAAGTGGGGACGAAAGCAGACAACCGTACATTGTTAGAGAGCAGGAAAGGAGGTGGAAGGAGACATTTTTGGAGAAGAAAATTTCTCGTCGTTATCCGGATTCGAACCCAGGACCTATTGAAAGAGAGGTGAACACCTTAACCTCT
>NW_004797284.1:1408260-1410760 GCF_000002075.1 Aplysia californica | reverse complement strand
TGGGGGTGATTTTGGGTAGTCCATCCTGAGAATCACCATAATACAGAATCTTACTCCAGACAAGTTACCATATCAGCGAAAATTGATTAATCTTGGTTCATCATTAGTTTAACTATTTTTGGTTTCTAATTCATGTATTTGTTTTTCTTTTAAGTTAAGTTTTCCTTCTGCTCAGTGAGTGTTTTTCCGTTTGGTTCGCAACATTCAGGGAGGTTTGAATTTGACACCCCTGCTCAAAAGAAGTGAAAACACAGAGCCACTCTATGCTTCTTTTGAGGAAATCTTCTTTCCGAAGTGGGTGGCATTTAGTAGAAAAACCATACAGATCTCATAAAATGTAACAAATAAATCCAAACAAAGCCATACTATTATAGTCACTGCATCGTAGCCTGTTTTTTTGTGCTAGGACTAATGTGCGTTCTCCAATTACAAACGACAGCCATTAAGCAGCGGTGTCTTTGGTGTAATTGTCAGGCGCTTTCTCACTCGTTACATGCAAGTTATCCATTAATGTGCTAGGGCTGGCCCTGAATTACACGTGCCAAACATCAAATTTCGTACAACACACAACATATTGTGTAGAAGTGGATGTAAACCATTATAACCAATCACGTTTAATTAACTACTGTTGTTGTCGAGTACTTTGTTATTTCGAGCGTTTTAAAAAGCCTTAAACAGGAAGTATATTTACAGGCTAAAAAATGAATACAGCTTGCAAGGATTCTTTAAAAGATATACAATAATCACTATGAAATGAGTAGTTCAAAAAAAGGTAACGTCATAGAGTAAGACAAACAGTAAACAACTACTACGGGCAAAGGTTGGTTATAATAGCAAGAAAAAAAAAAGTGATGGACATGCATAACTCTAAAGTTACCTTTCACAGTCTCACAGTACACGAAGGCGACATCAATACAACCTTTCTACAAACACGTTGTTGTTGGTTGCTACAGACTACAGTACAGTGCCTTGTTTTTGTGGGGTCCCCATGTCTTCCCACCAGTGGCTGTCCCTTAAAACCCTTATCATAGACTTCCTAGCATTATTTTTTAATCTGTAATCTGAGCTCACTTTCCACTTGTACAGTGTAGCCTCCGATAAGATTAAAATGAATTTCATTATTCACAAGGAGATATTTATTACTGATTGTTTATCTCCGTCTTGAACTTTGACAGCACCCCTACCCCCCTCCCCCGTTTCCAAAAAGGGAAATCTGATGAAAACTTCGTAGTCTACAATTGCAACGAACAAGGCAAGAAACTATATTAGACCTTTCGAGGCTTCGAACCTTGAACTTTTGCTTCCTGGTTTGGTTGGTAAACAACTGGATTGGTGCTTAAACTGTGTTTTACAGGAATATAATATGATGAATAATAACGTTCACATACTTTAGAAAGACAGCAAACGGACACACCTGTTTTTTACCTGCTCTTCTCCAGATGTAAACAGGTCGAGGTCATGGGGTCGAAGCGAGATACTCTTGATTATTTCCCTTGCTCTGCTATCGCACTAAGACTTGGTCTGCGACTTCAGACACGGACCCTCAGTTTTTTTTTGTTTTTGCTTCGGTCTGTCTATCTGTCTGTCTGTCAGTCTGTCGTCTGTCTGTCTGTCTTTTTGTCTGTCAGTGAGCTTGATAATTTTTAGGTTTTTTGTTTGTGTAAGAAAAGCACAGCTCTATCTATCTATCTATCTATCTATCTATCTATCTATCTATCTATCTATCTATCTATCTATCTATCTATCTATCTATCTATTCTTTTACAAAAGTGTTATGTAGACTTGTGAGATATTGTTCATTGGTGATGTCCATGAAAAGTGAGTGTGGGTGATTGGCGGGCGCTCTGGTGTAGTTTGCACATTCTTTCCTACTTGTATCAAATATCTATTGTCCTTATCCCTCCTTCCTTTTTGCGTTTTTTACTGTCTTGTAACACTGCTAATCTTCAGCACTTATATGACATAATTGTGTTGCAAGTGCGGAAAACTTTTTCTAAAATTGAAAAGCATCCTCTTCAGCTGTGCTGTTATCATTCGTGTTGTTGCTTGCATGTAGGTCTGAAAATCCGCTTAATGGTAAAGTTTGATATTGTACCTTGCTTCAGATATACCCCCCCCCCTCCAAGCAACAACCACAAAATAGTAATAACATAACACCCCTAAAAGGATTACAACATTGCACTATTGGAGATAATAGCCTCCTCTTGAATCTGCAAAATTGCAATAAATGTCTTTACGTATTGCTAAGTTCTTGCACAGACGATGTTCAAAATCAAGCCCATTTGGCGATCCCTTTACCTGAATAACAACAATCTCCCTCCCCATAAAACACTGATGTTAACTGTACTTTGCTCTCTTATGGTATGAACTTAAAAGTACTGTTTTTCTTTAATTGGCTGTCCTTTTGACAAATTGTCTTATTCTTACAAAAACTGCAGCATACAATCATGGGGAAGATGGTAAGAGAGAGAGAGAGAGAGAGAGAGAGAGAGAGAGAGAA
>NW_004797284.1:1405339-1408160 GCF_000002075.1 Aplysia californica | reverse complement strand
ATTGGCGGGCGCTCTGGTGTAGTTTGCACATTCTTTCCTACTTGTATCAAATATCTATTGTCCTTATCCCTCCTTCCTTTTTGCGTTTTTTACTGTCTTGTAACACTGCTAATCTTCAGCACTTATATGACATAATTGTGTTGCAAGTGCGGAAAACTTTTTCTTGTTGCTTGCATTTAGGTCTGAAAATCCGCTTAATGGTAAAGTTTGATATTGTACCTTGCCTCAGATATACCCCCCCCCCTCCAAGCAACAACCACAAAATAGTAATAACATAACACCCCTAAAAGGATTACAACATTGCACTATTGGAGATAATAGCCTCCTCTTGAATCTGCAAAATTGCAATACATGTCTTTACGTATTGCAAAGTTCTTGCACAGACGATGTTCGAAATCAAGCCCATTTGGCGATCCCTTTACCTGAATAACAACAATCTCCCTCCCCATAAAACACTGATGTTAACTGTACTTTGCTCTCTTATGGTATGAACTTAAAAGTACTGTTTTTCTTTAATTGGCTGTCCTTTTGACAAATAGTCTTATTCTTACAAAAACTGCAGCATACAATCATGGGGAAGATGGTAAGAGAGAGAGAGAGAGAGAGAGAGAGAGAGAGAGAGAGAGAGAGAGAGAGAGAGAGAGAGAGAGAGAGAGAGAGAGAGAGAGAAAGCGAAATGGGTTTAGAGATGTTTATGTTTTTCTTTTTGTAAGTGTTTCAAGTCAGGGGTGAGTGTGGGGGAGGGGGTGGGGGTGTTGTATCAAGAAATATGCCATTCATTTTAACAAGCGTAGGCTGTTACTACTACAATGTAAATCAAATCATTATATTGCATTTTCAGACACAGAATAAAAGACTGAACAAAAAGTCCATAATGACTGATGATTTAATCTCTGTCTCAGTCTACAGACTGAAAAACGACAGGTGAATCATTAAGCCGTTGACAATAGGTACACGTTCGTGGCTTATTTGTAATAGTCTTTAGCTTCAGGCTTCAATGGTTCTTCAAAGTAGGAAAGGTACCTCACCGACCAAAGTCTGCTTATCTTAGGGGCCATTACGTGGTTTACTGAAAGAGAAAACAAACCAACGAGAATGCAAGTATAGTGTACACGATGTGAACACCTTAACAAGAACGTTGTTGAACTCCGTCGTTTTTATGTGGCTCTTATTTCTCTCCTGCGGGCCTTTGAGTGGGGAGTTGTGTAAGGTTAGCTGGGGAGCAGGTCTGTGTCATGTTTACCTGTGTCCCTAAGCATGTAGGTGCGTAATGACCGCTGGTCATTCAGTTGACATCAGGCATTTTTCAGTAACTGCTCTCTTTTCGTCTCTCATACCACTCCCTTCCCCACCTCATCACCCCGCCTTTCCTTCACCTTCCTTCTCCCCTGTGTGTGTGTGTGTATGTGTGTGTGTGTGTGTGTGTGTGTGTGTGTGTGTGTGTGTGTGTGTGTGTGTGTGTGTGCGCGTGTGTGTGTGTACGTGTAGGTATGTGGAAGTGTTTGAGGGTGATTATGTTTGTGCGTGCTTGTATAATAATATACATGTTTGTGTGCGCGTGCGCGATCAAGTACTAGTAACCTTTTCTAAAATTCTCTACCCTACTACCCCACCCCCGGTTGCCCTTTTTCTCTTTATTCTGCTTGGATACTTTATTCCTTTTCTTCCTAGTTATAGAAGTTGGATAGAAACAGTAGATCCCACAAAAAACAAACAGTTTCTATGGGGGAATAAACTACGCCATGCAGCAATGGATATAATTTACCTCATGCTGTCTTTGTTTCAGTCTTCTTTTTGCTCACTCCTTTCCTGTCTGTCTGTCTGTCTGTCTGTCTGTCTGTCTGTCTGTCTGTCTGTCTGTCTGTCTATCTGTCTGTCTGTCTGTCTGTCTGTCTGTCTGTCTGTCTTACTCTCCAGTGCCTTGCGTGCCCGCAGGCGCGCACGCGTGTATGTGTGTATGTGTGTATATGTGTGTCTGTCTGTATGTGTGTATGTATATGTGTGTATGTGTGTATTTGCTGGTCAAAATTTCAAAGTTTATCGCTCCCTCTTATCTGTATCCTATATTCCTCTCCCCCGTCCTGTTTTCCCCTCTCCCCACCACTCGGTCCTGTCTGTCCGCTACAGTACACTTACGTGGGAACACGAGCGGTCCTCCCCCGTGGACATTAAATCATTTTACATGACTAATGACGTCCCACGTAACTAAGACTAACCGCAGACGGAGGAAGGTGGATTCATTTTGTGTTTGTATTTTCGACCTTCTTCTACGAGTCTGAATATGCCTCTGCTCTATAACTGTTAAACAATGCTGAGTGCGTAAAGAGCCTCGAATAATAAAACAGAAGATCTATGTTTTCTGCTGAGCTGTTTCTTTACAGAATCCGGGTTAGTGCTGACTGGCAGGTTCAAAGCAGCCCGTCTCCTGAAAGCAAGATTTGAATATGGAGGTGAAAAACGATGTGTACATTAAAATTTGCAGTCTAGAAGGGAAGAAAGAGGGGGGGGGGGGGTGAGTTAAAATGTGCAGTCTAGAAGGGAAGAAGGGGGGGAGGGTGAGTTGGAAGAACTGACTATTACTGGTTCTTCGTTTGGTATGGTATTAGTTGGTGTCTTCAAGTAAGTACGTCTGTCGTTGATCGGCCTTTATATATTATGGCGTGATGGTCAAGCTTTTCAATGCGGCTCATAAAAGGCGTGACTTCGATTCATGGCATCTGGTATCTCCTTATTCTGCTGGAATGCTCTATTTCTTTTCACCCAGGTTGTGGAGGCAGGATCGAAGCAACTGACACCTCCCTCCCCCTCTCCCCCCCCCCCC
>NW_004797284.1:1400392-1405239 GCF_000002075.1 Aplysia californica | reverse complement strand
CCCCCCCCCCCCCCCCCCCCCCCCCCCAATGTAGTTTCTAATGGGGTATAAACCATGTCGAACAACAATGACACGACTGCATTGTTTACCCACGTGCCGAGGACTGCTGACGCAATGAGAAATAAGTGAAGATAAACCATACAAAAGGTGACAGTATTTATTTGAACAGCAAGAACAATAGAATATTAAAATTTTGAGTTGGCCGAAGATGTATTACTCAATAAGCCTTTCTTAAAGATTTTGAATGCCACTGTCACATGTGTTTCTCCTGCACTTTGCGTCTTAGTTAATTTATAAAATAGATGACGATGCTTCTACAGACGTTCTCAGCTCTCACATCCTCTTTAGCGGAAACTGAAGACCTGACTGACAGAACTAACTAAACAAAGCAAAACAAAAATAAAACAAAACAAACCAAACCAATCAAAACAAAACAAAATAGCTAACTTCTATAGTTTGCTAGTTAAAACGAGATATTTATGTTTAAGCATTATTCTTGGAGTTCATGAGATGTATGAGATGGTGACCCTATCACAAATTGTACAATCCTCAAGGACTGGTCCCTCGGGCGACAAATATTACAATAAATTTTGTAGACACCGTCAGGGCAAGCCATTCATTTCTTTCTCACCTGCGGTCGACTGGCATTAATATGTTGGATAATTTGTCAACGGAATATCATTATGGACTTGGGGAACTCTTTGGGAAAGTAGTTTTTGGCAATTTGTGCGCTGTTAAGAGTCTAAATGGACTGGGTGAATCTAGTTTCATACGTTGACAGTAATCTCTTTCTAAAACATTATATCTAGTCGAAGAGGAAGACTGGCAAAACTAACCAAGCAACAAGGACGACTGCACCAATGAGTAAGTTTCCAACTATTCCACCATCACAAAACATAATTACTGCAACAGCAGCAGCAATAAAAAAACCCAGCACTGTTACCTCAGTAAGCAACTTCCTTCGCCTCAGCCATTAGCATCAGCAACACCGGCACCAACGGCGTTTGATCAAGTTAGTTATCATCTTGAACCACATAGGCGAGCGAAGTAACAATCATGGTCTAGAAAAATAGAGCATTCTTAACTCTCCAACACCCGTCTCTCTCTCTCTCTCTCTCTCTCTCTCTCTCTCTCTCTCTCTCTCTCTCTCTCTCTCTCTCTCTCTCTCTATCCCTCTCCCTCTCTCTATTTCTCTCTCTCTCTGCCCCTATCTGTCTCTGTCTCTGTCTGTCTGTCTGTCTGTCTGTCTGTCTGTCTGTCTGTCTGTCTGTCTGTCTGTCTGTCTGTATCTCTCTCTCTCTCTCTCTCTCTCTCTCTCTCTCTCTCTCTCGCTCTGTGCTGCTTTCTCCCTTCGCCTGTTAATCTGTCTGTCTTTCTGTCTGTCTATCTGTCTGCCCCTCTCTCCCCTGTATTTCTCTTCGTAACCTTCCCACTCTTTATATCTTATTTCTTCTCATATATCCTCCATTCTGTTCTTTTTTTTTCTCCTTAAAAGACAGATAAAACATCATCATCAGTGTCTAGACAGAGAAAAGAATAGAAGCTCTCAAGCAAAGACCTCGCGCCGGATAAGAAAAAAGATGCTGATTTCGGGGTGAACAGACGCATGTGGGCAGGGAGAATGTGACCAAGTGGGTTTGTGACACGGCTCGACAAATTTTGGCGCCAGACCTCTGGTTTGGGGCCGGCCATCAGCAAAAACCTTCTTTACAGGGTAACAGTCGAGCGAGAGAACCGAGTGGTTACCAAATTAGCAGTCCATGACGTCATTATGAAGTAACAATTGGTAGAATGGTTTGTAATTTGTTTGTCCTCTGAGAAGCGAATCACTTTTGGGGGCTGTGCTCCAAAATTACATAGCAATGTTGAAAGCCGTGTTAACCCACAATGCTGTTATCTAATATCATAATACACATACATTATGAAACTGAAAAAAATCTCGCGTCACGTCTACTTATAGAAACGTTCAGGAAAAGTACATCTTCGTCTTTTCATACGTCAATCTTCCCTCACGCCTCTCGGAAAATCAAACTGTTATGGTTATTTTTCTGGTTTTTTTTTCCGCATTACATCTTGTGCTCACATAGCCAACATTGTTACAAAGATAGCAGTATTCTTCTTGCGTAAAGCATAGACAGAGGTGAAAATGTCGCTTGACAAGCATCCGGTAAATGATGTTTTTGCTCCCCGCGACGAGAGAAGGACTGGATTTTTCTTTGAAAAGACATTTTTCCCTGTTTTTGTCATGCATGTCCAGACCTACATTCATTTTAGCGGCGTACACGGTGTGATATTAGTCTCTCTCCCCCCCTCCTCTCTCTCTCTCTCTCTCTCTCTCTCTCTCTCTCTCTCTCTCTCTCTCTCTCTCTCTCTCTCTCTCTTTGTGTCTTTACTGGGCATGGGGAAGTTTTGTTTTTAAGGTAGAATATAACCCAACTAGATGTAATAGATTATTTAGAAAGACGTTGGGGATGTATTCGTCAATGGTGTAGTGCTTAGGCACTTCGCGTAACAATCAATAGACTTGCGTTCGATTCCAGTGTAAGGAGAATTTTTTTTTATCGAGTATCATCGTCTTTCTCCTTGGACGATGTACCCCTTTAAGCCAAGATTGACCCTGGCAGGTAGGCTGGAAGCCCGCCTTCTAAGTGATGTAAATTGTGTCAATGGGGGAATAAAACACCTACATCCATAAGAAAGGTTTTCAGGATAAGACAATAGAGTAAAGTAGAATGCACTGTATACGTAAAAGTAGTCTACAAGTGGATACATGAGCATTGAGGTTCAGGAGTTTTGTTCTGCCTTAAAGGGTTGCATTTAAGTGGATTTGTTTTTTTTCCGCGACCAACAGGGGGGGGGGGGCGTATTGAGAGGGATATATATATATATATATATATATATATATATATATATATATATATATATATATATATATATATATATATATATATATGTGTGTGTGTGTGTATATGAATAATAAAAATCAATAGATAGATAGGTATACAGAGAAAAAAGACAAAAGAAAGAGAGAGAAAAAGAAGCAGGGGGGGGGGAGAAAGAGAGAGAGAGAGAGAGGGGGAGAGAGAGATAGATAGAGAGAGAGAGAAAGAGAAAGAGAGAGTGGGGGTAGCTCGAGAGGACGAGGAAGTGGAGACTATGTTTTTAATCTGACTGTTCTGTAACTTAAACACTCTATTAGACCAGACAGGTACACCATAGTCGTGCGACTAACTTAGAAAAAGAAAACGAGGAAAAAATATTTTTTTAAAAAGCCGATGAGATCAGATAACATGCATTTAAGAGAATCGATGCAATGTCTTGTTTCTTTACCCCCTGTGAATGGGTTATGTCCCCACCTGGTGTGCCCTGGGTCTATTCTTATGCTAACTAATAAGGTACAGATAGTTTTAAACATAATCACACTGCGTCATTCACTTAGGAGGGCAACACGAAAAAGGCAACAGGACAGGAAAGAACACGACAGTAATGGAGGGAAAACCCCAACCATGAGCAAAAAAAATCTGTTCGATTCCCTGCGTTCACATTGCTTCAAATCCCAAACTTTTACCTCGATAAGTGGACCGAGCTGAAAACCATAGCAGCACTAGAGAGCCGGAAAAAGGGGGGACACATTAAAATACCGCAGTACGTGTGGGCCATTATAGTATAGCAGACATAGACATTAGTAGAAGGAGCTGGCCCTTTGGTGAAATAGTGAACTGAATGCCAGGTCGACCCTCCGAATGGGCTGATGGTCGGCCGGTTTGACGGAGCGTGCAACGCATTGTTCTGAAAGAGTACACGCTGCCCTGCAAGGGTCAGTCTTGACTATTCCGTCTGAAAAGGACACAAGTTTGCAATAGAATGATAGGTGATGGGACAGAGGGGAAGAGGACAGGGGAATTCTTTTTTTCTTCTTTTTTCTTTCGTATTGCTTTCCATAGTGAATGGGATGTGTGTGATTGTGTTTTAACTACATGTACCGTTTTTGTCAGCATGAGAATGTCTCTAGACGACAAGTGTTTATCTGTTCTGGGAGGTACGCCTGTAATGGACATAAAAAGATTTTTTTCCTAAGTTATTTCCTATTGTACATGCCATGCCGAAAGAAAAGGGTTGAGGCGAAGTATTAGAAAAAGAAGAGTATGAAGCAGAGAAAAAACAGAAGAAAAGTGGGGGGAATATAACGGAGACGATGGATGGGAGGGGGAGAAATAGGTTGTGGTCACAATGTGGTTGTTTTGAAGGTCGGTTTAAAGGAAGAGGTGAGGAAGAGAAAAGGGAAAGAGTAGATATTAAAGGAGGTGGAAGGGGTTACGCTAGATGAGAAGAGAGCGAGCGATAGAGAGTGAGTGAGAGAGAGAGAGAGAGAGAGAGAGAGAGAGAGAGAGAGAGAGAGAGAGAGCCAGAGCGGGGTAGAGAGCTATAGGCTGGAGGGAGAGAGAGAAAAATCATGGAAAGAAAGAGAGACGGGGAGAATAAAGCGGATCACTTTAATTTTAAAAATAATGAAAATAGAGAATTTACTGGGCGGAGGAAGAAAGGGGAAAAATGGACAAAGAGAAGGGCAATAATGATGATGAGATGAGAAAATTACTCCTCATAGTGTGCAACGATTAACCTTAGTAAACCGAAGAGTTTACATTACTAACTCCAGTGGATAGCGCTCGGCGGGAGACTAGACCATTTCCAACGGGCAGATCGAGCAAGAAGGTTAATGTCCAATTTGATGTGACATAACCTAATGGACATTTATTTTTCAGTGTCACTGGAAATGTCAGTGGTGACATGCTCCATCACTCCCAAGTCATTACCGGCGTGGTGGGGGAAAACAGATGACTACGTGG
>NW_004797284.1:1390740-1399085 GCF_000002075.1 Aplysia californica | reverse complement strand
CTTATCTCATCTCCTTTCCATCCCCGCGCCATTTCGGCCCGTCCTGTCCCCCGTGAGGCAGCGAGTCGCGCGTCTCCGCGGACGTGTGACATGTTCCAAGAATGTAACTCGCCTTGTCGCCTTGTTGCTCGTGACAGCCGCCCAAAACACTCTTTACAGGGTACTCATTGAGCGGTGGTGAAATGGTTAGGGTTAACCCTATCCTTACGCTCTGGGGTCATTTTGTACCCCACGGGTTGTATTCTTCACATTTTAGAATAATTCTGGTACGAAGATCTCTTTGAAACTTTCAGTATTTCTCAAAAAATCATTTTGCCAGACTGCTATGCAAAGCGTGCGGACTGGATTGACGAGTAATTTCCTATTTGGAAAGTGGTGGCACAGAGTTCCCAACGTTATTTGGATACGATAGTAAAATACTACGTACAGATAGGGTTAAACGCCCCTCTCAACAGTATTAAGTTGTTTAAGAGGCGGGACCTACGAGTTTAACGTTCATCTCCAAAAAGACAGCCAAATGGGAGGCTCGAACCGCCGAACCCGCAACCGATTACGAGTCTGGTAGCCTAACCACAAGACTACCGACGCCACTTTGAGAGGTGGATATAATATGTAGATCTACTAGCGAGCAAGCGAAATGTGAACTCTTTTTTATCTTTGTAATAGTGGTCATGTTTTTTCTAATTTTTATTTATTACAAAACAGCGGAACTTAAACAAAAACTGTTTTTTAGCGATACGAAAGGATGCGTAGGGCATCATTAAATTTCAAAACGAATATTTTGAACTTCCGGTTAATGGTCGCTAGTATTGTATGGTTTAAGGGAGGCTCTTAGAAAAAAAAGAGACAAAGTAGCATAAAACACGGTAAGTTTAGATAAGATGCACATCAGTTCTCGTTCACTGGAAACGTTGTAGTCGGTCTTCACCGAATAAACCTGCCACAAAACTAAATTATTTAAAGAAAAAAACATATAGCATCCTCTGTTCAAGCCCTGTGCCTAAAGAATACAACCATCTTTAATATCGTTGACTATTGGAACAAAATGTCCGGTCACAGAACGAGTTTTAATGGCATACTATTATGTGTCTCTTTTGTTCGTTGTTGGTTTGTTTTTATGCACGTAATAAAAGTCACCAAACAACACTGGAATTTGAAAGTTTTCTCTATCGACACCGCACTCACCATGTTCCTTTATATTGTTTTGCTTTTAATGAGTTGATGATTTTTTTTTTCAAAATGCGAACAGACTAAAAGCTCTTTGCTGTGCAGAAATTTAAAAACTGTTTTGACAAGCCTAACTTGGCCATGACATCATATTTTATGCTGCAGTATAAGAGGTGGTGTAGGCACCCTCTCTGCCAGTACCCTGGAAAGAGGGTTTTCGTTAAGAGACGGTAGACCGCAGTCGCGCGAAGACGGATACGGCGTTTGGGACAAGGCTTGGCGCCTTCTGAAAAAGGATTTTTTTTTTAGTTGTGGAAGGGCAAAAGGGCATGGAAGGGGGGTGGGTGAGATATGGAAGAAGTGGAGGGGGAAAGAGGTGGGAACGAAAGGAAGGAGGAATAGATTTCTTAAGTCAAGGTTGGAGGTGGGGGTGGGGGTGGGGTAGGGTAAAATATACATAATATATGGAAGGGAGGGTATGGTTGTGTTTTTTGGTCGTGAAAAGAGGAGGGTAGGGGACACAGCGCTTTTTTTTCCAGGACGGGGCAGAAGTGGGATTTGTGAGTGGGCAGTTCGAACGGAAAAGGGGCGGTCCGGTGAGGGCCGAGAGACATATTTTTTGGATAGGTGCGTGGGATAGGGGAGTAGATTTGTAAATGGTTGATTAGGGAGGGGTGGGAGAGGAGGGGGGGGGGTGAGAGAGATAGGTGCTTCTACTTATTTTTGCCTATCTTCCCCACCTCCTCCGCTCCCCCCCCCCCCCCATGGTCTCCTTGTGTGTCCCTTTCTGACCTATCCATTGTACATGTAGCTGTCTATTACATTCTGGAATTTATAGTTTTATTTCAACCTTTTTAAATTCCTTTTCACATTAATAATTTATATTTGCAAGTACTCATTTAATTGTGTATTGTAAATGATTGCAAAAACTGGACAGTTAGTTGACAAGCTCCACAAACACACTTTCAAAAGTGGTATATTTAGGAATTTATACACTTAATCACCCAAATTACGCCCTCCCCCCTGGATATATTTCGTCACCATACTCACCTACACAAACGCAAACACTTCACTCTTTGTGTTTGCAGTTCTCAGTTTTTAAAAATATTGTTTTTCCCTTTCAACTTCTTTCATTCCTCTTTCGGATCTTTCGGTAGAAAAAAAAGAAGAACGTTGGGGGGGGGGGGGGGTTGTGGGTGCCGGGAGTTGTCAGTTGTATCTCCTCTCTTGTTCCCCTAGCTCCAGTGCGCACGCGCGCGCATGTGTGTGTGTGTGTGTGTGTGTGTGTGTGTGTGTGTGTGTGTGTGTGTGAGTGTGCGCGCGCGCGCGTGTGTTTTAGTTTCGCGTGTGTGTATGTGCGTGTTTGCACGCGTTCGTGTGTGCATGTGTGCGTCTGTGCGTGTATACGTATGTGCGTGTGGTTGAAAAAGAGTAAGCACAACAGCTCCGCCTCCCCACTCCTTCAGCTTCTCTCTTCCCACTTTTCCTTACATTTTCCCTCCCACCCAGGTCGCCAAAGGCTAAAGGCGCCGGCAAATGGCCGGTGATGGATTAGGAGGCCATAGAGTAATCGCATTAAGTACATCTCTTAATTAATCCATCCCACACCTGCCCCGATCCGCTGGCTGAGCCAGCAAAGTCCATCGCTTGACGGTCTCCTTTCCCCACAATTACGTTATTTTCTTTCGAAAGTGGGGGCAAGCTTGCTCAAGGCTCGTCTGTTTGAGAAATTATTAGATTATGCAGTGAAGTTAAAGTGAAAGAGAATAATTAGAAGAACAGATGCGACTCTGACCTGTGAGAGAGATGGTGTGAAAACTTTGACAGGCACATCTGGAATTGTCCTGGTGTATATCATCTCTGCTGTTTCACCTGCCCACCTGCCCCCCAAAAAATGAAAAAAAAATGTATGTACAATGTATATAAATTTCAAGTAATAATAATAATAATAATAATAATAATAATAATAATAATAATAATAATAATAATAATAATATAATAATAATAAAAATAATAATAATAACAATAACTCGTCCGTCAGTGCTTGGCGATGACCAAAAGATATAAGACGTTACCTATACCGTATCTGCCGAGTGCAAAGTACCCATTTGCTCCGACTTGAACTGAGAAAACAGAGTAACTAGAAAGGTAGATGTTCAAGGCCACTGGCCCACATCACATTAAAAAATTCACTTTTTACATAAAAAGACTTCCGTGAAAACAGCATACATTTAAAATGTTATTGAAAGAGTGGAGAGAGCATTTAGGCTCTCACTTGGATTTGAACCTCAAATGTTGGCACATGTGTTAAGTAATTAAGTAAAGGTCCTAAGTGACTAATGTTTGTCTCCTACACAGTACAAAAAATGTTCCTAATAGGCCAACGAGAGAACGTGTCTTCTAAAATGTTCCCCAAATGTGACTCTGTTAAGACTAAGAACGGCTTAATACAGAAAGATTTTAAAAGACCATTTTTGGAGACTGATGAAGTCTTTACAATTACCCTCCAATCCCGATAGGACCAAATGGGCAAGGAGACTAAAAACTTCTCAAAACAACCTACATTTAAGAATACATGTACTCTGTTGAAGTTTCGAACCAGGTTCGGCAAACTGAAATGTTAGTATGATACGAACTGAGCTTTCGGTATTCCGATTAGGTAACAGGCTGGCGTACACGTTAACGTTCCTTTTAAGAAGGCCTGGCTATAGCATGATACATAACATGAGCTAATAGCGGAAATTTGGTACGTTCTACACACATGCCACCAGACTTGCAAGTTGCAAGATTTGATTCACAGGCAATGACAAACCATCATCTATCGGTTTTCTTCCTTGAAAGAGATAGGGGTTAAACATACTTGTATACCCAGAACACTACAATATTATACTATTACCACTATATTAGCCACAATTAAGGATTTAAAGACTTTCACAAAAATCAAGACAATTAAAAAATACAAAAGCGTGTAGCGAAGTATTCGTAGCTGGCTACTCTATCATAGAATTTAGGTCAGCCCTGGCAATAGTGAATAAAGATGCGTGCGAAAATTAGACTACAGTTGTCTTTCGTATATTGTGCCTCGTAACAGCGGGTGCATTGGAAACGAAGCAATATCAGCTAACGTGGCTGTCAGAAGCTGTCCTCATAACAGGCACACTACCCCTCCACAGCAAAAAACTGCAAACAAAGAGATCAACGGGGTTCAGCGACATTTGTAAACAGACATTTATGGAGCAAAAATGTTTGAAGCAACCTGTTCTCTTTTATGAGAAGGGAGATATCTTCATGTATCATATATACATAATTTTATGTGTGTTTCCGTCTTGGAAAGGGTGAAAAGAGTCAGTTGACATATGCTTCGAGATGTTCTGGGGATCACGATGTTTGTCAGGAATCTTAATAGAAGCTATAACACGAGTGTCATATACTAAATAAGGATATAATTCTGGCACCCTGTGGCATTTTATGCCACTGGTTAAACCGTATACACCTTTAAAGCATTTTTTAAAAAGACAACTAAGTGCACACCGTAACGTTGGCGTAATCTGCGTTTATTACTGGTGTTGGATAACATTGGGAAGATAGGAAGGCTCCCTGCCGGCGAATGTCCTGAGATGCACAAAAAGGTATTGGAGTATACAATGGACATTTCAAACTGACAGCTGTTAATTTAATAGACGAAAGCAATAACATGTGGAATTAATTGTTATATCTTTGTCGGGACTTATAAGAAACTCCTATCACATCGGCGATTTCCCCCTGCTTGCCTTTTACGGTCTTTTATCCCGTTAATTCTCCCCTATTCCCATCCCTGTCTACGTTTCATTTTTCGGCTATATTATCAAAGTTCTCACAGTTTCGCACTCGCATGGTTGCCCGTACATCTTGTTTACCTGTCTGGTATCTGTACCCCACCTTGCGTAGCCCCTCGTGTTAAATGATTTTTTTTTGTATCGATGTTTTACCACCGCCTTGTAAGACCATTTTTTCTGGCTGTTACTCATTTCATCTTAATAATTTCTTCTCTCTGTATTGTCATTTATTCGTCTGTCTATACATCTGTTGTTAGCTTTTTAATCTTTACTTTTAATAATAACCCTGTCATGGAAGGGTTTAGAAACACAGTCGTAGAGTAGAATATGACATTCGAATGTGAAAACACCACCATGGCAGAAAGTGAATTAATAATTAGTGGTTAATGAACTTTGCCGATACCATTATTGTAGTGAGCCCTCTGAAGAACTCGAAGAAGCATGATAAGAGATTGACGTTACAAAGTAACGAAGAACCATTTACCAGAAGACGTGTTTTATCCGCATTCTTCACAATCTCTTTGCTTGGAGACTCTGGATACGTAAGCTATAACGTACAGCGGTGGGCAAATCCCTTCTCATCTCTCAAAGAGCAATGACACAGCAAAAGAAACAGCGATGTACACTGGAGGAGAGCAGACTCAAAAACGTGCAACTTAACACGACGCTGATCCGGTTTTTTTTAACGCTCTGTGTCAAGATACGTTGCAACAGTATCAAGAATTTACTGAAATAAATGCCTCAAGCAGGTTGCGAAGGATCATAGGCAGCAATGTTGCGGATGACCATTTAAGTATTGAGTTTTATGCCACCTTCATGCATATCGTCTTCAACAAAACATCGTGCAAAAGCCCCCAGTGAACAAGGCCAATAAACAAGGTGCGTTTTACACGTGCATGATAAGTTTTTTCCTCAGTACCTGGATTACATTTTACATCGAATGTAACACAATAAGGATCCCATTTAAGCCGAAAGCTTTGACTTTATGTACGTTTGAAGACACCATAAAGTTTGCACACAGTTGTTCTAGTTAAAAGGATTAGAAGTTCAATCCCCTGCATGTAATGCTACACAATTTCTCGGATGTCATTCTGCATTTAAGGGCTGCTCCTTGATATCTCAGCCCCGTCCTCCGAATTTAAAGACTTGAAACTAGATCAGGCCTCTTCGCCGCTATGTGGATCAGGGAGGAGAAGACATTAAAGATCTAGGGTGCTCAAGGGGTCACTGCGCGACTCTGTGTCTAGAGACCTCGGTAAGTCTAGGGAGGTAGTGATGAAATGGCATCGAGGGGGTGAGATGCCGCTTTTTGTGCTGTGTGAGGCCTGTAGGGTTCCCCGTGAAGGAGGTAAACTAGACCCGTGTTGGTATCTTTTCTCTCCTGCTGTCATGGTGGCATCTATGCAGAGGTTCAGCTTGAGAATGGTTTTGCGCAATGTGCAATACAAAATGGGCGCACCGGTAGCCAATGCAGTGTCATGCTGGACTGCAAGGCTGTGAGTCTATCTCCAACTCCCCAACGAGATATTCCTGAATTTCGGTCTGTTCTAAGAAGTTTCCAAGGATTTGCCTCTCACATTATCATGTCTCATCCAAAATAGACGTTACGTTCTGAGGTACTGCCTCATAAATAACGTTACAGAGTCTAAAAGGGACATTCGACCTGTGGAGACTACAATAAATAATATGCCAGCTCCAACACATCGTTTTTGGGATAGGCTCAAAGGAAAATGAACTCAATTGCTTTTTCCTTTTATGTAGAGGTGCGTATATAGTAAATTTAAAGACATTTGAAATCAGACTTTACTTCAATCAGTTTGGAACGAGATAGAGGGAAAGTTAAATAAAAGAAGAAAAAAGAAAAAGTGAAATGAGTAGAAGAAAGAAAGACCAAATTAGAGAAAATGAGGGGAAATGTATAGAGAAAACCAAAGTTTCAAAAATGGATAAAAAGTTAGACAGATAGACACACAAACAGACAGACAGACAGACAGACAGACAGACAGACAGACAGACAGACAGACAGACAGACAGACAGACAGACAGACAGACAGACAGACAGACAGACAGACAGATAGACAGACAGACGGACAAATAGGCAGACAGACATATAGATAGACAGATAGATAGATAGATAGATAGATAGATAGATAGATAGATAGATAGATAGATAGATAGATAGATAGATAGATAGATTGATAGATTGACAGATAGATAAACCTACTTTCCTACCAATCTTCCTATCTATCTACTTACCTACCTACGTGCCTAACTACCAGCTTATAATATAGTGTAACTACATGTATACGTTTGTACATACACACGTAGGTACATATTTACCTAGAAATAGTACAGATATTAATCTGGATAGAGAGAAGAAAGAACTGGAAAAGAGAAAAAGACATAAAGCAGCAGGAAAAAAATCCAAGAAAATAGGGATTAATGGGCACAAAGTAAAAAAAAGACTTGAAAGGAAGAATGGACAATGGCGGGGAACAGAAAGGTCGCGCAAAAAATGTGAATTATGTTTGGTGTAGTGACAGCTCATGGTAACAATGATGAAGCACGAAGTGCTAAAAACACGAACATTACGTCGTAAAGCAGTCGGCAGTGAGCTCTGGATTCAGGAAGAGGTGTCGCAAGCATGTGATCTGTGGTCATCTCTTGCTGACCGCAACAAAGACCTGAGGGGAAAATCAAGAAGAAGTTGTAATGCCTGTTATATGCCTCTCATATGTTACGAAGTATGTTTTGTCAACTTGAAGTATAGTGGCATCCGCTGCCTAACATGTTGCAACACTGCTTGTCATCTTGGGAAATGGTCTCCTAATTTTTAACAGACTAAGCTCTTAATAGTTTTACTATGAATAAGTGTGAACTTGCCATATCAGCGAGGATGGCTGATTATAAATTATCAATGAGCGCTTCAACTTTTTAATATTAATGTGTAGATCTGGGGTTGCGAAATTTTCTCATCCTTCCTGGATTATTTTTGTATCCTGAAATCAACCCTTGGTGAATATAGAATCAAACAAGCCAGATTGAAATACTCAATAGAACAGGCTTCCCCTGCTGGGGAATCCAAGCTCCGTCTTTTGAGTTAAAAAAACAAAGACCTTAACCACTACCTAACTTAGCCTAACGGTGGAAAACAGCAGTCAATGTGTAAAGTGCAATTCCACAATTAAACACAAAATAAACTCGAAACGTTAATATTACAGGGCTAATATTAGATCAACTAAACAACAGAGATTCGACACAGTGACATTTGAAAATCACGGTAACATGTTTTCAGTTTAATCCCTCGTACTTAGTACAAAGAATTCTTGAGGGGGTGGGGGGTAGAGCCAAGGACGGGAAGGT
>NW_004797284.1:1388039-1389559 GCF_000002075.1 Aplysia californica | reverse complement strand
CCCCAACCCACCCCCACAAAATCAACAGACACAAAATGAAACAAATTAAAACAAAACAAGACCAGACAACAAAATAAATCAATATAAGGTCAAGGCCAAAGAATAAATCAAGAGACCAAAATATTACAAATCGCTTTCGTTTGTCAAGTCTCCTCAGTTATTCACGTCTGAAAAATATCTTATTATTATTATCAACATTGTTGTCGTTGTCCTCTTCCTCATCTAGATTACCCTCTTCTCTTCCTCCTCCTTATCCTCCTCCATTATTTATTCATCTATTTGTCTATTTTCTCCGTTAACTTTCTTCACCTCTTTTGTTGCTTCCTCCTCACCTTCCCTCTCCTCCTCATCCCCCTCCTCCTTCTTGTCCTCGTCTTCCTCTTCATCCATTTAATTATATTCACTCCTCTTTAACCTCCTCAAAAATCCTCCTCATCTTCTTCTACCCCCCCCCCAACCTTCTGTGGCTTCTTGCTCCTCTTCCTAATCTTCCTCCTCTTCCTCCTCCTCCTCCTCATCCTCCATTTAATTTCATTCCCTCCTCCTTAACCTCCTCAAAAATCCTCCCTCTCTTCTACCTCCCACCCCCCTTCCGTAGCTTCCTCCTCCTCTTCCTCCTCCTCCCATCCATCAGCCACCACTACTCCTCCCCTAAGTCCCCACGTTCCTCCCGGGCGACAATTCGAGCCGACAAAATGATTTATGGCTTCTGTTCGGGAGGCGGGCGGCCGACAACTACTCGCCTACTCGCTCCCTGTTTCCGATACCATCACAATCGCAGCTCCTGGGCATAAAAACAAACTCCAACCGATTCGAAAGGCTCTGACGAGAGCTTATTTTACACCGGTGAGAATTTCCTCCCTCCTCGGCGCGGGGACAAAAGTAATGAGCCCCTACCCCTATCTTCTCTCTTAAATTGGCTTCCTCTCTCGACCTTCCTTTCCCCCTCGCTCTGCCTGTCTCCTACCTCACCCCCCTCCCACCACTTCCTCACCCTCCCCTTTTCCCTCCGTCCCTGTCTGTCGTGGTGTCTTGTGTCACCTATTATCCTGCTTTGTTCCCTATCTATCGACTCCGCCTCTTTCTCCGCCTCTTTCTCCTCCCCTAAAACGACCCCCACCCCAACCCCACCTCAGAAAAGACAACAACCGCAAAACAAAACAATATTTTCCGATGCTCTTGCTATTCCTCCCCCTGGATATCTTTTCGACAGCCTGCTGGCATACAAATTACTCATCATAAACTCACACGCAAAAACATCCTTGTCTACGCATAAGCACATGCAGGCTACATGAAAGCACAAAAACATGAATAAATTTGCAAACACGTACATTCGCTTGCGAATACACACGCACACGCTCACGCACACAAACACACACGCACACACACACACACACACACACACACACACACACACATACACACATACATGTATTTACTGACTTGCACACTGTTTAAAAACTGTTTTGTCGTAAGTTACGATAGTGTTTACGCTATATAGGTCTGCATTCTAACTGAAA
>NW_004797284.1:1385071-1387709 GCF_000002075.1 Aplysia californica | reverse complement strand
TCGGATAGATAGATAGATAGATAGATAGATAGATAGATAGATAGATAGATAGATAGATAGATAGATAGATAGATAGATAGATAGACAGATAGATAGCCCATCTTTCTTGTTAGAATAGAGAGATAAATAGATAGGTAAACGGATAAAGAAAGATGAAACAATATTCAAACACGAGTATCATTGTCTATGGATTCATTCTAATCTGTTCTCGTTCAGTGTCAAACACTCGTACACATGACCTTCTCACCACTCAAACTAAATCCTCCCGACCCGCCCTTACACTAGCGAGCTCTCCCATCACCCAAACCATCGCTATCATTTTCACTTCCCCTTCTCGTTACCCTACTACTATTCCACGTCTTTTTTTTTTCAAACCATCTCTATGCTCCTTGCCCCCTTGTTCCAAAATAAAGAAAATGGAAAAGAAAAAAGAAAAAACCGACAAAATTATACGGGGTTGTGTCCCTTCCATTTGCTGGGACATTCCCGCGACATTCTTGTGCGGATCTTTTACCTGCGAAGAGCGATACACAGCGTCCCTCCCCTTTGATTGACTGTATAAGGTTTCTTTAGAGTGCCACTGGTAGGGATTATACACGCTGTAACATTACGCACCTCTGTGGCAAAGATACCCCGGATAGCCAGAACAGGGGCTGAGGAGATTCGGATGTCTGATTTACAGCGGCGAATTCGTCCCTCGTCTCCCTCCCTTGTCTATAGCCCTGGATACGCCCCTGCCTCTACACCCAGGACGATTTTCACTGCCGCCATTTTGAATGGCGGAAATCGCGAAACCAAGGGCGCTGCCGCGTTTGAAGTTTAATTAGATCTTGATCTACGCCAATTTAAACCCTCTTTTCGTGGACAGTGTAATTACTTGGCGCTTTTTGAGAAGACTTGGGGTGGGGTGGATTTGGGTAAGGGGTTGGGTGGAAAAGTGGGTATACTGATAGGTCAACTTGCGAGATGGGTTTGGTAGTTTGCTGAGGGAGGTACAAACGCGTGCGATTGTGTGTACATTTGTTTGTGAGGATAGCGGTAGTAGATAGCTTTTGTATAGCGCAAATTTCTCCTAAAAAGCAAACTCTATGCGCTTACAATCTATATTATTTCCCCAGTAAAGAGGATAACCATCTGAAACAAACTCAACTTCCTGGGAAGCCTGCAGTGCCTGCTGCCATTTTAAAGGCGAAAAAACACTAACAAACTGAAAAGATCTTTCACTGCCGATGGCCGGGTAATCATTTGGTAAAGTGAGCAAAATTCATGTAAAGTGTCTTTCCCAGGGAAATAACGTCGGGCCTGAGGCTAGAACCCAAAACTCGCAACCTCACGATTACCAGTCCGGTAGCTTAGCTACTAGACTAAAAAGAAACAATAAACAAAAAGAAACGAATAAATTGGACATCTTTTTTATTCATTTAGGAGGCGGGCTATTTCAACCCTGCCTTCCAGGGCCAACAAGGGTGAAAAAGATGCAACGTACAGGTGTCTTATATAGGTGGCTATTAGAGCATGTATGTATGTATGTATGTATGTATGTATGTATGTATGTATGTATGTATGTATGTACGTACGTACGTACGTACGTACGTACGTACGTACGTACGTATGTACGTATGTACGTATGTACGTATGTACGTATGTACGTATGTACGTATGTACATATGTACGAATGTATGTCTTTCTGTCTGTCTGTGTAAAGGTAGACTTTTGTTCTGTAGTTATTGATAGAGGAAGCGATAAATTGATAAAAATGCTAACAAAGAGACAGACATTCAAATATACAGACAGGCCCACAGATAAACAGACAAAAAACAGAACTGATTGATGCCATAGATATATGATCCAGCCATTATAGAAAGGGGAAATTAGAATCGACTAGAAGGATAATTAGGCACACAGAGTGTGGTTGCGATATTCACGCTAATACAAGGTTTTGTCTTTCGAAGGCTGCGTCTACGCACTATTTTTAGTATCTCTTCGCAAATCTCAGCGAGGATGCTCGGTCTAAAATGAAGTGCACATCGTAATGACCCAATCGTTTTGTTCTAACAAAAAGACAGCAGATGCTCAGATGAGAGACGAGGTGTGAGTGCTGAGCACCATTGTATTACATAAGCGTTGATACAACTTCAACATGAAACAGACGCCGGAGATTTGCTAGCAAGTAAGAGCGGTGTGTACATAAAGCTTCGGTGCATTGTTGTCTATCTGTTAATCTGTGATAACTCAGATTTTGGAGGGAAACGGCGGCTAAAGAGCACGCCGTTGTAAACCCTTGTAGCGTGCAGATATGTTTGTTGGGTGGGGAATCCGACACTCTTGCATTGATAAAAATAATGTGATGATTTTAGAGTTATGAGCGAGAGGGGTAATTTTTTTTTTAACTTTGGAAACAACAAAGCAAATAGAAATCTCATAACCAGTGCTGAAAATAAGACCAGAGAGACATTTTCATAACAAAACAACAACAATGAACAAAACATAACAGTGTCCATACGAAATATAAAAAAAAAATATGTGTATCCCCCCTTCTGTACACCACCCCGGGGAAAACATTTTTAAAAATAAGGAAAATTACAAAAATCTAATACCACCCACAGAGAGAGAGAAAGAGAGAGAGAGAGCCCATCTT
>NW_004797284.1:1378659-1382901 GCF_000002075.1 Aplysia californica | reverse complement strand
GTGTGTGTGTGTGTGTGTGTGTGTGTGTGTGTGTGTGTGTGTGTGTGTGTGTGTGTGCTGGTCGGAAGGAGAGGAGTGTCAAAGGTGAAGGAGGAACCATGCAGGTGTTTGTGTGGCCTGTTCCACAGAAGATCTGGAAGTCAGATTGTGTCCTCGTTTATCGTAAGGGTTATCGACCCTTGTTCTTTTTGCCTGTGTCAGAAGTTCATGCAAATTGAATTTTCGTGGAAACACCTGCCCTTTCGACACCTTGTGATAATCACAACACAGCCGCACCGGATTGTCAGACAACTATAACATCATTAGTTATTGTTCAATAAAAGAAAACAGTATCTTCTGTTCTCTGAAGCTTGCGTAGCCTGATAGTCTTACACTTTGCTTTTTGTTTGCAGCAATAAAGAAATAGGATAACATACCATATCTTAGCGTATCTTATCTTATTTCTTTATTGCTGCAAAGTCCAACTCTAGGCTGCATTGAGGACACTTTGCCACACGACCAAAAAGAACAAAATGTCGGTTTTGTGCGATGATCATGTATTAAAAAAACGAAATCTTCTTATAAACTCAGGTCAGCACGCTGTTTGTGTAACTCTTCGCGGTATTTGGAAACCTGGTGGAGTTAGTTCCTCCTGGAGTTGACCTCTGGCCCTTATCGAGTTCCTGTTCAATCAAATACGATGATGAATTCATGAGCAATCAACGGACCGGTAAACTGATAGGGCTGGATCAATATAGTTTGTCAATCACCAGGAGTGGGGAACTCCTTCCCGCCAAAAGTAGTTGACACTGACCAGGTACTTTTTCTAGCATACTCTGGGGGCCTCAAGGACGTTTGGGTTTTAAGGGATTTGTTTATAAACTGTTCAATTGTTCAGTGCTTCACTACTGAGCAAGCAACACTCTACCCTGAATGCGTTTCTAAAATGATAACGATATGCCACATCAACATCAGCAACAGTATGTATGGTTATAACATGTATGTACTTACCCGTTGAATTTTTTTTTTTAAACGTCGATGATTTCACGCACCTATCAACACAATTTAGATCATTCAGGAGGTCGGCTTTGACCCTGTCTGCTGACAATGATTCAACGTTCCTGCAGAAAAGCCGAGATATTCGATCAACATCCCCGCACGATGATTGAACTCAGGTCTTCTGTATTCGAGGACGAAGCGTCTATTTACTGCAATAACACATAAGCTTGTAGTTAACCTTCACCTTTACCACTAATAATTTATATATGGAAGCAATAGCTATCTTCGTTTAGGTCCTGTTTTAGCCTTTATGTCCAATGTATGTTATGTGTTCATCTTATATACTTCCAGTGTCTGTGCTTATTTTTTACACCAGGAACTACAACATCATTAGTTATTGTCCGATAAGAGGAAAACAAGTCTTCTGCTCCCTCAAGCGTGCGTACCCTGTTAAGCCTTGTGCTTTCCTTTATGTCTGCAGTAACGAAGAAATAAAATAAGACATGGCTATATTTCCTTTATACATCTCATTGGTGTGCGTGTGCCTGTGTGTGTGTGTGTGTGTGTGTGTGTGTGTGTGTGTGTGTGTGTGTGTGTATGTGTGTGCGCGCGCATATGTGTGTGTGTGCGTGAGTGTGTATGTGCATGTTGGGGGTGTGGCCTAACTTTAAAGTCAAGTTCATACGTTAAAGAAAAAAGATTGTTCAAAAGCCCATTCAGATGTCAAAATGACCATAGATATTTATTGAAAACCATGCATATACAGAAACTAAACTAATTTCTTTTGGGGTTTTTTTCTTTTTTTTTTTTTAAAGTAAGGACGTAAGAGTATCTCCGTAAGCGTAAAACAACCTTGGTGAATACCAAAAGGAAATGAGCCTTACAATCCCCCACTTTCGACCTCTATTCCACTCTTCCCCTTCCCTTCATCCCCACCACTAATTCTCCCCTCCCCACCTCTCTCTCTCTCTCTCTCTCTCTCTCTCTCCCTCTCTCTCTCTCTCTCTCTCTCCCTCTCTCTCTCTCTCTCTCTCTCCCTCTCTCTCTCCCTCTCTCTCTCTCTCTCTCTCTCCCTCTCTCTCCCTCTCTCTCTCCCTCTCTCTCTCTCTCTCTCTCTCTCTCTCTCTCTCTCTCTCTCTCTCTTCCCTCCCCACTATACCTTTACGACTCTGTCCATAGCCTGTTTCCTTTTTTTTACCCGTGTACAAGACTCACTTAACAGTATTACATCCTGCTGAAAAACCTCGCTTCTTGCTCATCGGAACTGAAAAGTCAGCAGGATTATCAAAAGTATAGATGAACCATGAGCCTATGAATACAGGCAAACAGACAGAGAGACAGAGAAACAAGCAAACCAAACAATTAACAACAGTATAAGTAACCATTTTCTCTGTTCCAAAAGCCGCATCGCATTTCACTTTTTTATCTTTGCCGGAAGAGCCTCTTTGGCCTTCAGTACCATTTTATTTAAGTTTTTTTTTTACCTTGAAGTTCAGTTTTGGCGCGAAAAGTCTGTATGAGATGACATTGCAAACACATGCAACTGAAGGATAGTAAGGACGTTCTGTTTACTTCACTCAACGTACTTTGCTCTTTTGCATTTTGATCAAAATCGTTGGTCCGTTTTTTGGAAATCTTGTGAAAGGCTACTTTCTGGTAATTTTTTGTTTTGTGTTTGTTTTTGTATTTGGTAAGTGTTTTACGGCGCTCGCAACTGAATAAGGTTGAATGAGCACGCAGGACACACTAAACTTTTTCAGTTGGTAGGAAATTTTGAATTTTGTCCGGGTGGCGGCCGAAGCCTACTCTTATCGATTTTAGACCACCAAGGGATCTTTAACGTTCACAACTGCCACACCAGTCCTCGGAAATTTTTAGCCCTTGTCCGAGAAGGCTAGGTGCAGATCTTTCCTACCAGAGGATCAGGGGTGTGGCTGAAAGACAGCAGTAAGAAGGAGCCAAGGAGTAGAAGTAGAAAAGCTGCAGAAAGAGTCACGAGCCCAGAGGAGGAGGCAAAGGAGGAGAGTGAAGGGGGGGGGGGGAGCTGAAAAGGGAGACGAAAGCAGACGACAGAACATTGCTAGAGAGCAGGAAAGGAGGTGAAAGGAGATAATTTTAGAGAAGAAAATTTTTCGGTCACTACCCGGATTCGAACCCGGGATCTTTGAATGAGAGGCGAACACCTTAACCTCTAGGCCTCGTGAACCCCTAATTTTTTCAAAGGTGTGCTCACAAGTATAGTCCTCTTGATTCTGTTTGATTTGACCGGGCTTGAATATAGTCCGTGTCAAAGAAAAATAAATTATACAGTTATACTTCGTGATCCCATACCATTATACTACATTTGATGTGTAGTAGACTCCAAATTGTGGTAGCCATGCTGTATCAATAACATTTTGCTGTGTGACTCTAATGCCCTACCAGCCAGTGCACAGTGAATTTTCTCCAAGTAAATCTTATAAGGTGAACAAACGGCCAGTATATCAATTTTGTGTAACAGGAAAAGTACGGTAAAAATATTAGTTGCGTGTAACCCGCAGGGAAGCGCCATGGAGCCGTGAAGAAAACCAAGCCGAGAAGTCTGGATTGTCACCCGGCCAGGAAAGACAGTACAAGACTTTTCAATACCCTCCCATACTCGGGACGGATCCTAACGTTTAAACGGTCGTAAAACTTCCCGAGCGGACAGTAATAAAGGTTATTTTTTCGTGCGCATCTGAAACCGGAGGGATTCCCCACGGGCGACATAAAAACTCAACTACCTCTATAAAATATTGAGTTTTACTGTCGTTTCAATGCGGGTGTAAGTTTCTTAAATGATCGCCGACGTGACATAAGATCGGCAACATTCCCTACGTCCACGTAGTAAAATTATATGAAGCCGATGTTTTTCTCGCTTCAGTTCCCGTGGTAAAAGAAAAGGAAAAAAAAAAAAACGTTGGAGGAGGAAGGCGTCCATGAAAACGGTGACACCTTCGTTCTATCCATAAAGGTGTAAAGACTGTACTTTTCCCATAATGCCTTCCGCAGCGGAGGCGAACCAGCATTCCGCAGTTTTACGGTACGGATAGCGTGGCGTGAGTGTGACCGGACGATTTGATAGTTTCGTTTCCGACTTGTCTTCACCAGATGATCCGTCATAAGGCGGTCGGACTGCCTTAATGGAAGCTCCCGTTGATTGCCAGACTGCCACTATTGATTTAAAACTATCTCTTCAGTCTCTCTTACTCTCTGCATCTCAACACCTCTCCCTCCTCTCTCTCT
>NW_004797284.1:1375721-1377588 GCF_000002075.1 Aplysia californica | reverse complement strand
TCTATCTATCTATCTATCTATCTATCTATCTATCTATCTATCTATCTATCTATCTGAAGTTTAAGAAAGAAGCAGCTATACGGCGATACATAGGTTTAGAGGGAGTGATTATGTGTCGTTAATTTTTTCCAAAAAAAGGGGGGGGTACAATTGGGACACAGCAGAATAATAATAGTTAGGTATAGGTACAGTCCGCGGGGTCTCCTAATGCGACTATTGAGTTGGTAATTTGACCGGTGCCATTCTCCCGTGCTCGGCGTTCCCGCCTTTGTCAGTCCGTCGGGTACGTATCGTGGTCCGAGGCACAAGGTCAGGGAGGGGGAGTATATTGTGGAAGATAAGACAAACAAATGAACAGATAGACGGACGGGTAAGCTAGTAGTAGACAGACTGACACGGAAGAGCGGAAGATTTGTGAGGATGGAGAAGAGGAAGAAAATATAGTTGGAGAAGGTGGGGAAAAGAGGCAGATAGACAGAACGAGGCAGAAGAAATGCGATGATAAATTGTGAATGTGAGTGGAAGAAAAGGGATTTATAGAGAGGAGAAACGGAAGGGGAAATAATGCAACTGGTAGATATTAGAATGTATGTAATAGATAGATAGATAGATAGATAGATAGATAGATAGATAGATAGATAGATAGATAGAAATATAGATAGATAGATAGATAGATAGATAGATAGATAGATATGGGAACGACGAAAGGAATTTAGCTCGAAAAGGGATGGGATTGGGAGGGGGAGGGGAGACAACTCGTTCCACTGATAGTGTCCACCCGTCTCATAGGAAACTTGATCACCGTTTTCTTTTTTTTTTTACTCTTTCACTCCGGCGATCCGACTGTCTCCCCTGTGCTGTCAACTCGGGAGAGTGGCAGATTTGTTCCGTGAAGCCCGTGGTCTCAAGTACAGCTCTTGATTACACGCTTTTTACCCTTGTTTGTAGTCGAAGGGCTTCCCTTCCTTTATCTCTTCCCCCCTCTAATAGACAGACGATTTGCTGTTATGACTTGTCAATGGCAGAGACAAAGGTCGCAGTTTTGGAGTATGTCAAATGTTCCTTTTTTGTGTTAGTATGCTGTCAAAGTCGGCGCCTCGAAACGTATGAGTCAAGGGTGTTTATGCCTGAATCTATGTTGATAATGGTGACTGGTCATAGTTCCCAAATGAAAAATAAACTCTTGGCGACTAATTAGACACCCCCAAAATGCCTAGAGTGGAACCTTATTCAAACAGACCTATGGTCTCTGGCCAATATTGCCGCCTTTTGTCCAAACCCGTAACTTGTATGTGTACTGTTGGTGGAGGGCGCCACTTGTAAGTTCTCCTGGTTTTAGTTTTTAGTTTTAATAAGAGTTTTACGGCACTTGTAACATAAATAGGTCCTATTAAGTGTCAAAGATTAATTCCATGTAAACCGTTTTAGTTAGTATGTTTTTAACTTATCTTGTCCTTTACAAATTTCCTATTTAACGTAATAATGCCCAGCCAGACGTCTTTGATTTTGGGCTCTCCAAATCACACGTTAACGAAGTGAGTTCGAGTCCCACGTTGGAAAGACATTGATGTATAGGGTACGTTTGTCTTTCTGCTGTGGTCGGGGGGGGGGGGGGGGTTGACAGACAGGATCCCAACAGGTAGTTGGGTAATAGGCGGAACACGTTCAAGGAAGGACAAATGAAATTAATAAACGGACCTGTCTTTGAATTAGAGCCCCAAAGAGGCTGCAGGAGTCAGGTACCCTCAGAACCACGGTTCTTGAAGGTCTACAGCACCGGGAATGATTTCTTGAAGAGAAGACAAAAGAACGAAGTGGGGTGACGGAGAATAACATCCTCTCTATCTCTCTCTCTCTCTCTCTCTCT
>NW_004797284.1:1374308-1375621 GCF_000002075.1 Aplysia californica | reverse complement strand
TGGCATATTAATTTCACACCACCGGCTACCCAGAAAAGCTTCAGTGCTGCTCGAGCACTTTCACACTCACTGGTGAGAGATTTCACACCCACTCCACCCTGACCACCTGCACCGCTCCGAGAGAAAGCAATTTTTTGTTTCATTTCCTCATTAGGCAGGTTTCCGTTTTATAGAGAGGTAATTATAGAGGAATTTATCAAGAGGGTGAGCAGGGAAATTCTGTTGTCAGTTTCAAGTTTCGACTGTATATATATGACAATGCATGACCATTAGGAAATACCATGAAAAATTTTTGTGTACAGTAGCACGATGCAAGAGAAGATACTAGGTTGTAAACGTTTTAATTTATTTTTGCAAAATTTAAATAAATGTGTGTGTGTGTGTGTGTTGTTGTTGGGTATCTACCAAGGAGAACCAGTGGTTTCAAGGTTTTGCAGATCATTTAAAAAAATCTTTTTTCCTTTTCTGTTGTTTCAAGTATGAACCGGAGGAATGTTCAGAGAAGTCAGCAATGGGAGACACTGTGGCAGTCCATTACACGGTGAGTAATTACAAACTATTGTCATTTCATTTTCGCACCTGTGTCTCTCTCTCTCTCTCTCTCTCTCTCTCTCTCTCTCTCTCTACCTTTATCTTTCCTTCTGTTTTCCTTTCCTCTTTTTCTCTTCTCTCTCTTTCTCATGTGCCAAAATATGTGGTGCAAAATTAAACCTCTCCCATGAGCATACAAAAACCGTGCATTCGTTTTCCAAAAGGGAGGGGACTATTATTGTTCAGTATCCTCACTTTCTTTGCTGTAATGTAACATTCATAGGCAGTGCCCCCGACCGACATAATAAAGGTGCATTTTTTAAAATGATCTAAACTGTGTTGATGGTACCTAAAAAATAAAACTTTAAATATAAATTTCAACAGTATGATGTCCATCTATATCAGTACCAAAATGAATTTTCTTTTCTCCCGTTTTTCACTTTCGCCAAAAAGAACATAATATTGTCCCCTGAAGGTCATCTTATTCCTAAGAGTTCGTCCTTCACTGGACACTTGGTCTGTGGCGTGAGAAATTGCTCGTGATGACATCCACAAGTTAACAATTCAGCGTACGAGTTCAACTTGAGTTCATGTTTTCACAAGATGCCTGTAAAGGTCTAGAGAAAAACACAGCACGTTTCTTTTTCGATTTTTCCGAAAACCTGCTTCGCCTTTCTTTTCATCTGAAATGAGTAACTGCAACAGTGACTGACTTACTTTCAGCTACTTCCTAAAAGTATACAGAACAGGAATTGTGTCGTTGGGGGGGGGGGGGGGGGGGA
>NW_004797284.1:1371231-1374208 GCF_000002075.1 Aplysia californica | reverse complement strand
GGGGGGGGGGGAGTAAAACACCCTACATTAGTAAGAATGTTAAAATTATAAAACAGTCTTGTAATCCTGTCCTTGCATTATTGTCCCAACTGTGAGTCATTCTGTCCACTTGTTTGCTTGTCTGTTTATCAATTCATATGTCTGTTTTCCTACCTAATCCACACCCATCCTTTTCTGTGCAGAGCATTAAACTCTGCGTGCTCTACATGAATCATTACATATATCAAAACAACAATTACCGTATAACCTTTTTATTTTCTCTCCTTTCATTTTCCTTGCCCTTGTTTTATTTTTTGGTCGTTGCTTACAACGTTCTGTCTATCTTTCTCCACTTGACAAAATGGCACGCTCGAGAAAACACCAGCAGCTCTACTAGACTCTACCGGGCACACATAATGAAGACAACGAAGCGTACACTATTACCCCATACCTGTTGTGCCGGGAATAATCACTTCCAAGTCCAGGTCCCCTGTTGGCGCAGTACCGCCGCATTGTCGTACTCGGCTGGAGGCATTGCATTACGGACTGTTCCCATACCATACATTAAGAGAAACGCTTGGATGCTACGTACATTGAAAACTGTCTCTTACCCCGTGCGTCGACGACTTTGCCTATTCATGTATTTTGGGGAACAAGAATGAAATTCTCGACATCATTGTCGCTGTTTCTCTTGTTATTCTGTTCGCCTTCGACCTTAAGGCGTCTGAAGGTCTCACTTTCGGGGTCTTTTTTAAAAGCCTGCTATGTTCTTTTGGCTCGGTAAGGGACACTTCAGCTTTTCGACCAGCGGGTGGGGTGGTTGATGTTGCAAATGTAATTCTGTAATCTGAGGCTTTGGGCTTCATGTTTGTTGCATAATAAAAGTCTCGTTCCTTGAGTACTCACCCATATCAACATTATGTTTTCAATCATACTGAAAGAAAAGACAGAGTGGATGAGAGAAAGAGAGAGAGAGAGTGAGAGATAAAGGGAGAGGGAGAGAGAGAGAGAGAGAGAGAGAGAGAGAGAGAGAGAGAGAGAGAGAGAGAGAGAGAGAGAGAGAGAGAGAGAGGGGTAGAGAGAGAGGAAGGGGTGAGAAAGAGAGGGACGGGGGGGTGAAGGGTGGGGGGGAGATAGAAAGAAAGAAAGAAAGAAAGATAGATAGATAGATAGATAGATAGATAGATAGATAGATAGATAGATAGATAGATAGATAGATAGATAGATAGATAGATAGATAGATAGATAGATAGATAGATAGATAGATAGATAGATAGATAGATAGATAGATAGGGTCTGAGAGAGAAAAGAGAGGGAGAATGGTAGAGAAATGGGAAAATGTCAATTCGAGCACGTCTTTTCTGGTATAACATGTTTGATAGGATGTATGAACATCTGAAAGGACCCATTTCATACAACAGAATAGTCTCGAACACGGGCGAAAAACCTCGGAGGTCGCGTGCGCAAGTTGTGTACGTTAAAGTTCCCTTGGTTGTCCAAAATCGATAAGAGTAGGCTTCAGCCGCCAGCAGGGAAAAATTCAAAATTCCCTACCAACTGAAAATGTTTGATGTATCCTGTGCGCTCATATGACCTTATGAAGTTGAGAGCGCCGCAAAACGCTTACCAAAAATAATAATAAAAATAATACTATGTATGCATTATCATCAGTACATTCTTACAGTTGTACATATGAAAAAAAAATGCAATTCCTTTCTGGGTCTGGGTCTAAGAACGTTTTTCTAATTCTGAAGACAAACTCGAGTCTGACATGATAAAAACATGAGGACAAATCAATGCAACATTTTGACTGAAGGTTAAGACTGTCCATTTTTTGGTCAAATGCATAATATCATTATTACTGCCCTCCTCTGGACACTCGAAGGACATCGCAAAAGGCGCCGACCCAAAGTGACCTGGAGACGCACAGTAGAGTCTGAAATGAAGTCCTGGAATCATTCGTTGGGGACGCTGACAAAGATGGCCCTAAACAGATAGAGCGAGCTGGAGATCCTTTGTTGCTGCCCTAAACGCCAGATGGCGTAAGGGGTAGTAAGTAAGCATAATATTATAATTCCTTGGTTGACTTAAAACCCGGCCGCAGACGCTCACAAGCTCAAAATGTAAGCCAAGAGAGGAAGTCGCAAAAGGATCTCCGAGAGCTCGATTGGTATCGGGCTGACGCTTTTAAAAGATTTCCATATCTTTGGCTCAGTACTGTTGGGGATAGATGTTAGGTTTTTATATTCCTCTTTTCAAATAATCTCACTGTACCTTTTGACGACAAACCCATACCATACCATACGACGAAGAATCAGTTTAAAAAACATTGATCCGAACATAACGGGATCAATGCATGCTATCGCTAACACGTACATTCACATTGTATTTTAGTTTAGGAACGTCAGAATTGAAACGTCAAAATCAGCTGTCAAGACGGCAGAATGAATCCTTCGGATTGGCTTTGGTGGCACTTTTTCTTTTCGTTTCAGCGTGCTTGAGCCACACCTACTTGAGGAGAACTCCAGTGTTAAAATAGTGCAACCAAAGAAAGTTTCTTTTTCGCTTGTGGAAGAGAACACTGGTCTCGCTGTTGGAGTGTTGGAGGTTGGCGCTTTTTCGTAGGGACACAAATAGATCTCTTTCACTCCCTTTCCAAACCTCTCGACTCTGCGCTCGAACGCTCGTTATAATACGGACTTCATTTCAGTGAATTGCACGGCTTAGCCGGATATCCATACCCCAATACAACAGCGTTTTTCTTGTGCTAATGAATAGAGACGACACCACCTCTATTGCTGTATAGATTTAAAAAAAATAAAATAAGACAAAACAGGTTTTAAAAAATAGATTCCACTCCAAAGGTGTGTAAAGGTAGTATAAGAGTAGTGTGAAAAAATAATATGTGAAAACTTTTCTCAGTGTGAAAAACGTTTTTCATAGTCATTGCATGTGGAATTTCCACGTCTTGGCTTGGCTGTGGTGAACTCTGTGAATC
>NW_004797284.1:1368892-1370843 GCF_000002075.1 Aplysia californica | reverse complement strand
ACACACACACACACACACACACACACACACACACACACACGTACACATTCTTCCATCTTTTTCTGTTTCGTGTTCCAGCGTCATTTCTTCCTTTCTTTCCACCCCTACCCCAATCCCACCTTTTTTCACATTTCCCTGTATTCTGTACTGTCCTATTTCGACACCCTCAGTACTTGTTCTTGAATAATGCTTACTCTGCTCCCCTTATTTCTGTTGTGTCGACTATCTTCTGTTGTTGGCAGTACGTTCGTTGACTCTCCCCACCCCCTCCTTCTCCTTCCTCTTCTTACTCCTATTATCGCTTTCATCCCCTTTTCTTCTCCTCCTCCTCCTTCTTCCTCTCTGCCCACCTCCCATTCGTGTCCTCTCTTGTCCGCCCCCCCCCCAATCCCCCAACAAACCTCCTCTCTCATTCCCCCAATTCTCCCTTCCGGGCCGGTGAACTACATTTGCGTACGCTACGTTAGCAAACAGCCGTAGAAGAGCGAAACAAACGTGGCCGAGGAGAGGGACAAGCCTTTTTAGAGTATTCCCCCCGGCTGAATTGTGTGCTGTGAATAGACGGAGAACCGTCTTACACACACGGGTGTGCCCAAGGGATTTGCTTGTTAGCACAGGGCATTAAAAGTCATAGAGTTAATCCTTGCTCTCCTAGGTCAGAGAAGAACGAACAAGAAAAATATGATTGTAGCTCAAGAAATCCTTGTGAATGGAAAGGCATACGTGGTTATTGTAACTTTAAGCCCCAGGGATTTCTTGCTGGAGGGGTTTGACAAAAAAATCTGTCCTAGAAAGGACAACATATGTTTGTCAAATGTCGTAGATAATGTTCAAAATAATGAGTGTCGAATTTCTTTTTGTCCACCGCTATAACGGTACAAATTTCAGGAGAGATTATTGACACTTTGGAGATAATCGTCTAGATTTGTCGTGGCTACTCACCTCATTACTAGCTTTTGTCATGAGGAATCAAAAGGAATTAAACACTGATCGTAGCTATATTCAAGCTTCTTCACCTGTAACTTTCAGCTACAGAGCGCTTTCTGGAACTGCTGAGGTTCAAGATAAACACAACCCACTATCAGAGGGAAACAGATAAGAATGTTTCCGCTTTGCCATTTTTCTTCGTGTTGCTATGGTTGTTAGAGCTGCTGTTGTTGTTGCTGTTGTTATCATTTTCATTATTTTTTTGCATATTTGTTACTGGTGGCGGTAGTGGTGGAAGCATTAAAAAAGTGAATCCAGTACCGTAGAATTAACATATACTTAGATAGGACAAAGTTCGTATGCACTTAGGCTACAACAACACACCCAGTCTACTTGGTCTTCTTGTATGCGTGTTTAAGCTTTTGGTATCAGACACCTTTCTTTCAGAGGGCCTAATGAGCATTTCAGAAGAAAGAAAGAAAAAATAAACAATCTATTTATCTCGGTAGGTTGATTTATCTTACAAGCTTATTATGCATTACGACGAATTCATAATGTGACTAAAAAACTGAAACAGGAAGACACTATAGCGGATTATCTCTGTGCCGGGCTGTATTTTTTAACCATGGTTGTTTTGTCTCGTTCAAAGTCACGCGTAATGATGACGTTTGTTCTGTGCTGCTAATCCCAAAAATTGTTAAACCCTCTAGGGTCCAAGTTTTATCGATGTAGCATGGGCATTTCAAAGGCATCACACAATGTCAGCATTCCTAAAGAACTAAGAACATTCCGTAAAGCATGAAGTTTAATACCACGGACTCCCCAATGTAGTTATTCTTACGCTTGGTATAAGTGTTGATATATTTGGTCTAAGTGCTACCATTTTTATGATTAAATGCATATACCATTGTCAGACGAATAAAGAGAAAGAAAGACTTAATGAGAAACCGTCATCTGTGGTGTGATGGCCAGGCTCTTCACCCTAGCTCACAATAGGCACTACTTCTATCCCCTTGAGGAGAGT
>NW_004797284.1:1346392-1363892 GCF_000002075.1 Aplysia californica | reverse complement strand
CCACGGGATGAGAGATTTCAATTTCTCCGAAATTGTCTCGAAATTGCCCAATCAAAGAAGCCGCATCAGATGGCACCGGCATTAGCACGTATCTAAAAATTGTCCCAATTTGTTGTCCAGCCAAATTTGTGTCACAGAGCGGAAAAATCAAACAGGCCCGGGGAGAGTGTATGGAGGGGAGAAAGGGTGCGGGTTGGGGGTGCAAGTGTGTCCGTCATTCAAACACGGTGTGGCCTTTTCCGGAAACGAACAGATCCTCACTTGTGAAAGTAGTCTTTGATGGATATAGGGATCTCTATAATGCTTCCTTTTTTGCTGCTTTGAGTTGCTTTTCTGACTGATGATGATTATCGTCTAGTGCAAAAGTCCGCCTCCATTTTCTGTATGTCGGTAGTGTATTTTCTGTCTTGATTTCTAGTCTTTATTGTTTTAAAAGAGGCAAATAATGCAGAGATGTGTTGAAAGCTGACACAAAAAGGGGGGGGGCGTCATTTTTTATTTTAAAAAGACTGAAAAGCAGGTTTGTGGAAATACTGAAAAAAAAGAGAGGGAGAGAGAGAGAGAGAGAGAGAGAGAGAGAGAGAGAGAGAGAGAGAGAGAGAGAGAGAGTACATTGTACAACCAAAATGTACCTTGTCTTTGAACCGATTGTCTGAAACGAAAACACATTACTGCAAAATTCCGAGTAATTATAGCAAACAAAGAAATGAAAAAGCACTTGAATGTACACCTCACTAACACATAAACATGAATGTGCACGATGTCCACTTCATAAGTAAATGCTTTTCTAGGGCCGAGTTTAAAACGCCGGCATTCTATCCTGAAGCTGTTCCTTTTCCAAAAACTGGTGCGCCAGGAAGAAAGCGGAAGCAGCAGGGAAATTGTTTCCATGACAATCCAAGACACTCAAATTAAGGCACTCTCATTGCTCCAAGCAGGTCTCATCGGGGTGAACTTTATTCAGTCTGTCGGAACAAAAATTTCACTGTTTGCAATAAATTCGGTTTGCTCAATACTCGTGAAAAGAACAGGCCAGCCCGATAGATGTCATCTTCGACGTCCATGTCTATGTGCGCATTAACCCACTTAAAGCACAAAAAGGTAATCGAAATGTGTTTTTGCTCTCTTCTGAATTTTCCTAGCTTTCTTGTCAGAGAAAGAGATAGATGAAGAAAAAAGGAAGGAAGGGGTTTAGAGAGAGGAGGCGGAAACGAAAGTGGGGAGGGAGAGGGGGGAGGGGGTGTTGGGCCTTTGATTTATGCCTGAAACAAAGAGGAGGAAAGCATAATTTTGAACTGTAAACTTTCTTAAACGTGTAACAAGCAATCAGACCATGGCCATTATAAATGTAGCCACGTGTTTTCCTAGTAACCCCCCCCCAAAAAAAAACATCCAACAAAAACAACCAACAACAACAAACAACCGATTCTCCTCAAAATGGCCTTCTCAACTGACGTATCTTATTTAAGTCATTTAGAAGAAATGTAATAATTGCATTTTACGCAATAACTGATTATCGTAGTTTACTAAAAGTCGCAAATTTTAAAAGATATGCGTGACTTTGAAAACAGAAAAAAGGGAGGGGGAGGGGGAGGTAATGGGAGAAAGTGAAGAAAGGCCATCAAGCATAGAATGGTTGTTGAGCGACTGGATGGCTGGGTGGTTGGGCGGTTGGGATAAGGGCGGTTGTGGGCGAGATTATGAAACAGACTTGCGCTCCTGTTCTGTTCTGAAGATAAATCATGACCTCAAAACTTAAAGGGTGTACCTCATCAAGATCTATTTTGGAGTCAGAACCCTATAGTTCTAGGAACACATATTGTTTCTACAGCTGCAAGAACACATTCTTCTCATGAGAGAGAGAGGGAATAGAAAAACCGCCAAGGGCTATTATATTATGACTTGTTAAGCAAACGACCCACCACCCCGAGCTCTCCAAAGGTCGAGAAAATTGTGAGAAAACGTGCTCATTGTTATCACCCAGTGTAGAGTTCTGGGCTGGGCCAATACGACAGCCCTCTAGGATTAAGTCTAACAAGGTCGGAACAAGCGATGAAGATTTCCATACTGTCAATTAGAAAAACATAATAAGCGATCGGATAAGATTGATGGAGGGGCGGAAACCCCTTCCACATAAAATGAGACCGGAGCTCTAATTTAGAGGGATGAACCGCAATTGACCGGCGAGGCAATATACCCTATCGTTGAGATGCCACGAAGAATGCGAACGCCTCCCTTTTCTCAAGAGAACACTCCGACTTCTGCCCCCCACGTGCCAAAAACAAAATAATAATTTTTCCCCTGCAAAAGGGATTATATCGGCTGTTTGATTAAACTCCCGCGTGAGGAAGTATGGCGGATTCATCGAATGTCGGAACTCTCGCGGGATCTCGTCTGGCGTGATCTGGCCGTGAGATCTGCGTCTTGGATGTTCACTTGATTCCTTCAGGTCATCAATTCGAGTAAAACGCCGCAGAGCTGTCACCGATACCGCGGAATTTTAGTGATGACATTGTGGTCTTGATGCTAATAGTTTTCATGATAAAGCGTGAAGAGAATAGAGTATAGTTTAGAGGCCAAAATAACGTTATTATTTTTCACGACTTTTAGTTTACTTTTATGGGTGCTTTTTGTGATACCCATATTCGTGTTCTTTGTTAAGATTTAGGATATTATTATTATTCTCAGTGTGGTTCTTCGTTGCCCATTTTAGTTTTGTTCGCACAGTGTTGTCTGTGTGCGTGTGTGTGTGTGTGTGCGTATGTGTGTGTGTGTGTGTGTGTGTGTGTGTGTGTGTGTGCGTGCGTGTGTGTGCGTGCGTGTGTGTATGTGTGTGTGGGGGGGGGTTGTGTCGTATGTATATGTGTAAGTGTGTGTTTGTGTACATATATACGTGTGTGTGTGCGTATGTGTATGTGTGTGTGTGTGTGTGTGTGTGTGTGTGTGTGTGTGTGTGTGTGTGTGTGTGTGTGTGTGTGAGAGAGTGAATGAATGCAAGTGTGTGCACATATTATTAAACAGTTTATTATATTACAATCGAGCCTGTCAAAGATGACCATTGTCAAGAAGAAAATAAGTCATCATATAAACTGGACGTGATCCTCTTGGGCAGGGTCAAAATATTAAGAAAATGCAAAAGGGAGGGGAATTGGGAAATGGTCATTTGTAAGGGTGATTGTCTTGGACAGATGATAGTTAGAACATGTACGAGTGTACTTTTATAAGTTTTTTGTTTGTTTGTGTGCGTGTTTTTTCTCTTCGTTTGCACATTGAGGACGTTGTGTAGAGTGACACAAAGGGAAAGTATGGAAAACATTTGTTTTTTTTAACATGACGTATCTCCCCCCCCCCCCAGGTCGGGTTTCCAGATTTATCTCAGTGTGTCTTTTTTAAAAGGGGGGGGGGGATTCGAGTGAGGGTGATTTTGATTAATCTCATTCTGAGGACAAGGGAACCTAGTAGAAGATGTTCCAGATGACTTAATGGGAAAAGGTCTCAGTTCGAAGTAACTGACAACATCTTTCAATGTATGCTCGCTAATACTTTTTCATTGAAACGAGTATTCAAATATTAATGTATTTGTCTTATCGTTGTCTCCCCATTTCAACTGTTTACATCTTACTTATCATAACGACTTTGTAAAGAGATTTTATTCAAGGATAGGCCAGAAAGACAAAACTATGTAAAGTTTGAACCCCGTACAGAGCAGCGAAACCATTTCCCTCAGACAGATTCGCCCCCTTTTGACCTGGTCTACGGTCTTATGAGGTGGAGCGAGGTCACCTGTTTTATGAGAGTCATGACGTCATGGCATCAGTCCTGGGAATGAGATTAATCAAATCATCCTTACTCGACCCGTCTTATTCCAGAAATATCGATAACGCTTAGTGTTCCTTGTTTAGGACAGCTGTCTTTAGAGTGGTGTACACCCACGCCCAACATCATGATTTTTGCAGAAACTTGATATCCTTTAGGAAGGCTTTAACCATTTTTACAGATTTTTCTACGCTGATTTCAGGTTTAAAAACAACAAACGCACTGAAACAATAGCCTAAAATCAATCTACATTGTTCTATTGAGCACACCGAATCTGACTCTTTGTTTTTTTCACTCAAGAAATTGATGTTTTGTAGTTTTGTTGGTGAAGTTTGAGTCAGGCTGCAGTTTTATTGATTTATTATTATTGCTATCAGAGAAATGTCAACCTAAGCCATTTAATAAAAGTTTAATCATCAATCTGACTTCCAGTTCCTATTCGATCATGCAGATGCAAAAAGCTAAACAGTTGTGCAGTCGTCTATATGTTTTAACAAGAGGGCGTCAGTCTTGCCTAGCTAGATAGATAGACAAACAGACAGACAGACAGACAGACAGACAAACAGACAGACAGACAGACGAGAGGGAATTTCAGCCAGTTATGGAGTCCTTTGCTGTGGTTTAAAAGCGGCGAGGCAGTAGCCTTTTGTGATCAAAAGAAAAATAATAGTAGAAACGGGAAGACGATTATATTATTGGCAATAATACCAACTTGTTACTCGCTGGAAGGCTGTGGGTGGTGAGGTAATGAAAAATGGAGTGGAAGGGGGTGGGAAGTGGGGAGTGCTCAACAAAAGTGAAGAGATTCTATAAACAGACGAAAAAACACCCATTGTGTGTACACCGAATGTCTCAGATTTTCTGAAGACACGAACTATTATTGCACTAGGTTAATAGGGGCAAACCTTTTCATAAACATCGATCTTTACACCAATTTTTTTCCCTAAAAGAGAACAAGCCAAGCTCGCTATACACCTGTATTTCCCTACACTTCGTTATTATTCTTGTAGTTAGTGTGGAGTTTTATTTGCCACACAATATATTTTTTAAAAGACATTGATTTCTCGAAGCTGAACGTTTTCCATAGTATAACAAAATGTTTGTTTGTGCTATTGATATTCCCCGAAGCTAGTTTATTGTGTTGCTATGCTGGTTAAAAGACAGATTCTGATTGATGGATGGGGGTCTTTTCTGAAATTCTACATTTCGTGTTTTGTCGTTGTTTGGTGTTGTCTCTTTAATAAATACAAAGAGAATGGCGATCTGAAAGGTCAAAGGGGGAGGCAGTTGAGATGGAGAAATTGGAGGTGTGCCAGTTGAGTGAGTGACTGAGTGAGTGAGTGAGTGAGTGAGTGAGTGAGTGAGTGAGTGAGTGAGTGAGTGAGTTTATTGCTGTTTCTGTAGAATTCAGCCAACAACATGTCACTGTATCATAATCTATACCGCTATTGATAATTTTGTTTTTGTCTATGCTCTTGCTGCTGTTGTAACAGCTACTACAACTGCCGTGGACTGATTGAACTTTTTGACGTACCTGTTTTCTGTCTTAATGCTTCATGTACAAAGGTTTGTGCATTCTCAAAATGTAGGGATTTGCTTATGCCTTACCATGAGGTTTTCAATAAAAAAAAATATTTAAAGCAAATTACATGTCTCATGTTGTTCATCTCATCCAATTACAAAACAAAACCTGTCAAATAGGAATATTATTATTTTTGGAGTTGCTTCTCTGCATTGGCCCCGGTGACACCGAAGATGTGTTTTAGATTATATCGCTCAGGGAATCGACAGTGAGCACACAACTATGAAATCAAGTTCACAGCCGGTGCACACAGGAACGACTTTGCACGTGTGGGTGCGTGCGGTCGTTTTGTTTACGTTACTCAATATGGCACCCGTGTTAGATCCATCCAATGGAAGTTCACAATGACGCGTGATGTCGTGGAAGGCAATTTCACGTTAAATTTCACTTTAAATTTCACCTAAAAGGCTTCAATTTTATGACACAATTTCACCAAAACAACACCTGTTTAAGTTTTTTCGGTCTAAAAATATTGAAAGGTGTTCTTCATTAATCTAATTGCTATTTCATGACATAAAAAGAGTCACAGAACTGTCATGCCATCGTCACTGCTATTGTCAGGCCCAGTCACAATTCTCGGATCTAGATTTACGTAATAAAAACGGCTCAAGCAGATAATCTTTGGGCTATTACAGCTATATTTATTATATTGCGCTAAAGTAGCATGGCACAAATAGAGAAAACTGTTAACTGCTTGAAGTGCAAACGGCACAAAATAAAGTAATAATTTCTTAAACCTAATTCGTCACGAGGGGAATTGGACAATAGGGTTTTTATCGTGCTAGATATGTATAATATAAGAGAATCGAGTTTCATGGCTCTGTGAAAAAGCAGTACAAATGATTGGGTTTTTTGTTTCATGAACGTATTTTTTTGTTTTCTTACCGTCTTGATCAATGTTATGTTAATAAAGCTGTAGAGAGAGTGATAAGAAAGAGGGAGAGGCCGCACGAGTGAGTGAAATTGAGAAAGAGAGAGACAGATAGAAAGAAAGAGAAAGAAAAAAAAAAGAGAGAGAGAGAGAGAGACAGAGAGACAGAGAGACAGACAAACAGACAGACAGGCAGACACCTTTTTCCTTTGACACAGAAAAGCATAAAACGTTACAGATCTTTTCACTCTATAAAACTGACCATGCCTCTCTTCCCTTTATATATGTATCAATAAGGCATGTGTCTGTTGACCAAGTAAATCATATATACATGTACGTATGTTTAGGTTTAGTTATAGTGTTATTGTATTAGTCTGTTAAATTTGTTCTATTAAATTTCAAGGTAAAGGGTATCCTTCACACTCGCATGCTTTCAGAATTTTGAAAATGAGGCTTGTGAACTATCAGAGAAATCACTAAAGTAGAACCGCTCTTGATCTTTTAACATAACTAATTCTTGCCAGCAATTTGTTTTGAATATGCGATGTGTACAAAGTTAAGAGACGCTATCTATCATTCATTGGACACCAGGGCATGTTTTGAGTTTTAAAAAACAAATTATATGCTCTGACGATCATTGAAGTGCTTCTTGACTAGGAACAGTCATTGGAAGGCGATAACTTGTAAGGGCACTTTTCAAATGACACAGCCCTGGTTCATACATCGATTTCAAAGTTCAACGAGCCACAAACACCTTTCACATGTCAAATGTTTTTGCATAAGATTGGAGCTGTAACGTTGACAGTGCCATCATTTAGAAAGAGCCCCAAGTGTTATTTTGGCATACCTGTGAAAGGGATTTGAAGACACATTAGCTTCCCACTTTGGTCACTGTGGGAGAGGAGTTGGAACTGAGGGACCTGTCCCACCCATCAAGTACAGCAAGACGGGACTTTCAGTTAGCAAGATAAATAACACAATTCGTAACACTCATCATCATCATCATCATCATCATCATCATCATCATCATCATCATCATCATCACCATCATTATCACCATCATTATCATTGTTAGAACAAACAGAGGCAGAAGCACCAAGAACAATAATGCAATTATAGCAGGAACCTCAACAGCAGAGGCAAGAGCAGCAACTTTAACAGCAGGTGTGTGGTTGGAGGGTGCTCTCGTGTGGTTTGCTCCTTCTTTCCTATAAAAAATCTATCTTCGTTATCCCCCTTCCTACTTTTTTGTGTTTGTTACTCTCTTGTAACACTTCTAATCTCCGACACTTATATGACCTTATTGTGCCGTAAAACTCTTACTAAAACTTAGGAAAAAAAATCAAACAGCAGAAGTAGCAGATGCAACAACTGTAGCAGAAGCAACAACTGAAGCAGAAAATAAAAAAGATGTTCACACTTCTTGCATTATCGTTACTAACATAGTCAAACCCATCGTCGTTTATTCAGGACAGCAAATACTTAGTTTTCTCTTTAGTTTTGACTCGTATAAGAGAAAGAAAACTCACGGTAACGTTGGTCTAACCAACTCAATGACGACAAATGTCATATTACAAAAGGAAAACAAGATAAATAAAGGTATGCATTTGTGTTGGTAGCTATTCTACGCCCCCTTCGACACAATTTAGATCATTTAGGGGGCCGACTGTTTCGATCCTGCCTGTGATGATGATTTCGCGCTGAAAGGGATACAACGCCTTGAGAGACAGACATAGACACTCGATAAACATAACTGTTCTTTCAGGAATCGAACTCACGTCGTTTAGGTGAAAGGTCTAAGCGCCAAACCGCTAACTACAGACAAACAAGGAAACGAGTATCCTTTTCATAAAGTCTTGCTCTTACCCTTGTTCCAGTTCTTGTGATTTGGATACACACATAGTATTATAATGCTATTAATGGAAAATTTACTCTTTTATGTCCCTCCCCCCCCCCCTCTCTCTCTCTCTCTCTCTCTCTCTCTCTCTCTCTCTCTCTCTCTCTCTCACCCCCCCTCTCTCTCTCATATTATATCATCGTTTCAGTAAAAAAAAAAAAGTACCTCTTCTTTTCTCCACTAATATAATTAAAGTTACAGAAGTGTTAGACATTCATACATATTTCTCATAACGTTTTCATTTTGGCTATTTGCTGTATGCGTCTGTAGTTTTGAACCCTTTGCCACATTCCAAACTTGGTTAGCGAGTTTCCTGGATCGTCTTCGTTGCGATGAGCACGACTTCCAGTCATCTTTCAAATGTGAGTTCTCCACGCATGCATGCGCACCTCCTGTTGCCGGCAGTTTCATTACTTCTGTTTAGTTCCTATGAATAAGTCGGCATCCGGAACTGCACTTCATTGTAAACACAATGGGGGAGAACTAATGAAGCGCAAGCTACTCTTGTACAGATTTGTTCCTTCGACATCTGAAGTGGCACAAGTTGCCGTTTCGGTTTTTGCTCTTGTCCCCACTCCAGCAAAAAATTACTGGCAACCGGCATCCATTTTGCTCTTCGTATGATTTTTTTTCTTTTCTTCAATTCCTTCTCGATGAATGAGGACAACTGTCTAATGTTTCACTTCAACTAGTTTTTATACCTTTTGTTTTCCATCAGTTACTTGAGTACAACTTTCTTCGTTTACTATTTTGTTTTGCAACAGTTTTTAATATTTTTCTGCTACGTACCTAACCCATCCCTCCCCTCTCCACCCCTTCCAAGTTTTGATAACCTGAAACTTTAGATCAATAGGCCAAAAGAACATATATGAATGTTACGTGGAGTCTCTCGGAATAGCAGATACATAATAGGCTTTCAGAAAATGAAACTCACGCAAGTAATATGCAAGAGAATTGGGACGTTTTTAAACAACAACCTTTCTTAATGAGAATGTTCTTGGAGCTCCACAAATGATTTATTTGCTTGTGAGGTTCACTCAGTCTCGCGTACCTTAACAGCACACCATCACGAAGTTATCATTGTGAAACAGAAACGCATCGGAAATGGGAAGTGTGGACAGGCAAGCAAAACTGCTCAGGTGGCTGCCGTTTCTTTCGCTTGATTTGACAAAGATACTTTCTCCAGCAGGGCCAACGACGTGTGCCTATAGCAAACAGGAAGCCTTGTTTCTCTTCATAAATGAAATCGTGTGTAAAACGTTTAAATATTGGTATAGATCCGTATTCTTCTTTCAAGTTATAATTTCTTTTTAGAATATCAAACTAAAGGAAAGTATCCTGATTCTTAAACGTCATAAGGGATTCTTCAAACTGGTTCATTGTTCCATCCTTTGTCTAGCTTGGAGTTCCTTTGCTCATTTTCGTTTTCAGCTCAGAATTTAAAATCTTTGCTCTCAATTACCTCATCAAATCGAACCTCTCATCACATGTGAGGGGAGGGGAACGATCGAGAAAGAGAGAATGATAGAGAAAGAAGAGAAGAGAGAGAGAGAGAGAGGGGGGGGAGGGAGAGAGAGAGGGAGAGAGAGAGAGAGAGAGAGAGAGAGAGAGAGAGAGAGAGAGAGAGAGAGAGAGAGTTTTTTCCTTTGCTTTTGCCGAGAAATGCTTGAAAGTTCACCAAGGACTCTGTCCCACTTGCCTGGAAAGAGAAAATAGGTGTTCAGAAGCATAGTTCCAGAAAGTGCAATACATTTCGTTTTAGACAACAGCAAAACAGAGCCAGTAAGAGTGAGTGAAAGACAGCCAACCAACCAACAAATCAACCGGCCAACCAGGGAATCAGCCATCCACCCAGCAAGCCAGAGAGAGAAAAAGACCTGCAGACAACTAAACAGCTTTCCAGACAGACAGACAGACAGACAGACAGACAGACAGACAGACAGACAGACAGACAGACAGACAGACAGACAGACAGACAAATGCGGTAAGTTAGTGAAACACAGGAAGGGGGGTAATGTGGAGCCAATAGAGAGGTCAGGTTTGTTCAAAGCTACAATGCTATTGAAGGAGTCGCTCTGGTCTGATTTGTTATGTTCTTCTCAGGCATTTCAAATAATTGGTTAAAGTTTGGATCTTGGTGGGACTATCTTTTTTGTCTTCTACCGTTAGGAAAATGTCCTCTTGATTCCGAGTCTTGAAAGTATGGCTGTGTAATCAAGAAAGATCAAGAGAGATCGTTGCTGTAAATGCAATTTCCTCAAACTATCAAAAGAGATCCTATCACACTTTGGAGCCCCAGCTCGGAAATAAGGAATAAATTAAAACAATGGGATCAGAACTTTTTATAACTCAGGACCAAATCAATCTTCTTTCAAGTATGAATATTTTGACTCGGTATTATTAGGAATTATACTCCATGACGATATATCTTTGTCAAACTACAGATTGACTTCCGAAAATTCGTCTTTTATGTCCTTGAAATAAAAAGAAATGTAGATTAGGACTTTTAATTGTGTGAGCTAAAACTTTACATGCCATTTCGAAGGTGTGTCTTTGAATCAAATTATCTTCAAAATATCCTTATACCTGTTTCCACTAAACCTGCTCAATTACACTAGATCGAACTACTCACTCAAAAACAAAGCTGGTTAAACCTCAAAACTACCCGGGTGGAGACCCAGACCAAGGCCATGAGTCGCCGAAACTTGGCGAACAAATATTTAGATCTGTGGTAGCTGTTTAGTCGAGCTATGATGGTTTTTAAAATATTTCCAAATAGTTCCAAGATTTCAATCAGTTATTTAGCAGAAACACTTGAGGAAAATCTATTGCTCTGAGTCTATTCTGAGATCGTGGTTTGTGTGGCCCACACAAACGATTAGTAAACTAATTAATATCTTTCCATGATCACGGCCAGTGGCGAAGCGTCTATATAATAAAATAATCACTGCTCCCCTTCCTAATTTTGAAACATTGTCGCTGTCAAATTCACTCATAAACTTAAACCTCATAAATTAAATGTAAAAAGACGTTCATAATCACCAATGAAAAGTATGCCTAACATTAAAAAAGGTTTCACAGCCACAGACATAGCCTGCTCACCCCTCTCGGGCCACTCCATAAGCAGTCACAAGCTTTGATTAAGTAAGCTTAAAGTGAGGCTGGAAGAGTCTACCAATAGAGTTGAAGGGAACATGTGCATAGCAGTCAAAACTGTTTCATTGCGACAAATACCCTGTTCACCCCTTTGGGGCCACAGTTTATAAGCAGTCGCAAACTCTGATTATGTAAGCTAACTATTACACTTGTCGAGTCTACCTAACAAATGTGAGGGGAACTAACTCCTAATAATATATTGACTGCTGCAAGTGCTTGTTGTTTTTTTTTCCCTCGACTTTTTACAGTCCTATAATCAGATCGTGACCTCGATTATGACACCGCCTCCTGGCCGCGAAAGGCTAGACAAAAATAGCCAAATGTGAAATTTAAAAAAAAATCATAATTGTCATGTTCTATCAAAGAGTTATAAGCCTCACTGGTAGATCTATAACATATAGATCTAATACTGACATCTCAGCTTCTTTGCTTTGTGTTTGTGTATTCACATCTAAAGTTTAATTTAATTTAAGTTGGAATTGATATTTAATAAGATACTTTCCCGATTATTTTAGCGGTTGAACATACAATATGAATTCCGGATTTGTTTTCATTCACAACTCAAGAGTCGCCGCCTCGAGTAAGATTCTTGTGTAATATCTCCAGGCCATATCTGGTCCCGTTTCACTTTGATTACCCTGTCAAACAAGTCAGCCTTCGACCCTGATCACGACAACGTGAGCTCTGGTACAATGCCATTGTAAAATTAATACATTTATTTCAGTATCCATCACTTTGAATTCGTCAACTATGTTTTTATTAAATTAAACGGGAACAGGGTATTTAGTTTGTTTATGTTCATCCTCCTCTGAGACACAAGTAGTTCATGTTTAAGTTCAGGTAAGTTTTCCACAAACTGGTTTCCATGGTTTTGTTCAGGTTAGATCTGTCCTTCAGTCGGCTGACTAGCATGAAAGAGGATATACACAGCAAAAGTAAGCACGAACATGATTCTTCCTCGTCTCAGCTGTTGCAGTGTCTGGGTGGCACCCTAATAACGGAGGCGTTTCACCTGTTGATCGCTGGAAAAGTTGTTATGATGCGTATGTGGTCTAGAGGTTAGGCTGTCGGGCTTGAAACCGAAAAGTCATGGTCTCGAACCCAATCAGGGCCTCGACGTTGTGTCCCTGGGAAAGGCACTTTACACGAATTATCCTCACTTCATTGAGGTGGATATGGCTGTTCGGCTTTAGACGTCAAAATTTCATCACAGTTTGTTAGTATTTGAAGGCTTCATCGGCTGCTTGCACCCTATGCTTCCCGGGAAGCTGAGAGTGTTTACAATATTCTATGTTCTGCTGGGTTTGTTTCAATGCACGCAGAGCGTAGATGTGCGCTACATGGATGCCCTCATCATAAATTTTGATAAGTATTATCCCGGCTGTCAAAAAAAAGAAGCCATATGTAAAGAGAAATAACTTCATTATCTTTCGACAAATCCCAGAAAGACTTGGAACGAATAAAATTCAACAAAGAGTTCGAGATACATCGAGTTTAAATTTTTTAAAAATTTCAACCAAGTTTGAGTAAACACTACATTTTGCAATTTCTTTAAAATTCAACCATAACAATCGTGCATCGGAGAATACATGTAAATAATATTGATATTTCTGAATAGAATCAGGTGGTTGCTATTTAGATTTCATGTTCCATATTATTATGTTGACCACTGGAAATTTGGGATAAACCTGTGGCATGTTCATATGCCGATTACTTGGGCGTCCTGTTCAACATTTAGTTTTAACTGAATGATAGTTTGTGAGTTATTTCCGTAGACGCTGTCTTTAAAACAATAATCGGGGGGAGGGGGGGGGGGGTAAATTGGGGAGTACAGTGATCATTCATTTATTAACTCTCGGCTTACGTCCGCAACAGAATAACCCCACTGCTCCCCAAACTTCATCCCCAAACTTTCTCAATAGGAAGATATTCATCTGATGTGACAGTCGTTGTTTTTTTTACCCTATTTGTCCTGAAATCAGAGCTCTATTAACTACTGACATCCTTCACGTGCTGCCATACTTCTTGTGTGTTTGTCAGCAATTCTCCTCTAGACCAATCGCGCGCAGTCGTTTCCTTTCAGGGCAAATTAATTTGAATGCATCACCACTGACTGACTTCCGGAGTCCTGGTGTGGCGCTAATGGCCTCCTTTAGAATTCTGGTGGCCGGAGATAGTGTGCCAAGGCGTGCCAGACAGTTCTACAACACGCACGTGAGCCATTCACCCTAAGGTGGAGCGGCTTCGAGGTGCTTGTAAAGTTACCATAGCTGTTGAAGCATTGTACATGTACAAATGTATACTAGGAGGTGGAGCCTTTGACTGCATCTATCACAGACGACTTGGGGTATGTTAGATACTGCATGCCAGCTGAAAGACAAAAATACTAGATAACCTCCCCAAACAAACAAACAAACAAACAAAAAACAACAACAAACAAACACACAAAACAAAACGTTTAAAATATCTGCCTCCGTTTAAAAGATACAAACAAACAAAGAACCCATCCACAAGACTGCAATTTACATCTGTTTGCAGGAAAGAAGAAAAGACTAAATACTACATCACAGACGTTAGTGTGGTTCAAAAGAAAAATAATTAAAATAACATTATTCATATAACAAAAATAAAGCTGGTTCAGAACGGTATGCTACACACTGACGTAAAATCTTAAGAAAAATACATGTTCACCTCGGCGGATACAGTTTAGTAATGGCGACTTGGGACAGATGAACCATCGGTCTTGTTTCGCTTTCTCCGTTGATAGCTTCTCTGTCATCATAGTCATAAACACGATACCACTGCTGTAGAGTATAACATTACAGGGACATGAAAAAATAATTTAAAGTTATTCTGTCACTTTTCCGACCCAACTTTCCTACATAAGAAGTAGGTTTATTCGAGCTAGCACCAACTAGCAAAGAATGCCACATAGATCTAGGTACGATCGTGATCCGGAAAACAAATTTGAGTTTCAAATATCAGAGGTCTCAGAGTAATACCTCTATCAAGTGAAACACCTGATTTTACACAGCGTCTTAAAGCACCACAACATCATTCTCTCCCCCCCCCCCATATCACTACACCTCTACCCCCCCCCCTCTCTCTCTCTCTCTCTCTCTCTCTCTCTCTCTCTCTCTCTCTCCTTTTATCTCTCTGTGAGTATCTCTCTGTCTCCCACATTCTCCCCGCCAACATGTGAGTGAGTGAGTGAGTGAGTGAGTGAGTGAGTGAGTGAGTGAGTGAGTGAGTGAGTGAGTGAGTGAGTGAGTGAGTGAGTGAGTGAGTGAGTGAGTGAGTGAGTGAGTGAGTGAGTGAGTATCTCACGTACACAAATAAAAAGAGAAAAATGATAATGAACAGGTGAACAGAAAAAAAAATATAAGACCAATAAGAGAGAAATTGAGTGAAGGATAAAGAACAGCTCTTGTTTGATTTAATGGGTATGCGGGCGGATGATTGATGTGACCAGCGGCTGAGGGTGCTGCAAAAGTTGCCTTGACCGTAAACAGAGGAATACGAAAAAGGGAACAAACTGAACAAAATATATTGATACAGAAAAATCAAGATAGAGGACAATCTGAAAGGAACGAAAGAAAAGGAGAAAAACAATAGTTCACTTTTATTTGACAGGTGAACAGTGGAGGAAGAAGAATGAATGACTATAAAACATGCATGACTATTTGACAGACAGTGAACGCGATACGTCCAACATTTCTTGGAGATGTGCCATATTCAAAGAGTAACGGACAAGCATCTGTCAGTGCGTAGTGAGTACACGAAGCTAGAGCGAGTGAATCAGAGCCGCAAGATACTCCAGATTCTTATCTTTAATCCCCAAAAGTTAATGGGAAGATTAATTACTTGAACACAAGGGACCATGGTAATGAATAAATAATATTACAGAGCGGATTCTCCCAGGAGTATTTCCAAACATGTAGGATACGCCCTTCGCTTTGAAAGCTCAAAAGGGAAAAGTGATTTTCTTTAGCATGGAAGACATTTTTCAAGTATTTCTGTCTTTTAAAATTTTTAATTTGGAAACATTATATCCCATACATCATGGGTTGACTGCAACAGACAGGGTCAAAGCAGCACACATCATTAATGATCTGCATTGTTTTGAAGACTTACAATTTGAATTTTGCGTTCTATAGAACTGCCTGAATAAATGTGCAAAACCTATGAAATGAGCTTTTAAAACCAAATAGATACTTCTTATGTCTTGTATTATCCGAAACTTGAGGTGAACTGGGGTTCTCTTTTTTTAATATGACCAAACTTTTAAAGAACGAACTGAAGACAAGTGAATAACAACACTAAAATAATATGTGGATATGCGCATATCAACTGTCTCTTGCCAGGCCAACCTCATGAAGCCAGCTTCTGTGGAGCAGTTGCTGACCAGCGTGGTCAAAGTCCAGGAAATTCACGGCTAGAATCCGTTTTAGTGACGGTGAACGTAATACTCCGATTTTGAACTTACATACACGGCGTCTCACCGATGTGTCATTCCAAAACAAAAAAAACCAACAACAGCAACAACAGTATTAATTCCTTACTCGTGAATACAGACCTTAAATTTACTACAAATGTCAACAACAATGTGGAATCTACCTTACTTATGACTTTGTCCACTTTCTACAGCCCAGACTTAGGCTCATGACCAGTCCAGACCCTGGTCCGTTTCCTAGACCGCCCAGGTTCCTGACCTTGTTCCTAAACCGACCCAGATCCAGATCCTATATTTAGACCAACACTATGATGCAGCGGTTAGGTGTTTCACCGTTGCATGCAGGAGACCTGAGTTCGATTCTCGACAGAGGGAATCTTTGTCGAGTACCCCGGCCTTTCTTCTGGGAATTTGCAGTCGTCTTAGCTCGGGTTGGCGCCGACAGCCAGGGTCGACGCCTACTACCTAAATGGTCTAAGTTATATAGATGGGGGCGTAAAACTACTACATTAAAAAAAAGACACAGACCAAGGAGACCTCGGGGGGCTCTCGTGGCCTCTCATTCAAAAGGTCCCGAGTTCGAATCCGGGTAGCGACCGAAAAATTTTCTTCTCTAAATTTGTCTTCTTTCACCTCCTTTCCTGCTCTCTAACAATATTCTGTCGTCTGCTTTCGTCTCCTCTTTCTGCCCCCACCCCCTCACCTCCTTTGGCCCTTCCTCTGGGCTCCTGATTCTTTCTGCAGCCTTTCGACTGCTACTCCTTCGCTTCTTCTTACTGCTGTCTTTCAGCCACACCCCTGATCTTCTGGTAGGAAAGATCTACACCTAGCCTTCTCGGACAAAGGCGAAAAATCTCGGAGGGCCCCTGTGCAAGTTGCGCACGTAAAAGATCCCCTGGTGGTCTAAAATCGATAAGAGTAGGCTTTGGCCGCCACCTAGGCAAAATTCAAAATTTCCTACCAACTGAAAATATTAGGTGTGTCCCGCGCGCTCATATGATCTTATGCAGTTACGAGCTCCGTAAAACACTTTACAAAAACAAACAAACAAACAAACAAGGAGACCTCGACTGACTAACTCTGCCCGCCATCACTCACGACATCCTCAGAAGTACTATCGGCGCACACGCCTTGCGTGAACATTATGATTTATTTGTCGCACGAGAGAAACCCATGCAGAGTCAGCAGACATTCAGGAAACCATAAGATCCTGACTCTCATTGGCTTGAGAAAACTCATCCCTCACTCCGTCTGTTGTTCGGGAAGATATCGGGAAGTTGAGGGATGTTACCTACTTAAGGCTGGTCTCTGTTACTTCCTGAACCAGCACATCAAACATCATCTTTGCGAGAAAACTGTGAGGCGGGCGAGAGTTCAGCGCTCGTCTTAAAAGCGCCTTCATGAGGTTGGGCAGGGAGTCGGACTCTTTGAGTGAGTGAGTCATCTAGTTCAGGTAGTAATTTATTACGTACTGGGAGTTTGATTAGTCGTGTTGAAACGTCGGAGAGATAGATAATGAATGGGGTCGTTACATTGTCTGGGTATGTTTACTGACTTTCAGTCACGAAAAGGGTCATTTCGCAAGGAAGACACTTCCACACATTGTGCTCGATAATGTAGACGTGCGAGGTGGGGTTCAGTGAAATTCGGATATGAAACTCAGCAGAGAGAGAGAAAGAGAAAGAGAGAGAGAGAGAGAGAGAGAGAGAGAGAGAGAGAGAGAGA
>NW_004797284.1:1343709-1345382 GCF_000002075.1 Aplysia californica | reverse complement strand
CCTTCTTCTTCTCCTTCTTCTTCTTCTTCTTCTTCTTCTTCTTCTTCTTCTTCTTCTTCTTCTTCTTCTTCTTCTTCTTTCTGATAATATATAATAGTTAACCCTATCGTATCAGCTTCGTTTCCTTACTGCTGTGAAAAGATCTTTAAGTGGGGTCAATTTAGTCTGATGGACTTTGATTGCAATGTTGTTCATGTTGGAGATGCCCTAGATGTTACGGTAGCGTCACATTTCTAGTGCTTCTTGTGCAAGGCTGCTGCGAAAGTCCATGTTGAATGTGTAGGGACAAATTAAGAATGTCAGTGTACACCGTAGTCAGATTTGGTATTTTCAAAAAGATGTCACCCTTCTTTCGATAATGATCTTCATCCTGGCTAGTTCTGTCATAGTTTGACTTGTTCTGAAAAGGATTTCAGCTCTTGATTCAATAAGAGATGATTGCTTCATGGTACTGACAGTTATGTTTTATTTTGAGTTCTTGGTTATGCATGTTGATGTCTCTTTTTCGTGATCATCCTTGTTTTTATTCACGCTAGTTTCAGTCCAAACTTTATCGAGATATGTAGGTGCTTGACTAAGCTTGTTAGTTCTTCTCTGGCAGTACCATAAACGTCGTCAACAAATCTGAGTTGCCACTGTGCTCCTTTCCATATTGGTTGCTTTCATAATTGTGAGGCATCAAGGTGAAATCAAGCTCTCGTCAAAATAATGAAATTGGAGAAACCGGCACTTCTCCCCTCGTTCAGCTATTTTATATTTTTATTATTATTTTTTTTTTTGGCTTAACACATTTTTCGTCCATTTAAAAACGTATTAATGAGTGAATTTTGTTGAAAACGCAGATTGAAGCCACACAAAATGTAAATTTGCAGTTTCCAAGTACTCTCATATTTTGGACGTTACCAAACATTGGGGGCCATTTTCTCGCTAATTTTACCTCTGAAATCAGGCAAACCCCTCGTCCTTCAATCGCAAATATGTTGACGTCCGTTCAAGATAAATGGGTATTTCTTCATCGAAAAAAGACAAATAAACAAGGTTGAAGATGATACCAATATCTCTGCACATTTTAAAATAACATTGACGAGGTCCTGATTCCGCCGCGTCGTGACATGGTCTTCATACCCGTGCTTCACAAACCATTTAGGAATATGTTGGAGGAAGACTGGAGGGAGAAGAGACAGCTCTGACACACCCAAACAGCTGTGTACCAACAGTTTCCTGTGTTATGGTGGTTTCTTTGGCGTATAGCCGCTATGTCGTATGCGTAAAATATTGTTGTTTTGTTATATATTTGTTTCGTTGTATTACACTGTGAGTCATGCTTTATGCAGACGACCACAATTAAAATTTAAAAATGAATAGAGAGGAGACACAACCTCCGTGTGTTTACCGGCGTCTGTGGTATTGCAGTTAGGCGCTTCGCCGTGGTACACAGAAGACTTAAAAAGTCTATTCCTGTGTGGGGAGGCTTTTTTTATCCAGTGCCTCCGTCTGTTGAGTCATTCTCAGCCTGGGTTGGCCCTGAAGGGCAGGATCTTAGTGCAACAGCCCTGCTCCTGGTTTATCTAAATCGAGTCAAGGGGGAGGGGGGTTAACACACCTACATTTTCAATTCCGATTACCTCCCCCTACCAAAGAGATACAAAAAAACACCAATAACCCCTCCCACC
>NW_004797284.1:1341579-1343112 GCF_000002075.1 Aplysia californica | reverse complement strand
AGAGAGAGAGAGAGAGAGAGAGAGAGAGAGAGAGAGAGAACAGCTTAACCCAGTTCATAGTACATAATGCTATTTATATTTTTTGTGATTCAGGCTCCACTTTGAAGGACACGTTGGTATTCGTACAGTAAAGAAAAATACTGCTTTGTCGGCTAAACCCGTTTTTCTTTTCTTCTTTCTCTTCTCTAAAGTTATTCTTGTTTTCCTCCCTTCACGGTCCGGGAGTCGTTTTATACGCACAACGTCGTGGTCTTTTCACAGTTTCGCGTCACCTCATTTGCAATCAGCGACTCCCATACCGGCATGAGGTCGGCCATTTTGATGGTCCGTTTTCATTGTCATCACGGCCTGGGAATGATAGTGTCGGGAACTTTTAATGCGTCCAAGACCGCGGGGAACCTGCCTATAAATTCTCCAAAGTTCTCTCCTCTGGCCGCGGGTCGCACATCCCAGGGCCGGAGAGATCGCGGTTAGGTCTGGTTTGAACGATTTCATGCGGCCACAACAAATTCCTTTGCCCACAACGTTTCGTTTGGTTCCAAATCTTACGATCACATGCATCAAATCGCAGGAACTAAGATAATTTTTGTTGTAATTCTAAGTACTCTACATTTTTACAAGTTGTAACTACGTGCGATCATTTCGAAATTCGAGAACGTTACCGGGTATTTAAGTTATACTGCAAGCCAAGGTGAATCGGACGCTTTCGTATAGTAATACTAGCAGTTCGTTCACATTTTTTATGGACGAGATTTCGGAAACGACAGACAAGACATTAGCCACGGCCTATGACATAACGGAATCGTGTAGAAATAGCGACGTTTGTGCCACGGGTTGTCTGGCGTAGGCAAAATATGTGGTGGTTACCGCGGTTTTCAGTAACGTGACGGCCAAGTCATGTCCCCTGTCGCAGTGGGGTTCCCCTGTGAGTGATTGCTCACAGACATCGCAGCACTGCGCACATCTCGCGACTCAAAATGGGAACGTTTTAAAAGTATTCGTTTGTCAGTAGCCCTAATGTTGTTGTAAATGTTTTATGCCCCTCCATTCAAGACAATTTATATAAATTAAAAGGCGAGCTGCATCAGCCTTACCTTTCTGGACAAGCCAGCCCTGTGTGTGATACGTATGAGCAGAAAGTAAAAAAAAAATTCGGTAAAAGTTTTCCCTCACATGACATTCCAGCTCATAGCGTTAATGTACATAATAAAATCTACAGGCATCCACATGTTGCTCTGAGCCTGTCTGTTTTCTTTTAAATTTTGTAGGATGACCGTCCTCTGGAGTCTCGGCTGTTTGTCGAAGTATACTGGATGCTGGGTTTGAGAGGTTGGGAGCTGAACAAAATACTATATACTATATACTGTATATAATATTTTAAAAAGCAGATCAACTGAGCTAGAGAAAGAGATAGAGCGACAAAGATAGAGAGCGTGAAAGAGAAAGAGAGAGAAAACGAGAAAGAGAGAGAGAGTGGGGGAGAGAAAGAGAGAGAGAAAGAGAGAGGGAGAAAGAGAGAGGGAAAGGGAGAGA
>NW_004797284.1:1335933-1340266 GCF_000002075.1 Aplysia californica | reverse complement strand
ATAGATAGATAGATAGATAGATAGATAGATAGATTATGAAAATGCGTCTGTGTGTATTTCTCTGAGTGTGTGTGTGCATGTGTGTGCGTGTGCATGTGTGTGTGCATGTATGTGTGTGTGTGCATGTATGGTTGCGTGCGCGCACGCGCACGCGCGCGCGCGTGTGTGTGTGTGTGTGTGTGTGTGTGTGTGGTGTATGTGTGTTTGTGTATATGTCCTTCTCTTCCAGTCAAATAGATGAAGAGATAAGAAAAAAGAACCTGGAATTGTCGGTTGTTGAGAGAATCGAAACCTCAACAATACTAATTACCAGTCACACAAAATAATCATTACTGTATAAACACTGAATAATGCGATCTATAACAATGGCGCAGAAACAAATAACGATCGTGGAAAGATAAAAGGAATGGTATGTTGAGCAGAAAACAATTTTTATTCAGACGGCATAGCTGGAACCATTCCCATAGAGGAAGAGGTCAGGCTGACACGATTATTGCATACATATCGCACGACATGAAAATCTTATTAAATTTGTCACACCGAAAAAACACCATCGGACACCCAGCAATGTGAGTCTGGGTGTCAAATACACACCAGCTTGCAATTACGCGAACATGAAATCGTCACAAAGCTTTGGAAAACCTTGAGATAATACTCAATACACTCCGTTCTATGATAGGAAAATACTCGCTCGGTTGAGTCAGGGTGAAAACGCCCATTCTATTTCGCCTACCGTGATGCGAATTATCTCGCCATGAAAGACTGATGGCTTCCCGACCCTCAGACAAACATTCTGACTCGTAAACCTTTTGTCGTATGGTTGACAAAAAACAACACAAAAAATCTGTTCCTCACTCCCCGATATCTTCACGTCAAAGCAGGAAAGATGACAAACGGACGGGACAGCTCATCAAATAAAACTGGGAGTTGCGTAGTTATAGCGTTGCGGAACACACATGAATGCGTCCTCCCTGCATGGGCAGTAAATTGTCCCCGATTCGAGAGAGAACCTTTTTATTTCTGTGAGCGCGTGATGTTGTTCTTTCTAAACCCGCTGTGTTTATATCTGAAAAGCGATAAAAATTAAGATAAACAGAGCGAGTGGGGTGCAAAGTTTTGTTCCAAACTGTCTGGGAAATATGCCAAGACGGCGCTAACGGTGTCGCGGGCTTGGTGAAAAGGTAAAGTGATCATATATACAAATATGTCAGAAAATTATATTTTCTAATTCTTTTGTCAGAGCAGCCATAAGAAGCACGTCAGTTTATGCTTCGCAAATATTTTAATATGCTCCGAATATAAATTGCGTTGAAACCAGACGCACTGAAAATACTGCAAAAGTTTAACACAACGTGACATCCTTCAAAGGAAATATGTAAACAGCGGTGCGAGAAAGATGTACTTTACCGACGAACAGCAGGCAAGCACGACATATTAAAAAAATTCATTAAACCTGCACGAGTTTAAAGTCTTATAGAGGGTGTACCACCAGCTGAGTTGGTGTCATGTTAGCCTGCGTTGGGGTGACCCTGGTTCGATATCCAAATGGGAATTCTTTGAGCCGGTTTGCTTGGAGAGTTACCAAACCTCTCCATAACTTGATTGTCATACTGGATAAAGAGCTTGAAATTTGAAGGGGTAACCCTGTGTAATGCAATAACCCTGCGATTCCATCGGGTGTGTATCGTGGCTGTGCGGTGGAAAGGTTTAAATCATATCTTTATGCCTAAACTCGGCATAAACAGTAGCCTACTGTGTTTCTTTGACTTTGAGCAGACACAAGCCCAAATCTAACACAGTCATTATTTCTTTTCATTTGAAGACTTCCTGTTCTGACTGTACGTTTTCACCTTCTTGTCTCCACAGATCATCAGCCTTGGTGGGATAATTAGTATGTTCTTCGAGCGCACCAGAAGTGGGTGCTCAGTTTCCAAGAGAAGAAGGTTTATTTTAATAAAGCATTTCCATTTTTGCCCCAAAGTTGAATAGATCCTCGTCCTCCACGTATTCTTCTTTCCACACCTCGGCCTCATCATCATCATCGCCCCCCTCCCCTTTCTTCCCATCCTTATTATCATCATCAATAGAGTTAGCAGGAGCAGCAGCACCAACGGCAACAGCAACAACAACCACAGCAACAGCACTGATCACGGAGTGACAGTAAAATACAGCAGTGACAAATCCTGTTTGCCGAACACTAGCAGCTCACTATCTCAGAAAGACTCGCCCCTCACTCCAGTCGCACGCGCTTGATTCAACCTGCTCGTACAGCGCAATGAGGAGATAATCCCCGTGTTCAGGTGTTGGGATTACCAGACGCGTCAGTGTGTGACATCAGTGGAGAGAAAACGCATTAGCTGAAGGAGCAGCCTGTGTCTCAGAAAAGAACCATTGATAATAATGTAGTCAGTGAACGGCTGTTCATTCCATGTACCATTTTGAAATACCCCCCCCCCCCTAAAAAGGACAAAAATAAAAATAAACAGGAAACAAATCAACAACAACAACAAAAACCGAAAACAAAGGCAAAGAAATAAAGTTAGAAAGTAATGCCCCTTTTGCGTCATTTTCAGGAAATTCCTCCTTTTGTGGCATACATGCAGGAGAAAAAAAAGTATACAAACAATGTTTTGCATTAGGGAAAGTACAAATCAATCAATTCATCATACAAAAAAAACAAGCATTTGCTGTTCTCTATCTTGTAACCCATTGTTTTGTGTTGGCTATTGTATTACTGTAAAGGTATCTTAGAGGCAAGACCTCCGAATTAAAGTACATCTCCAGTAAGGCCAAGTCAACCTGGTGGAGAGCCAATGAACCTGCCCAAACAACCCATGTTCAAGAACTGATGATCGAGAATGTATACCAAGGTCATCTGCCACATAGTTCAGGACAGCATCTAACTGATCGATGGACGCAGAGCAGAGTTAATGTGTCTTGTCCAAGGACACTCACCAGGTTCCACATGAATAACATCAGTTTTCTGACTACCGTATCAATACATCCTTCTTTACGCCTTTGCTCCTTTACAAAGTGCGCTGTAGAAATTAAATCCACTGTAAAGAGCAGAAAAGACAATGAGCACTTTCGCTATGAGTAGTCGTGGGGGTATAACTGGGTTTTTTCTGTTTGATGTTGATTGGAAAGCACTAAGAGAACCAGGGATTTCCTGGATGGTCTTCGTAGTTCGTGACCCTCAGTCTAAGTTCAGTTGTTTCCACGATGGTGTAGTCGGAAACTTAAATTAACGGTATGATGTCGGGTTCGAATCAGCCTTGAGCTTGGCAGGCTTTCGTCTGAAGTTCCTAAAGCAGCTAAGTTAAAGGTTACAATAGAAAAAAACCCACTGCCATCCTGCTTTCTTGGCCAAAGCAGTTTTTGGGGTTTTAACTGACCAGTGCATCCATTCAGAGGTTAGCCTATTTTAGAATGGCCTATTTTGTTCACAGCATTAAGTTGCATTTCTTCAAAAGAAAACAAATGCTTTAAACTTCATGCACAATGATACTGTATCTCCGTTGTGTACATTGCCATAGAAAGTTAAAGGGGAGGGGGAGGAGGTTTATAAACAAGTACATTCCAAACCATTGGGAGGTGCTGCCCTGTAATAGTAAAATAGCTCTACTGATTTTCTAAATTGTGAAGTACTCTTTTCATAATGGCTTTATGATATACACTTTTCAGTTTCTTTGCTTTTATTATCCTTTTTAGCACTTCATTACTCCAATCGACGGCGACACCTTTAAAGAGAATTATAAGCTTACTCAGTGTCTTGTGGGGGCGTTATATTCATATGGAAATAAATTAGCCTCAAGAGCCAAAGTAAACTGGTCTGTCTCTGGTGAAGAAGAGCCAGCTCAAACTTCCCAGTGTCCACTGACCACAACACAAGCCGGCCTGTCCATGCTGTGTGAACTGACAAGCCCTGTCATCCGGACTGCCATATTGATGGGCCGGGAGCCCAGATGAGTGATCCATACTGTCAGCCTAAGTGCCATGTCCCGGCCACATCGGCTTATATATTCCTGTAGTGAACAGCCAAGTCGGGCCCTGACATCTCGAGTGCTAGACCAGCGCTCCTTGTGTGTGGTTTTGGACTGGGGGTTGGAAGGGGAGGGGGAGAATTAGGCCAGTGATTTTGGGACCTCTTAGAACGAAATTCTTACTCGACTTGTGGAAAGGAAAGGGAGGAATTAGGTTGATTGGGCAAGGTCGCACAGAAGGCCAGGTGGATGAAGTTGGGGGAGTGAGGTCTGGGTGGTGTGTAGGGGAAAAATAAGTGTGCGCATGTGTGTGTGTGTGTGTGTGTGTGTGTGTGTGTGTGTGTGTGTGA
>NW_004797284.1:1332831-1334549 GCF_000002075.1 Aplysia californica | reverse complement strand
TACTAATGATGATGATGATGATGATGATGATGATGATGATAATAATAATAATAATAATAATAATATGTGCAAAGTAAACTAAAGAGAAGACGTTTAAATATCTGTGAAAAACCCATATACATCTGAGGAAAAGAGTGTCGCTTTTATGCTTGTTCCCACCGTCCGCATCATAATGATATACAACCACCGACTAGTTGGTCGCGGTTTTGGCTTTGTCCATTATCCCGCAAGGCACGGAAAGCTATGGGCCTCTCAAACGTGCGGCCAGGCAGACGCTACCGTGGCGTGTCGCATATTTCACACGATGAGAGACATTAATGTCCACCATGTGTCCAGTTGGCTGCCGTCGTCCGGCCGTAGAAAGGGCGACAACTTCCAGGCTGTTTTCCTCCTTCCAGGAAGATTTGCGACGCCATGTGACGCGTATGCGCAATATTCGCTATCATGGCGGTAAAACTAGAGTGACTGTCTGAGCTCACGCAGTGACGTAGATGTGTCAGAGCTGCCGTCATCCGCAGGACTTTTAGACGGTTGGGGAGGAGCAGGGGTCAGGGGACAAGATGACCCAGACTGGATTATCAGAGGTCCCGTGCGTAGCAACAAAGGGTGGTGGCTCGTCGTGACTAGTCGTCGGTCATCTGTGAAATGTGCCCGTTGTAAAAACTAATATATTGTTCTTTGTCAAGTGACTGGTCATACTTCTGTCAGCCCAGTCTTCTGGTCAGCTCTTCGTTTCCTTTGTATTTCAATTGCAAAATGGGGTTACGCTGTTTTCAAAAACAGCATGAAGAAAGCTTCAGTCTTACAAGTAGTTAACTCCGTTTGTGATTGTGAATAGTATAATATAGACAGAGTCAATATCATTTTGAGGCGTCATCAGTGCTCGTAGCAGAATTAAAAAAACAAACACTACAAAATGTTAGTGAGCTCAGGAAATTTGCATTTCAAAATTTTAAAAAGAATCTCCTCCCTCCTGTATAAGGAAGTTTTACAGTTGATACGAATTTTTTGTTAAAAGTGTTACTTCTGTATGTCTGTCTTGTTTTTCCTCACACATAATATCCGTTACTTTGTCGTTGTAATTTCTTTAAACTTGTTAAATCACAGAGTTTCGCTTCTTGAGACTTGTAGTACTAAAGATGTAGCTCTATTTCCTGGTTGCCAGGGTTGGAAGCTTTATCCTCACATATTTTACTTCATTTATTTTTCAACAGAACATGAGTTTCATTTTCACTCACATTCAAAGTTACAATTTTTTCCTTTTCTGTTCCCTCGTACATTGGATTATCATGGTGATACGTATAAAACGTATCTTCATTTCCTGCGACTTAAATCTATTGTAACAATTTAAAAAGGTATGGGCAAGAACTTTAACAGCTGCTCACTTTTACATTAATAGTTCGACGCGGAAAAATCCACATCTTCTAGGACTGTTAAATTGGCTAAATCGAAGGATTTGGCGCTGCAGCAAGTGGAAAGTCTGTGGCTCTGCCTTTTCAGTGCATTGGCTGGATGCTGTGTGACTTTCTCAACAATTCCTTAAGGTGGAGATGGTTTAATATCTGTAAATAGTGAACCTTACTTAGAAATTCTTAACGACGGAAGTATTAAGTTGTCTTTCAATAACTGTCTCTTGATAAGACGTTTCCACAGACACATCTTGATTTCTCGTGTCACATAATTATACTTTCCCCTGAAGAATAAAAACTAAAAATCTG
>NW_004797284.1:1325331-1327831 GCF_000002075.1 Aplysia californica | reverse complement strand
GTAAAAAAAAATGAGAGCAGAGATTACCTTTACACCAGTGAAGATGTGGCACATACGTAGCATACTAGATTAGTGTTATTATGTGTAAAAGTTGAGCCACATGTTATCTGTGGTTATGATTTTTTAAGTCTGGTAGGGGGAGAAGTTATGTTGAAAACTTTGCTATCTTTCATCCTCCTTGTCTCTATCATTCCTATCCCCCCCTTTCTTTCTGTTTTTCTTTCTCTTTCTCTATCGCTGTCCATCTTTCCTGTGATCCCCTTTCTCTTCGTTCTTTTCATTCACTCACCCCCCCCCCTGTCTCTCTTTTGTTTTCCTCCTTCCTCCTTCCTCCTTCCCTCCTCTCTCTTCACCTCTCTTTTCCTCTCTCTCTAAACTTCTTGTTCTGTCCCTTGTTTCATTCTCTCCACTTCTCTTTTTATCTCATGATCTTCCCATCTGCATTTCCGTCTTCTATCGCCATTTCTCTTTCACTCGTTCTAACGGCCCCCCCCCCCCCCCCCCCCCCTTTCTCTCTGTGTTTCTATCTTAAAAGTGATTGGCGCAAAAATCATAGAATGAAATTGTCTCTCCTACACACCTTGACAGAGAGCTGGATAGAAAAAGGTGAGAGAGAAAGAGACAAAGAGAAGGAGGGATAAAAAGATTTTTTTATTAAACTGAAAGAGTGTGTGTGTGTGTGTGTGTGTGTGTGTGTGTGTGTGTGTGTGTGTGTGTGTGTGTGTGTGTGTGTGTGTGTGTGTGTGTGTGTGTGTGTGTGTGTGTGTGTGTGTGTGTGTAAGAGAGAGGGAGAGAGAGAGAGAGAGAGAGAGAGAGAGAGAGAGAGAAAAAGAAAGAGAGAGAGAGAGAGAAAGAGAGAGACTGAGAGTGAGGGGGGGAGTGGGAAAGAGGGAATAGACAGACAGTTAGACTAACAGACTGACAGACTGACAGACAAGGCGGGAGAAGGAGAGAACTGTGTGTGGGGGCTGTTTTCGATAACTTCGTCTGTAAAAATCCAACAGACCTCAGAGCCCATGCAACTTCCATTCTTGCAATTTCTGCGCTGCTTACCTAAATATAAGCAAACAAAGATATAAACTAGCAGGCACAGCAAAAACAACCCTTGGAACAGAAAATCAGTTTAACATTATGACGTCAGAGAACCTATGTCTCATACACGTTTCACCTCATTTTCTAGAATGTCTTCGTTTTCGGGGTGAGTACTCCCAGACTTGCTCAAGATATTGCATTATGAGAGTAACACGCTTACCGACAGGAACTGGGCAGGAGCTGTGAAAAGGGGAAAGGACGGAGTTTAGCTGATTAGGCGTTCGCTGGTGCAGATGAAGTACTATTGTAGTACATTGTGGTTCGTGTAACATCTGAGACTGGAGACGAGTCGAGAATAGAGTCAAGAGAGAACAGCTTTGACAATATAATGCAGAAGAACAAATGAATCCACTCTATCTATCTATCTATCTATCTATCTTTCTATCTATCTATCTATCTATCTATCTATCTATCTATCTATCTATCTATCTATCTATCTATCTATCTATCTATCTATCTATGGAAGTTATGTGCTCGTAAGTGTGGGGGTTTCTTGCTTTCGCCAGATTGAGAGAGGTAGCCCCGAAGAAACGAGATCGCATCTTTTCACCCCTTTGACTTGTACTTTAGTTTCACCAACATCTTCCATGAATAAGATTCGCACTGAATGTACAAGTACTTGAAAACATCCATAGTTACAGCAATAGCTACTGGGAAATTTACAGGCGTACAAGTTACTAAGTATGCACCGTGGGAATTATTTTTCTTTTAATTCTACATGATAAAATGCCTCATGGGCGGGTACGGGGGGAGGGGCGAGGGGAGGAGTTGCATTTTGTGTTGGGAACTAATGTATTTACGATTGACAATAATGTTTATCTCTAGCGGCACATATATCCCTGGAGTTGCGCGGTCGTTTCTTTTGAGTATACACTCTAGTACCCGCTGTATATGAGTCTGATGCTATACTTGGAGCACATACACAGTTTCCGCTAGATTAATTTTATTGCGTGCGCTTTGGGAAAACCTCTCAAAAGAAAACATTAAGCTTATATTATTAGATGTATAAAATGCAAGACACGGATTTGCGAGGGCTCAACGAAGAGAGCATATACAATAAGCTAGATATTATGCCAGAATGTCGGGTTATCGAAGTATTGCTTGAAAAAAAAATCTCGACGTAGATCTATATCGATTTAAGGCCTTCATGGAAGTAATGGAATAAAGATTTTTTTAAAGTCTTATTTCTTAATCTCACTCTATGCTCCCCCTTCTTTGTCAAGTACATGTAAACGGTATTACAGTTGGCATTTACCCAGTCAATGTTTATATTCCCTATGGCTATTTAAAGTCTCTTGTATAAACTCACTATCCAATATCCAGAACTCACTATCCTATATCCAGTACCCCACGCCTTTCATGTCTTTTCCTCTCTCCCTCGCTCTCTTTCCTCCTTCCTCCCCCCCCT
>NW_004797284.1:1321616-1323053 GCF_000002075.1 Aplysia californica | reverse complement strand
AGAAGAAGAAGAAGAAGAAGAAGAAGAAGAAGAAGAAGAAGAAGAAGAAGAAGCAGCAACAAGAAAAAGGAAGAGGAGGAGGAGGAGGAGGAGGAGGAGGAGGAGGAGAAGGAGAAGGAGAAGTAGAAAGAGGAGGAGGGTGGGAGGGAAGAAGGAAGAGAACCCCCCTCCCCCAACCCCACCACGACTTCCTCAGCTCCCCCAAGAGAGTGAGTAGCAGAGAAGATCTAGTTAAGCACGTAACTGGCTCTCTCGGCGATAACGCTGTTTTCTCACAATAAGTGGTGTTACGTTCCAGCGATTGGCTACACATGTCTACTCAGCTAAGGTAATTGGCTTTGACCATTACATATTATCTTCGCCTCTGGGCTTCACATCGCAGCACTGGTAGCTTTAAAACCAGGGTTTTCCATTCTCCGTTTATTTTAGTGAGCTAGGATGCTTGTGCAAAATTCTACTTCTATATTGTCACACGTCAGATTGTAATAGCAAATAGGACTTAGCGTCTCTGATAATCAGTCTCAGAACAGATAGAATGCAGGAAAGGAGTTGTTCGCGTTTATACAGTCATACTTTATTCTGTTTGAAAAAAGCACCCTCTCGACGAATACGTATGAAAGACATAGCTGCACATTGTTCAAAAGGCAAGTTGTGTAAAGGAACGCTATGTGGTCTGAACGAAAATAAAGCCAAAAAGAACAGTCTCTAAAACAGCATTGCGCCTGAAAACAGACGTTTAAGAGAACACTGAATATACAGTCTGAAAAAATGCATTGTGTTAAAGAGTAAACTACCTAAAAGAACACACTGCATAGAGGGACAGGGTATCTCTGTCTAAACGCAAGGGATTTGAAGAACCTTCGATGTATCATTGGAGAAAAATATACTAAGCTTAGGATACTGTCCCAAATATCGAATTGTCGAGCAGATCAGATTTGCATTTATACAAAAAGATTGGAATTCTGAAAGAATATTGTCAGTTTTGTCTTATGGAGAACATTGTTTAAACAACAAGAACAGACGTCTGTATAATATACTGTTTGGATGAAAGTGCTGAATGAGAAAATGACGGCAGTAATGTGTTCAAGTACCACTGAACCATGGTGTCAGCAGTACTGTTTATAGAAAAGTAAAATGCAGAGAAACAGACTTTGTTACATACCTTTCAATTTCAAAGGTAACAATACAAACAAAGCGTTGCAAATGACATCTACCTGTAATTGTAGGGAGTGCTTCTTCGAAATCATCAAAACTTTTAAAGTGATAGCAACCGGTTGAGGATAGTTTCTGTCTACCCTAGACAATGCTAACAGGCAGTTTTCCTTAAAGATTTAAGAGCAGCACTATTTGAAAAGAAAACGCACACATACACAAACAAACATGCTCAAACACACACTCACAAACACACACACACACACACTCACAAACACACACACA
>NW_004797284.1:1311321-1319357 GCF_000002075.1 Aplysia californica | reverse complement strand
ATAGATAGATAGATAGATAGATAGATAGATAGATAGATAGATAGATAGATAGATATATAGATTTCTCTCTCTTTGAATTTTTATTATATTTTGTAGTTCACAACAGCACAGAAAATTAACGGCCACATATCGGCAAAGAAGAATCAGGACTGCACATTATGTACCCAAGTAAACAAAAGTAGGAGAAATACACCCCACAAAGGATTCTTCCATGCCTATTCCACCCAAACAGTACAATAGACATACCATTTAATTTTCTTTTTTGTCTCATTCTCTCTAGTTGTATTTCTATTTTTTTTTCTTCTCTTTTTTTTCATCCCTTTTTTTCCTTTGGTCCTCCTTATCGGGTTTAACGAATCGGATTCCCATGTCACTAGGCAGGTGCGGGAGAGGGCGGGGTCCAAAAGAAACAAATTAAGTCGGCAGTCACATCCTGTGGGAGACAAATGGAAACTATTGTTATGTGATGGAAGGAAAAAAAAGAAAACAGACTATCAACCTAACGCCCGTTCGACAAAACAGTGTCAGATCTAACGGGTGTTTTTCTGTTATTTCTATTGTCGTCTTCTTCGTGTTTTTTTTTAACTTCTGAAACAAATAATGTATTTTCTTTTTATATTTACGTGTCCCTTTTATTGCCTTTAATTTGAGCAGGCCTATTTTCTGTCGTTTAAAAGTCGGGGTTTTTTTTCAGGGAATTTTTTTTTCCATTGTTGGCTTTTTAAAGATCTTTATACGTACTTTCTTTTACATGTGTTCACTTCTTTGTCTCTTTCTTCTGAAAAAAAAAGAAGAAAAACTTCCGAGCAAAGCATTTGAAGCAAGAACAAAACTATAAAGACTGTCCAATAATCAAAGTGTGTTAGATATCCCCTGTCATGTCAACCCACCCTACTTTTCATATCTCTTTTTCCCTTCTCCTCGTCCCCGCTCGTTTCATCTAGAGAAGCTTTTGTTTGTGGCCGTCCGGGGGACAGGTCTCACCTCACTGGAGCAGATACAGAAAGGAGAGAGGAGAGCTACTCTGTAATTTTCTGGCCATCTCAGATGTGGGGGGGAATTAAAACACACTCACCGTGCCCCCTTGTTGCCCATTATCTGTGGATTTTGTCGGGTATCGTCGTTGCTTGTTTGTTTGTTTGTTTGTTTGTTTGTTGTTTTTGTTGCTGTTGCTGTCGTTGTTTGTTGTTGCAGTTGCTGCTACCAATATTGTTTGTACAACCATGTGGTTACAAATTGTTTGTTGGTGGAGAACAGATTATTACATTTTTGTTACTTTGTTAACGCCGCCAGTGTCGCCAATGCTGTTGATACGTTGCTCCTTATCCTCTTCGCCGTCGTCGTCGTCCTCCTCCTCCTCCTCCTCTTCCTTTTCTCCACTTTTTTCGCACCTTCATCTTCTCCCCAGGTTCTCTTCTTTTTTCTTTTCTTTTATCCTTCCTGGGAAAACGTTTTCTTTTCTTAAAAAAAAAATCTAAGATTAAGTTTGGCTGATATTAGTTAATTACAGTCCCTTCTATTTTTTTGTTTGTTTGTTAAACATTTTGATACTGTGTCTGCCATTTTAAGAAACTGTTTTCAAGATGTTTATTCAAAGTTCAGTCTAGAATAGAGAGTAACTGAGGACATCAAGGTTGTTGTTGTTGTTGTTGTTGTTGCTGTCGTAGTCATTCTTGCTGTAATTGCTGTTGCTGTTGTTGTTGCTTTTGTTGTTATTGTTGTGGTTGTTGTTGTAATTGTCGTAGTTTCTGACGTCGTCGTCGTCGTCGTCGTCGTCATCGTCGTCGTCGTCGTCGTCGTTGTTGTTGTTGTTGTTGTTGTTGTTGTTGTTGTTGTTGTTGTTGTTGTTGTTATTGCTGTTGTTGTTGTTGTTGAAACAGCGGTGCACGTGGTTAAGCCCATCTATCGAATGCCATGAAGTGACCCGTCCTAAATCAATGAACGGTCGAAGCTGATTGCATCCAGCTACAGGAAATCAACTTCCCTTGGTTTTCTTTTGATGCTCTCTTCCCCGTCAACAAATGCGGTTTTACCCATCCTGTCTCTTTCCTTTACTCCTGCTTCTCTGTTTATTTAAAGAATTGCAATTAGCTTGGGGAGATGGAAAGAAGAGATGGGAGATGGAGAGACGAGATGAGAGACGCCGCGAAGGAGGAGGTAGGCGTGGAGGCCAATGAGACTGGGTTGACATCGGATCTCCACAGACGCCCCTGGAGGGACACTCGGTCTCCAGGAGCACCAACCCTCTCCGCCAACACAGCTCGATCGTTTAAGGTACGCTTGACGTCAGTCCGCTTTTTGGTGAAAGCGTGTAGAGGGAACGACGAAGACCAAACTTCGCGAATGCTTTACAAATAAATCTAAAGTAAAATGGCATTACCATTTCGTTACTTGATATGAGCAAATTGGTTTGGGTTTGGGGGGGGGGGGCGGTATTTTTTTTTCGGATCAACTGAATAAGACAGTTTCTTTGGAATTGACTAAGCACACGTAGAACTGCTGCACGAACAATAGTTCAGGATGGTTTAAATTTTAGACTCAGTAATAAAACTTTCTCTTGCATGAGTCTTACAACACTTGGCCCTTTTTAAAGGGATATAAAATTGGTCCGGTGGTACCTTTAACTTCAACTATGGCTGCTATTACATTTTCAGGGAACTGGTTCAGGGAATTGTTCTTGTCCAACTTATTTGGGGATTATATCACATTTAATTGTTACAGGGTAATGTTCATTGTTACTGAAATATTGCTCACTTATTGTACATACAGGCCTATCTATCTTTTCCAACCCAATCATGCACACCCGACGAGTTGGACAAGTGTGTTTTCCACAGTATAGAATACGGGACGAGAGGACTCGAACATAAAACAGCCTGTCACTTTTGTCAGGTACACCATTGTCGTCGTTTGTTCCGCCTGGAGTCGTTGGTCTGCAGTTTAATTTTCATCGCGGGCTATTAGATTACCTAGCGGCCTATCATTTCCATAGCAGATCGGGGTGAAATATGCCCCTGCTTCTCGCTTATCACCCCCTCTCATCTCTCGCCTCTCCCCGCGCTCTGAAAGCGAGCCGATCGTGTCAAAGACTCGGTGTCCCGCAAGTCTCGCTTGACGCCTGAATAATAGCCGGCCGCTGCGCATTTTCTGTGGCCCTATAAAGCGACTCCGAAGGTCCCAGGTCGAGTATATCTGAAATTGTGATCTACCCCGCTGATATATACCGGAATCTAAAAATGATTTTCTACCACCCTCTTTTGGACTTTATTCCTCTCCTTTCTTCTCCCGCCTAGCCTTCATGGTTCGGGAACTGTTTGTCCGCGCCCTGGACCACGAACGGGAGTAGTTCCCCGTTTTGGAGATAGATATGCTTCAGCTTTTCCTTCGACCACCCCACTCCGCCAATCCAGTCTCCATTTTTTCTGTCTTTTATATCGGTTTTTACGGCTTTTGGATATCCAAAGAGTTAATCCCTGGGCCGATCTTCATACCCACACCGTCGCCCAAAAGTGTGATGGTTGCCTTAGATATCTCAGAAGGCAGTGAGCTCAGTGAGCTGGCCCGCCGACCCCGACTCAAGAGGAAGACCTCTCATGGACGTGTCACCATGATCCGCGCGGTTTACGACCCAGGAAATAGCAAAGTGGCGAAGTCTGCCGGGGCTAGGAAGGTGTATGTTTGCGTGTGTATGTGTTTGTGTGTGTATGTATGTATGTTTGCCTGTGTGTGTTTGCTTGTGTGTCTGTATGTGTGTTTGTTTGTGTGTGTGTGGGGGGGGGGGGGGGTTGAGCATGTGTTAGTCGAGGGTGTGGGTTTGGACTTGGGACCACTGAAGAGGGCACAAACTTAACTTAAGATCAGTCCCGGTTGACTTGGAATCTTTTTTCGAAATCGCTCCACGCTTCTGGGTGGAGGCATCAAAATCGAGATGGAGAACGAGTATATTGTTGCAGAAAATCAAATTTTGCCGTGAGCATTATACAAAGGAGTCAACGCAGGCGATAGACAAAGTCTCTATTTGCTTTGATACTTATCTTTATAATTAACTATAGCCAACTTTAGCTTAAAAATGTTTTGCACTAAAAGATATCAAATTCCGTAAGCCTGTCATGAAAGAAAGTGGGAAGTTTGCTTATATATTATATATATAACAATTCTCACAATTAGCTATTTCCCTTGAGTTTATAACAATAAAGTAATAAAGTTTGGTAAAGCCTGTCGTGAAAGCTGAAACGGTAAATCTTGTTGGCCACAAAAGAGTAGAAAACGAGTTCATGCACTTTGCTTTTAATGCCTGTAATGCAACATGGCAGTAGTGGAAAAGAAGAGGCTTATATTCATACTCACAAATTCACAACTTAAAGAAATAGATTCAAATTAATGCATTATGCGGTACCTTTTTTATCAAACTTGTTTTTTAGGGGGGTCTAAAGCAAGAGGAAGGTGACGCTGCGTGGCGTTTGCAAAACAAATATAGAACAGAATGCTAGAAAACGTAGAGAGGAAACTAAGACGAATCTGTTTGTCCCTTTTGCCCAGCCGTAAAGATTTTTAAGCCTTTGTTTCCTTCTGCTCTTCCGGGCATACTCTCAGGGGTTGTCAAGTGAAGACGTTTCTGTTGCATACATGGCAGTAGTTGTTTTTATGCGAATTTAGCTTTTTTCATGTAGGAGCTGGTCGTCCTTAGCTTTCCAGACAGCCACGAGGCTTTTCTAAGGAATCATTGTTATTAAAACGGAGAACAATTTTGTCTGTTTTAGGACGCAATTTATTCTGCATATTCAAATGAGCTAAAATATAGGGAGGGGAGGGGGGTCTTTTTTTTCTTTTTCGTAAGGCTCCATATCGCGCACCAGTGACTTAATAAAACCCTGGGCAGGTATCATAATCGCCAAGCAGCCAGAACAGTGCAACGTGGTAAAATGGAACGCAAATACGGCCTTTGATTTCCTTTTAGAATTTTTGGTGTATTATTCTTATTTTTTTTAGACACAACCCCTACCCTGCTTCTCGTCAATCAGCTCGATATATTTCCCCCGCTAAGAAACCACACTTCTTCATACCACTTAAGTCACTTACTCGCATGCACGCAGCATGCACCCACACATACACACACACTCACACACACAAACACAAAAACCCACACATACACACACACACACTCACACACACACACACTCCCACACACACACTCACACACACAAACTCAAAAACCCACACATAAACACACACACACATGCACACACACACACACACACACACACACACACACACTCACATGCACAGTGCACACAAACACACATACACACACACACACACACACACACACACACACACTCACACACACAGTGCACACAAACACACACACACACACACAAGCAAGCACAAACACTTACAAGACCGTTCACGTGCACACAGCCATCAGCACATAGGATGTGCACAGTTATAAACATATCTTTACAGACACATATAATACACACATGATATATATATTAACCAGATTTCCTCATTTATACACTAAAACACCTCTCTGAACTCTCTCTCTCTCTCTCTCTCTCTCTCTCTCTCTCTCTCTCTCTCTCTCTTTTCCCCCCTCCCTCCCCCCCCTCTCTCTCTCTCCCTCTCTCTCTCTTTCTCTCTCCTCTCTCTCTCTCTCTCTCTCTCTTTCTCTCTCTCTCTCTCTCTCTCTCTCTCTCTCTCTCTCTCTCTCTCTCTCCCTCTCCTCATTTCCACATACAGACTCATGCACAAATATATATGTCATATATAAATATTATTTATATATATATAAATATATATATATACACATATATGCGTATATATACATTACATATACATAACAATATGCATAGATATAATAAATATTTGTCAACATCGTTTTTTATATTCCTTAAACCTGAAACCAAATTAAGAAAAACAGCGGTTTACGACCCCGAATCCGTTCTATCAATCGGCGTAGATTATTAGATGTGTTTTAATAATCCATCTCGGAGCTATTGGTGTAACCATTAATCTGCCCTCCGGAAGTGCGTCCATTAGGGAACAAAACGGCGCGCTATCCGGGGACAAAGAATTTCTCTTAGGGTGTGGCGGCATGCTGAGATGTCGGCACCACAGACCGCGCTGCCAGAAGAATACGCCGAGAAGTGCCGGTACTCATGCGGGAACGCGCTACTAAAACGAAAAGCTAACACAGTTACACTGTTAACTGAAATGATGGTATGATGAACTACAAAACGTATGATTCTGTTTTGAATCGCGAAAGGAGCATTTTTTAAAACTTGGGTTTACGAACACTATGAAGAACCTGGTTTGCTGAGACAGTTTCAATACTCAATTTCGATTGGTTGATACAATTTGAAGAAGGAATTTAAATTTGGACGTTCCTACATTTTAAATAAGCGTATCGGGCAGAAGGGAGCATTGCACCCCTGCAATACCATACAATACAAACATAAAGAACCAGTTGTTTAACCTGACCCTGTTGCTTGGCAACTTGAGAAAGAATGATATCTCTGCTTAAGCTAATAAACTAATGACAATCAGGTAAAAAAAACAACTTCTTTCTAGTTAAATTCTCGTCGCTTATGGTATGAACCGTAAGTGGAGAGTCGAGTGTGAATGATTTCCCATGGCCTCAATTTAGCAGATTTTGTGAAAACTGGCAGGTAAACATACATGGGATTGTTTACCCCCTGGACGTCATTTTAGGTTCAGACTGTTTTGGAGGTCGTGCCCTTTTGAAAATTTCTACTCGTGTTAAAGTTTGTGAAAGCGCTGCGTCGGTGTTCTATTTGAGGGACTATTAGACCCGTAATGGTGACACTGAGGGCTCGAAAAAAATCGAGGCTCTTTTGACTAATGTTTTCATTTGGCTTGATCATATCGGGGATGGGCGGTATATTGAGAGGTCCAAAGTATTAAAATGCTTACAGGCTTGCAAGGAGTGTTAAACCTATACAATTTCACACTTTTCTAATTTGAGAGTCCTCAATCGCAGATATATTACCAGAAAAATGTGATTATTTTGAGATCATTTTGTTGTATGTAACCTTTAGGTGATTGGTCTAGGGGTTGGAAAAGAAAACGCTTTTGAAAACCCACGGCTGTCGCTTCATGCCTGATCAAGCGTTTGACCACGTCCTGTAAAGTTGAGCTTCGATGACTCCGAACAAATTCATTTTATTGATCACTGACCACCCGGATGGCAAAATATTGGAGAGGTATTTTGATTTTTTTTATTATTCCTTTTTCTTTGGTCTTGACAGAAGAAAAAGATTACCGTAACACTGATAAGATTTCTCTATAAAGCTCTATGGTGTTTACATGTTGAAGGAGACAGAGAGCGAGAGAGAGCGAGAGAGAGAGAGAGAGAGCGAGAGAGAGAGATAGAGAGAGGGGGGAGAGGAGATAGAGAAAGAGAGAGAGAGAGAGAGTAAGGGGAGAAACCCAAAGGGAGAGAGAGAGAGAGAGAGAGAAACAGAGAGAGCAAATAAGAAAGAGAGAGAAGAGAGAGAGAGAGAGAGAGAGAAAGAAAGAGAAAGAGAGAGAAAGAGAGAAAAAGAGAAAGAGAGGGAGTAAGGTGAACAACTTAAAGGGAGAGAGAGAAAGACAGAGAGAGAGAGAGAGAGAGAGAGAGAGAGAGAGAGAGAGAGAGAGAGAGAGAGAGAGAAAGAAAGAGGGGTCATTGCTCAGATGTATAATGTAAATTATTGTCATATTTACATTGAATTGAGAATTTTACAGCTCAGATAGACAAACAATCACATGTAAGAACTCCAAAAGAAAGGGGTATTGGACAGACCACAGAGGATATTGTCTTAAACCAAGGATTACACACGGCCAAATCCTGGAGCAATCTAAAATTATTAATAAAAGTACTTTGTGTAACGGCTTTTCCTTTTTATTTTACCGCTCGTTTACTAACTACTAACATGGATTTTACAGACGCCTCCGTTTCGACTGGATAAAGATGATAGCTTTTTTAAAAAAAGGAGAAGAATGACTAGGAGACGGGGGCGGAGGAGGAGGAGGGGGAG
>NW_004797284.1:1308944-1309962 GCF_000002075.1 Aplysia californica | reverse complement strand
AGATAGATAGATAGATAGATAGATAGATAGATAGATAGATAGATAGATAGATAGAATCAAAACTATCTCTAGAACAGACACAAATACTATACATTGAGACAAATATTTCTCGAAAATGAATAATGTCCTTGAGAGATAAAGAAATATACACAGACGTAAGCTCACTCTAGCGTCATTTCACTCAAAATAATCTGCTTACGGAAAAAAGGTCACGTTTAAATATCACAAGAAAATGGAGGAGAGAACATCCTACTTACTGTTAGCTGGCCATCGATTTGGGTGTAAAAAAGAATAGTTTTCTATTCATTTATTATCATTAATTTTTTTGTTGTTACTGGGTAAGAAAAAAAGGAAAAGGGGATGAATTAATGGAAAGAGAGGAAAGGGGGAAGGGGTGGATGTTAGTGTAAACTTATTCCCAACACCAGCTGCTTTGTACGTCATAGGAGGCAATTAGATCAATATCAATAACCAGCACTCCGGTAAATACGATTGTTTCACGAGAAATGCTCGTCGGAACGAAGCTAATATGGTCGGAGGTTGCAATGATCGTTGCGTTTGTGGGTCTCTGGTTAGCTTAGTATCAATACTGGTGTAATGAGAGGGCAGGTTTTTTTGTCCAGAGAGGTTAAGCTAAGTAGACTACGCACGCACAAGGAAAAGAGCTGAATTGAACATTATGCTGTCTCCAAATTTTATTTTTTCGTTTTGGAGGTCTTTCCAAGAGGTTTTACTCTCAGTCACGAGATTTATCCTACTTTTGTGTCTGTCTGTCTGTCTGTCTGTCTGTCTCTCTGTCTGTCAGTCTGTCTGCCTCTGTCTTTGTCTTTGTCTCTGTCTCTGTCTTTCTCTGTCTCTCTCTCTATCTATCTATCTATGTCCACTTTATCGTCTTATCTCTCTATCTAACCGCTTTCACTCAGTTCCCCCCCACCCCACCCTACTTTGTTCATTGCACGTTACTCTATCTATCTATCTATCTATCTATCTATCTATCTATCTATCTATCTATCTATCT
>NW_004797284.1:1306400-1307946 GCF_000002075.1 Aplysia californica | reverse complement strand
GTGAGTGAGTGAGTGAGTGAGTGAGTGAGTGAGTGAGTGAGTGAGTGAGTGAGTGGGTGAGTGAGATGGAGAGGGCAGGCAATAGATCGGGGATAGCGGGCGGGAATTAATTTTTTTACTTGTTATTTTGGTGACTATCTTTCAGACATAATGAATGGCTTGCTAAGTGACTAACTAGTTTCAGTGGTCTTCCCCGACTGACAAACAAACCCGCTAATTAATTTATAAAATAATGATATAACAGTCGATGCCTCCGGGAAACTACCAATTTTTAAAAGCATGTCTTCTCCTCGTAATATAAAGTAATATGATTTGACACTTTTTTTCCCTTTCTTTTATTTTTGGTCACCATCTTCATATTATGGCGAACGTGACTGTTAGTTGTGTTGAAAGGCTCGTATGGTGCTGAGTCATTTCTGGGGTGGTCCACTTCCCCGCCGGAGTCCTCCATCTGGTCTGTGGCAGAGCTCCCGCACCAACCAGGGGCGACACACATTAGCGACAGTATTTTGTTTAGTGCTCAAAGACAATGAAGATTCAGTGTTCAAAGAGAATGAAGATTTTCAAATGATAGCCCTATTGTACGCGAATCTACATTTTTGTGTATCTTGTTCAAGCTTAGAGAGGAGATGAGTAATGAGCTACTTTTGACACAGGGAACTAGGGAAAAAATGAAGGGGAGGGGGCGAAGCGATAATTTATGTTTTGTGTTTCGAGCTTTTTAAGGCTAGTTCAGAGGAGACGTACAATGAGACGAGAAGAGGGAGGTTGACACGAGGTTATAAAAAAGGAGTTGAAGTTGGCGAAAGAGTGTTGTTATGAAGTACTGGGTACGACTAATGATAAGACTTAATGTGAGGAACTTGTTCCCAGTGTAAAAGACCAGTGCAAGTAATCTAAGGAAAGGATTCTATGGCTTCCGCAAAACAAGATTTTGTAACGGTGTCGAGACGACTGTTTTTAACATTTAAAAAAGATATAATGTAATTTTGATTTCTTGGAAGCATCTGAAGGTGTATATAAGACAACATAATCTGAATAGGCGATCAATCTCACCCTCTTTACTCAGCTGGTATTTAAAAAAAACCCAAACCAACACAAAAAATTAAACAGAGACTGAATATCAGAGCTATTTATTTACTTGGAAAAAGATTAGAAAGGGGGAAATAGTCACGTATGTCATTGCAAGTGTCACATCCATTTATGACATTTGACTTTTAATCTTGGATTACTGTTCTCCATCGGCATCGCTGCCTATTTGTTACTTAAATTGGCTGTTTCGAATTCTGGAATGAACCGTCCAATTTGTGTTTGAGCTACATACTTTGCACTTAAAGATTTTAGTGAACATAAAAGCTATAAATTATTTTTTAATTGATATATGATCTCTTTACAAATGCTACACAGGTGCAGTTATTAAAGTATATTCCACAGCCAGTTATTTCAGCATGTGAGTGTGTGTGTTTGTGCGTATGTGTTCGTGTGTGTGTGTGTGTGTGTGTGTGAGTGAGTGAGTGAGTGAGTGAGTGAGTGAGTGAGTGAGTGA
>NW_004797284.1:1304172-1306085 GCF_000002075.1 Aplysia californica | reverse complement strand
AAACTTCTTAAGCATGTCTACTGCCATGTATCACATATCTGGGACCATATCAACTGTTGTCCTGATGTAGAACGATCCATCGCGAAAGTTCTCTAGCTCCTGTGTTGAATGCCGCCTTGTCGGCTGCCTGTTACTTTTGGAGGCATGAGACCCGCGTCCGGGTACAATGGGCCTCACAAAATGACACATGGCGCTTTGTTGACATTTGCTATATATCGTTTCTTGTATTACATCGCTTCGCTTTCTCTCGCTGGTTCTTCCTCTCTTTTCCCTGCACCGCACTTAATGCCTCTGTTGTGACAATCTGAAGACACAGGCTATGCATCTTTTGGTTTGAAGGCATTGACGTGTGGATTTTTCATTGCATTTTGATGAAACCTTTAGCGCTTTTCATTGCGGCTTCCATGTGCTTTGAATCTCAGGGAACAAAAAGGCAATGTATCTTGCCCTTCCTTGGATTCTGAGAGTTAGTTATGCTATGCTGGAGAGTTGGGAAACACGAGTATTGTTAGCATGGATTGCATCATGTTTTGAGAGGACATATCATAATTCAACTTAACAAACATGTATGCTTATGCTGAATACAGAACTCATATTTCATTTTATTTTATTTAAATTGAACATGTCATCGGGCCAAACATAAATCAGACCTGTTTGCCCTTGGCCTATATCACATCTGGTAACTGATCTGTAGCGTTCTTTCTCCTGTTAGTGTGATGTTGGTCTTAGGGGTAAGAACTTAGAAGAGGGGAAAATGCTGACGGCGGCTTCAGAATTGCTAGTCTCTACGCATGCGTGAGTTAACATTTACTTATTATGTGGGCTCTCAACGATTCAGTATGTTAGCATATAGAAATAAAGGGCTGAAGACGACAGAAGAAAAGGCAAACATTTAGAGTAGAAAATGAAAATTGGGTAAACATTTGGATTCCAACACGATTAATTAAGAATAATAACTATATGTCTGACGAATTTAAGGAAAGGGAAAACTAAAAACAACCCAGATACAAACCAAAGTACAAACATCAAAGTACCGTAACCAAAACTCTCCAAAAAAGGATAATATTGTTTTTCAAAATCTCAAGTGTGGTGTGTTTTAACTTTCATTTGCAGCCACGTTGGACAGATTGGCTGTGTTGTATTTCTCCCACATCTCCCCACTGGGCCCTCGCCCATCACTTAGCATGGAGTCGGTGATGCGCTAGTCTTAGCTTCCGCCCAGTGATCGAGTGATACAAGTAGGATTTAGAGCGGGACCAATTTCTATTCATTTAACGGAAACGTTTCTTCCTGACTTGTTGTGTTCGATAAAATGTTGCTCTTTCTTTTGTTCGGTCTGAAATGTATGGACTAAATCATTATAGGAAAAAGATAAAGTCAGTGAACAGACCAGAGGCATAAAAACAGCGGCTTATGATCGTGTGTTGTACACTTATCTCCTTTCCATGATTGTATGACCATATTGATTTATTGAATAGCTAGATGAACATATATGTATGTTATGTATATTTGATTTCCTATACATGTTCATTCTATGCATTTTCGACCTATTTTTCTTTCAGTTTTTTTTCTTCTATTTAATTGTTCTCTTTTCTTTACTTTACCATCGTGGCGGTATTTTTTATCTGTTTATTTTATGGATTTCTTAAGGTGGTTATTAATTCTCTTGAAAAAAGGGAGGGGGGGGGGGGAGAGAAAATAGTTATGGAGAGGGCAAGAGGGTCCCCAGTGTAAGAGCCATATTTGAAGTGTATTCTACAAAACCAGAACTGGTCCATTATTACTGAGGATCGTAATATTACCATGAATAAGCTTAATCCAGAGGAATCCATTTAAATATTTTCCAGCACTTGAGCAAAAATTATCCTATTCTACTCCCCTCGCCCTCACCCCCACCCTCACCCTCTCTCTCT
>NW_004797284.1:1299581-1300962 GCF_000002075.1 Aplysia californica | reverse complement strand
GGGGGGCTAGGGTGATACAGATAGACAGAACGAGAAAATAGAAGATAATAATATATGTATTACGTTGACAGACACTCAAAAGGCAGCGGCAGGAGGCAGAGATGTTTCTCCATTCATACATTCATTTCAGTATATCGAGGGAAAATATTCAAGGAGCGGGATGCTGCGTGGGATTAAAAAGGAATCTTTTAAGTAAAAGAAGTATTCAGACCGTAAAAAAAGAGATCTCCCAGATAAAAAGGGAAATAATTTCAGTCATGTAAGATTCAAATCAGATAAATGCTTGAATTGTACAAGGCAATCGTGTGACAAAACCGGTCTTTTTCGTTGGAAATACTAAGTGTATTCATTTTTCGGCACTTTTTTTTCTTTTTCGTCTAGAGGGAAAAAAGTTGAAATGATATTATAGTAAAAAGGAAAAGGTAGAGTGCACAGAATAGCGAGAAAGGGGGTAACTCGAGAAAAAAAATGATGTATACCATACCAGAACTCATCCAAGCTAATTATTTTTCTCATGTAAAGTACGTAGCCCCATTTATTATTTTTAACCTTTTTGTTTGTTTGTTTGTTTGTTTGCTTGTGTTTTTTAAAGAAAAAGGCGGGGAAATGGAGACTTTCGCTTGCACCACAGAGCTAAATCCCCAAAATTAAATGATCAACGAAAATGTAGACAATATGGATAGGTTAAAAACGTGTGAGTACATAAAAAATAATAAATAAAGTGAATTTTACGCAAATATACCTTCCTGTCCCAATGTCTTTATCCCAGTACTAGACGCACGCTGTTTACCGAAGACCAAAATACAGTGATGTTTAGTTGATGTTGCTTGACTTGTCCCTAAGAGAAAAATCCACGTACACAAACATACAATTCGTATTTTCTCCGCTCGAGACCCTCTCCAACCAACCCCCCCCCCTCTCCCGCAATTCCCTCTTTTTGTCCCTGGGCATCTAGAGTTACCTCTTCTCGTCTCCTGTCTACTGCCCCATCCACTTCTCCTTCCCACCCACCCCACCCCCACCTCATTCCCCCAAACCCACGATGCTTTTAGACCCCTTCTCCCCGACACTCTCATTGTCCACCTCGGTCCTAATTGCGTTGATGTACTGTCCCAACAGAACTCCGCGGAAACCGCCACCTTTTCTTCCTCAACCACGGATATAAAATTATAAACATCTCTTATCTATTCAAAACACTAATCCTTAAACCAGGCGGAGGAGTCTGGGGTGGCTCTATTGGCTCTTCTTTAAGTCTGGATGTCTCAATGTTTTCTGTCCTGTAATTCTTGGGCTGTGGATTAGAGCATTTTGCTATCGGAAATCTAGACGGTTCAAACAGTTTAGCTTTCTGGGGGAGGGTCTTTTTAAAAGAATGGGAATG
>NW_004797284.1:1296440-1298068 GCF_000002075.1 Aplysia californica | reverse complement strand
CGCACACACACACACACACACACACACACACACACACACACACACACACACGCAAATCCCCCCCACACACACATATGCATACACATACAGTAAGAAGGGTATGACCGTGGCTTGTATCACCAAAGGCAGGTTCCTGAGCCCGTGTTTTAAGGGAATAATTGTTCAAGGCTCTCTATCCTTTAGGTTCGTTCTATCGGAGACGGGATGGTACGGCTTACTTTACGATTTTCACGAGCTAGAATTCTCTTCAGTTTCTCCCCATGCCTATTCTTCAATCTCTTTCACCCTTCTGGGCTTTCATAGTTTAGTAATGTTTCAATTCTCGCCTTTTCTCGATCACACAACTTTCAATAGTCATTTTCAAAAGCCCGTTTGTTCTTCCTATTATAATTTTTTATACGATACGCCAGTTATTCTGTTGTTTAATGTTGATAATTTCGTTTGATTCGTTTACGCGATCAGTTGCCATGTTATTCCAATAATAATGATAATAATATATCTTATCCTTATCATTGTGTCTGATTTCCCTTTCAACCATTAGTTTCAATACAAACGCAGGGGATGTTGATGGTTGGTTGGCGGGTACTCTTGTGTGGTTTGCTCCGTCTTTCCTGCCAAACATCTATCGTCATTTTCTCTTCTCATTCGTTTTGTGTTTGTTGCTCTTTTGAAACACCTTTAACCTTTGGCACCTAGGTGACGTAATTGTTTTGCAAATGCTGTAAAACTCTCACTAAAACAAAACAGGGGATCTGGTTAGATGATACGTATTGGTGCTTAAGGTATATTAGTTCTGAAACTTTTCTTAAGGTACTTGGTACCCGATTGAACTTACGTTGTTTGGTAGTATCATGAATGTCATAGCTTGTCCAAACTTTTAAAAAAGAAAGGTATATACTGAGAAGGGTTCAGTTGGGTACGACACAGAAGACCCTGAGGAGAAGTTTGTGTTCAATAGCATTTATATTGCCCTGGTCACAACATCCGCTTTCAGACTATGTCTGCCCTAAGTTTAGTACACCTCCACAGCATACTGCACGTATAATATGTACAATATTATGTGTGCGTTGCCTAAACAACAACCAGTACATGTCTTATGACGTAATCTTGGGGGTCATTATGACGTAACGAGAGACGCTGACTGATAGCACAGCAGACGTGGAGCTGTCGTGTCTGGTGACGTTGCGATAAATAGATCGTTTCCCGCCCTCCTGTAGATGGACACGGGACACTGGACAGTTGTGGACAGTGATCGCTCCTCCTGCTGCTGTCGTCCAGCAATAGCGTATGTCGTGACGTAACAACATCTGGTAGTGGAGTGACCACAAGTGACCACTACGTCCCTGAAATGAATGGTCGCATGTTGTGATGGACAAAATGACTCACTTGTCGCGGAGCACAGCATTGTTGACTTAATCATTTTTGCCTCATCACTTTATTACCCCTTTGAACCCCTTACCAGCTTTTTGTCTGTTATTTTATATACATATATAGACGCACAAACACGTACACAGACACACATACACACAGGCACACAGGCACACACATAAAACACACAATAACATACACACACGCATGCACAAACTGTATGTGTGTGTGTGTTTGTGTGTGTGTGTGTGTGTGTGTGT
>NW_004797284.1:1295217-1296299 GCF_000002075.1 Aplysia californica | reverse complement strand
GAGGGGGGGGAGAGAGAGTGTGAGTGAGAAAGAAAGAGAGAGAGGGAGATACAGACAGATCCAGGGGATAGAGAGAATGGAGAGATCAGGGAGAAGTAGAGGGAAAGAGAGATACTCGTAGATAAAGAGAGAGAAGAAAAAGAGAAAGAGAGAAGGAGAGAAAGAACAAAATGGGGTTGACCAGGAGACAGACAGATATACATACAAATGCAGTCCGTATAAAAGTATGATCTGCAAGCAGAAACAAGACCACCGTTTCTTCAATTTCACATCACTTTTTATAAAAGTTTGCCATTTTGCTTTCGTTGCAATTTTTGTTTTGTTACTGTTGGCTGTAGTCAATATTATTACCCCCAAAAAATTGCTTCGTAGATTTTCAAAAATGGGCAGACAAAATGGTTGTTTTAGAGGATAGAAAAGGGGTTAATTTGAGGAAAGGAACTGTTTGATAACGAAAGTGTTCAATAACTACATATATACAGTTTTGTACCATTTTCCAAATGTAGAGTTATAAATCGATAGAAAAGCAATAATTCAGATAGCCTGTAGATTTTGGATGGGAACATTGTAAAGTGTCTACTGTCACAGTTGTTGGGCGCGGTATGAATGAACAAAAATAGTTCAAAAAATACCATTGAGCTGTCTTTTGTAAGTTATAAACATATAATGAATGACCACACAAATGCTATGTCCCTCTGTTTGTGGATGGGTTTAACAACTGTCACATCTGTCTATGTGATTTAGTCCTGCTCAGCGGATTAGGTTTGTGTGCGGGTGTTTAACAATTAACGCTTGTTTGGTCAAGTTCACAGGAAACTCTAATGGTAGCAAGGTGTACAGGCAGTGTGCTTGGTGGCTATTGACTATTTTCAAAAATATGTTATATAACTTATGAAGGTTATTTTTTTCTCTCAAAACGTATTATTTAGCTGTGATAATAATTACTGCATGGTCTTCTTTTAAATATTCTTCTAAACCTAAAAAAACTACTTTCTCAGAAGTAAGTATTGTATTCATCATCATCATCATCATCATCAACATCATCATCATCATCATCATCATCATCATCATCATCATCATCA
>NW_004797284.1:1292644-1294630 GCF_000002075.1 Aplysia californica | reverse complement strand
CAGACAGACAGACAGACAGACAGACAGACAGACAGACAGACAGACAGACAGACAGTTGTAGGGGAAACATGTGTATGGGGGGTAATGAATATAACAGAAAGGCAGGGCCAAAGAGTTACTGACACACAAGGGGTGATTAGTATCTTACGTGGTAAATTTAAGGTTCTTGAAATGTGGCTCACCGATGTTAAGGCCAGTGAGAATTTTGTGAGACCCCAAGTTCCAAATATACATTGATTCTCTTTGGTTGAGTTTTTCTTTAATTGGATATAGAACTATTTCAACACCGTGAAGCTGCAAATCGGAGGCTTCACAGTGCCCAGGACTGTTGAAATGTTGGCTGACTGGTGTGCTGGAGTTTTTCTGTACTGAATACTTATAGTTATTAAATCTAGCTCTAAGTGTGATGGTAGTTTGACCTACATACAGAGCTGGACAGACTTTACATGATATGAGGTAGATTACGTTTTTGGTTTCACACATGATGCTGTGAGAAAGTTTTCTTTTAAAGAGGGGGGGGCCAGTGTGACAAAGCTGGTCACTTTCGTGTAAGCACATGTTTTGCATCTTAAATTTTGACAAGGATAATTTTGAGGCGGGGAACATGGGTTTATCGGCGGTGAGGACATCATCATCATCAGCTTATATTATAAGCGTTTAATTTAAATGCTCCTCTTCTTTAAAAAATACCTTAGAGGGTAAGAAAAGGGCCTTGAACCCAAATCGTACTATAATTCGACCAAAGAACACATTTGCTTTGTAGACTATGTCATCAATTGGAATAACTTGACAGGTTTTTGGTCTAAAATAGAGAGGGGGGAGCAGGGAACAAGGGGTTGAAGATGAAAGAGGGGGCGAGGGCAATGGTCTTCCAAAGCGTCCTAATGACTGGCAACACGATGTCCAAGATAATTACAACTTGTCATAAACAGTCATAAATTCCTATTTCCTACTTCTAACGTTACCTTTACTGTGTTTCTGTGTATATTGAACAGACAGAAGTAATTTCACTAAGACCTGACACCGTAACAACACAAAAACAATCAAATAATGGGTATACGTTTGGTCGGTCAGTGGTGGAAACTCGATATGATAATTTCTTCCCTCCCCCTCCTTTTTCGCCCCCGAATGTCTCGCTGCGGGTCAGTTTTGTTATTTGACTTGCTACCCTACATCACAGCTGTTGCTTGTTTAAACACACATAAACTACCCACCAAGGTGAATATCTACCATTACTATGTAATTTTCTTATCGCCTTGCAACATTTTCTGCCCCCGAACGCATCAAATTATAGGGTAGCACTAGTCCTTTAATAGTTGCTCGGCCATTAAGTTAACAATTGGCCCAGCGGCTCTCGGTAAAATCGTAAAAACGCAACGTGCCTCGCCGCCTCTGTTTGGTCGACGATACTATAATAAAAAACCAAGAGTACACACTTGTCCGATTTGTCAGATGTGCATGATCAGATCAGAGAAGAAAATCTGAGAAAAGGAAATAAAGATAATACATGACGAAGTCAGCAGCAATAAACTTGGAGCTCTGAATCAGTTTTAAAAATTAAAAGAACAAATAGATAAATAAACTAATAGATAAATAAATATATGATTCAGTTAAACACGTACTGAGGCAATTCATTGGCCTGTCTCCCTGTCGTCTCATAAGCTTACAGTAACTACAATATAAAACAACTTGACCAAATGGCATTGAAGAGTACGTCTCACCCTCTCTTCTTGGGATGGTTTCTTTGTCTTGTTCTTCAGTAATAACAGATTAAATATTCTTCTTAAAATTAGTATAGTTGTTACACAACTTAATTTTCACTGCTACTATAACCGTCGGTTTTATGATGATGGCGATGATTGCTGTTGTCATCGTTAAAATCATTATTTCATTATGATCTTTATCATCATTATTTTATTACTTGAGAAGAAGAAGAAGAAGAAGAAGAAGAAGAAGAAGAAGAAGAAGAAGAAGAAGAAGAAGAAC
>NW_004797284.1:1288831-1290395 GCF_000002075.1 Aplysia californica | reverse complement strand
ACACACACACACACACATCCCTCTGGTCGTACAAGAATCAAACTGATTTTTTCCCCCACTAAGCCCTTTTTCTCCTCTACAAAACGGTTGAAATAATCCCTTAAAATAACCGAAATAAGGATCATGGCAAAGCACAAAAGACGTAAGAGAAAGAACCAAAAACATACGACGCTGGAGAGGAAAGTGTGGGGGGGAGGTGAAGTGTTAAACTCCTTTCCCGGTCAAATCACACGTGAAAGATACCTTAACACACCCACAACCATTTGGTCCTGGGGTTTAAAAAAATCCTCCTCTCTTTGCGTACGCCATTATACTAGACTCGTCACGGCAAATGGACCCAAACAAAGCACCCTTTTCTGGATTAACGACTGGAGCAAAATGTGTTAATCTAAGCGAGGCTGTGAGAAGCTATGGGTCGCAGCTGGATCATTACGCCCGGAGTATCTCCCGGAATGCCCCTCGGTGGCGTCCAAATCTTGCGCTTTGCATTGAGGGCAACGAAGAGTGTCCGAAAATAATCCTCCCTTCACAGACACGGCGATTAGATGCCTAATAACAGAATGCAAAAGGTGGCAAAGTCAAAATGGAGGGTGTTGCTTAAATTGCCGTTTCTCCGTGACGTATATTCTTTACGTATACGTAAACCAGCTCTTTCGCTAAGCTATGTAAAGCAGTTCTGATAAGATACGCGTTTGTGTATCGGGTTCATCTACTTTGTCGACAGTCTTCCCGCTTCTTTCCTTAATCATAACTTTCTACTTCAAAGAAAGATTCGCTCGGGGTCAAGCTGATTCTAATAATGATTAATACTACCCTTGTAACACAATGTTACTTATTGAAGAGAAGAGATCCGAAACTCAGCATATTATTATTATGTGTAAAAGGGAACGAAATCGACAGACAGACAGATAGATAGATAGATAGATAGATAGATAGATAGATAGATAGATAGATAGATAAATAGAAACGCTTGTTTTCCCTGTACTCACACAGTTATACTAAATACGGTATTCAATGAGATGCATAGTAATACCCAGCACGGTACACGCTCATTGTGTTTTCCAGACAATTGACGCCCCTGGACCTCCACTGACCACCCCTCAAGGCCACTGATTAATGAACCGGTACCTACATCAAAAGATTTCACACCTCATCTCACTCACAGCAAGTGAAGTTTTTGTTTACCCTGACAAAACAGAGTTTCGAACCGCTAACCTTTCGTCGCCTTCCTGTTGTTTTCGTCATGAACTGAGTTCTCAAACAGCTATTCTTAGTCAGCGTAGCGTACGGTTCTGGCATTTGGAGCTCCGTACAATAGAATAATAAATCCTAAATATTCTGGAGTCTTTTACTGCCAGTGTCTCATCAAAGCGAGGAATTAGTATGCTGGTCAAGGTCTGAGATCGATAATGCATTGATTTGATTTAATGGCTGTGAATCTTAAGGAGTGCTTATACCATATGAGTGTATTTATTTGTTCCTCTCCCACTGCGTTCCAATGTTGGCTCCCAGACAGACAGACAGACAGACAGACAGACAGACAGACAGACAGACAGACAGACAG
>NW_004797284.1:1286055-1288221 GCF_000002075.1 Aplysia californica | reverse complement strand
GAGAGAGAGAGAGGGCGAGAATGTGGGGTGGGAGGAGAGAACATAATTAAATAGAAATTAGATATTTGAACTACAAAATAAAAAATAAAAAAAAAGAAGGGGGAAAAACAATCTTACACTGAAAAGTCATGAATTTTGATCCTCAGAAATTAAACACAATACATGTAGGTTTACCTCACGTGTTGGCTTAGATGTTATAAATAAAAACACTAGAATGTGTATTTTATGGTTACAACAGGTGTCTTATCTCACATAAATTTCAGACATAATGCATGTCGTTTATGTCAAAGTGATTGCTTTGACGTTAAAGAAAAATCTGTGATGAAATTTCATTTCATATCGTACACATAAAACGTAGATAATCCAGATTTAACTGGAGGGGTGTTAAAACGGATTATGTTAACAGCGCTTTGAAAAGCATGCAAACTGTCGGCATGGTGGCCATTGAATTGTTCACTTGTTTTACTGCTAAAATGTTGTTGTGTTTTATTTTGCAGATTTTATTCTCTATACTGTTTCTTTGCTGGTAGCCCTCCACCTCGTGTGGTATTATGCTGGGCTACAGAGCGGATGCTGTGGCTCGAATCCCAAAAGGAGCGTTCTGAACGAGGGTTGTTATGAGAAGTAGTTTACGGCCCTCCACCATTTTGGCTCAGTGTAACGGTTAGGCGCTTCCGAGTCGACGCAGAAGACCCCAGATTGATTCCTATGTGGGAGGACCTTTAACGACAATTTTTGTATTTCTGTTTGAACGACATGCCTCTTTAATGATCTTAAGTATATCGAAAGGGATTAGTTGTGTGTGTGTGTGTGTGTGTGTGTGTTTGGGGGAGGGGGGGGGGGGAGTAAAACACCAAAATAAAAAAGAGGGAAAGAGGCGAGCTTCTGCATACCTAAGTATCAGGGTCAACCTGTGTTGTGTAAGATACCGTCTAATACACCTGTCACAAGTTGGAATCAAACTAATATACTTTGTAAGTGAGGCAAAGTCTTACCAGTCCCACAGACCTAAGTGCAGCAAGTACATTATCGTTAGTAGTGGAGAAACGGCACCTGCTATAATGTCTTGTGAAGACTGGAACCCTCAACCCTACCAAAAACTGATCACATGTATTAGGTTTCTAAATGTTTTTAGACCCCCACGGGTACACTTTTAGATTATGTTAGAAGGTTGTATGTCCGTGCACGGCCGTGCGTTATACAAACCAAAGTAGAAAGACGAAGATGCCCCGTGAAACATTTTTAACCATATGGAAAGGAAACAAGGCTTTTGAATGCCTGGCAATAAACCTAACCGTTACACGCAAGACGAAATTAAAATATGACTGACAAACTGAAGGCAAACATTTTGCTATTTTCACAAAAATTCGCACACAAAGGTACTTTAATGCAAGGACATAGCCATAAACGAGTTGCCTGTTCGCGGCCATTTTCTCGCAACTGTGATCAAACCTTCGCTTCTCCTTTCAAAAGCACGTTTCTTTCATAGCCGGAATTCCCCTCGCTGTCAAGCCATTCTACTATGGCTGATCGAAGGACATGAAGGAGACATGAAATGATCCTATAAAGTCAAGCAAAACCGTGTTCCACCTGACTTAAGTCACTCTCTCCTGTCGTAATGAAGTCGGGGGGCGTCTCAAAAGCCCATAACACATTTCACCTATCACCGTTAAAGAACTGCAGCTGGGTTTAATGGTGGAATATTATTAATTTCCCCACAAACTTAGAGTGTTTGTGTCCCCTCCACAGAATTTTATTATCAGTCCCCACGAAGACCAATGGATGAAATAGTCGGCGAATGAGATCGGGCTCTTTGAGTTCAACACTGAACCATTAAAACCTTGAGGGGGAGGTTAAGATTCTTATCACGGAAATAGAAAGCGTCGAGTAGGAAGGAATTCCTCTCTGAATTACTGAAAGTTTGAATACCTTAATCCCTTTTATGAGAATCGAAATGGGATAATTTACACTACTGAAAACATGCATTTGTCATGGACGTGTGCGTCCTCCATTTTTAAGATGCTAGATTGTATTTTTAGTACGTCTTCTGCATCTGAAACTTTACTTTCTACAGTGGTAAACTCCCCTCCCCCTTCCAATCTATCTATCTCTCTCTCCCTCTCTCTTTCTCTCTCTCTCTCTCTCTCTCTCTCCCTCCCTCTCTCT
>NW_004797284.1:1282108-1284277 GCF_000002075.1 Aplysia californica | reverse complement strand
CAGCAGCAGTAGCAGCAGCAGCAGCAGCAGTGTCATCAGCATCATCGAACTTTAAAGTTAGGCAGTTTTACATGGCTCACTATTCACTTGGTTCGGTTCTATTAGACACAGGCGTTTGATTTCAAATTTGCACAAAAGAGACAACCTAATCAGACAGCAGTGACTAAACTTTCATCATACCATAAATTCAGATGACGATCTCTAACTGAAGTTGCATGCAGTTCCCTTAATCTGAGGGACTTATTTAAACAATTTTTAAAAGCAATGCCAATAGGCAATTGTCCGAAAACTCGAGTAAACCATGCCTATAATTTTATTTTTTAAGGGTTCTGGGTTTTTGCAATCTTAGGGAAAAAAATAATGCTTTCATTCGCACAATTTAGATTACTTAAAGGCGGGTGTAAGCATCCCAAGTGTTTGATTTGCATGCTTTACGCCTTATCAACACAATTTAGATCGAAATTTCGGATGATGGTTTTGACTTAGTCTGTCTGAGCCAACGCCGGCTGACAGGCCCCAGCAGACAAACAAAGCTACTCGATAAGAATTGTACCCACATGAGAAAAGAAAACTAGGTCTAGAGCCGATGCACCTAAATGCTACACCACAGACGCTTGATACTCTATCCCAGACGAAAGACGGAGATATCTTTGATAAAATACCTCTCCCTACCGTCTCGAAAGGAAATGGCCTACCCATAATACCACCGGTGCTGATTAGACAGTTCTCAAATAAAACCACATTTGGTACATAAAGGTACAACAGTATATAATCCTTAAACGGGTTAAATTAGGCAAGCCTCCAATCGTTCAACCAACTACCCCCCCCCCCAAGAACCTAATGTCAAAGCAATTGACAAAGCTTTCTATTTTTTAACACAAGTATATTGAAAGGGAGAAGGGTCAAATCATCATAAAGAAATTCCATTAGCTTTTGAGTGGGATATTAATCACCTTTGCACAATTCCTTCCAAAAGGCCACAACAAACGATAATACAATATCAGCTCGACCCCCAAACAACGAGGTCATTGACTTGAGTACGCTCAGCAGACGTCTCCGATGGCGGGAACCTCGCCCAAGGCCAGGCCCAGAGACCTGTCGGCCCGACATGCAGCCACAGTCAAACAGCTTCCAGACACCCGGCTCTCATTTCTGTTATTCTTTAATAATCCCCAACCGCTCCTTCAAAACAGACTTATCATCACGTAACCCAGCGGTCTATTATGGGCATGTACACTCAAGGTCTCGTGAACGGTTAAAAGATAATAAAGTCTGAATAGATATAAGAGGTGTGAAGACGGTCGCGAATAATAAAAAATATAAAAAACCCAGAACGTTCCCTGCTTCATTTGTAGATATAACATTTGACAAGGTAATCTAATAATCTTGCGCTTGGATCAGCCATATGCAAGAAGTGTTCGAGGGATTCACAAAGCAGAGGATGCACACGGACAAAAAATGTTGATCTTTTATCGGGAGATAAGGTTTTTTCCTAAATTCATTAATCTATTTATCTATAATCTATTTTGAGGGGATTGGAGTGGGTAATGGGTGAGTGGTCGGTAGGAGGGGTTGGGGGGGGGGGGAGTCGATAGTCTCCTCTTGGTATACTACCTTCTACCTAAACTACTTTTTGTTTGTGTCTGTGTTGCTTATACCGGCGACTTCAGCATTTTTTCCGTAAATGTAACTTAGGCCGTTGTCACGCCACTGGTAACCAATGTATGATTCTCAAGTACAAATTGGGATCCAAGACTTTACCGTTGTTTTTTTTTTTTTTTTTTGTGTGTGTGTGTGTGTGTGTGCGTGTAAAAAAAAGGGGGTGGGGGTGTCTGTTGTTATTGCTGTACTGTTTATTGTTGTTGTTGGGATTTCATAAAGCATTTTGATATTTATCTTTTATTTGACTACGTCTACCCAACAATTACTAATCCGCCCCATCCTGACAATACACCCCTTCTTTCTTTGAAACCAACAAAAACAACGAAAAAACAACAACAAACAAAACAAACAAACAAAAACTGGAGAGATTGTGTTTCTGTCTCCTTTGTTGCATAACTGTTTGCTGTCTAGGTCTTCTTATTCGGTTCTTTCTTTTTCTCTCTTTCTCTCCCTCCCTCCCTCTCTCTCTCTCACTCTCTCTTTTTCTCTCTCTCTTTCCCCTCTCTC
>NW_004797284.1:1279797-1281307 GCF_000002075.1 Aplysia californica | reverse complement strand
ACACACACACACACAAACAAACACTCGCACACTTTTGTTTTTTTAACTTCTCTTTCTTTCCCGCAAGTCGTGCTATCGTTCCATTGTGAGAAGAGCTTTGCTTCAGATGGCTTGTCAATAGATGATATTCAAAACTCTTGATTTACATAAACATGTAGAAGATCGAAATTTGGGAAAACCCGGGTATGAAGTTTGGTCGATGTTATGTTGTACAACAAAGGGCAGGAGCAAAGGAGAACAATACAGGAAGAAAGAAACCTGTACGACATCCTTCCGCGAACCTATTTACAACCAAGTATGTTTTTACGTACGCTTGGTTTGTTTTACTTTAATGGCAATTACAGGAAAGGTCAATGTCCAAAATAGGGCAGTAAATTATCCAAGGTGGGTTTTTTCTTTTCCTTTTAAAAACAATTTAAAAAATGCAACTGTGAGTCTACGACAGGGGTGTTAAACTCTACCGCTTAAAGGGCCAGACTCAAATACCAGTTTAGGTTGAGGGCCGAACAATAATAAACTCTTGATGAGTAGTGGAAAAACTAAACCTTTTTAATTAAACAATGATTTGGATTTTAAGCCCCCAAAAAGTTAAAATGATGACACACAAAGGCAAATCTTCGCCCTTTTGACAACTGGTCACCGTCGGATGTTTGGCAATCTTTTCTTGCCAATTAAGTTCCTTTATGCTTGGCGTAATATTCTGCATTATGAAGATTCTTAGGATGTAACTACAATTCTCCAGCGGGCCCATATAATTGTTGGGCGGGCCAGATGCGGCGTGCTGACTTTCAGTTTGACACACTACCTGTGGTCTAAGGAGATAGTTGCTGCTTGTAGAGTATACGTGTATTATTTTCGTTAAACTTATGATAAATAAATCCACTTTTGATGCACATCAGTAGGGCTATTCAAAGCACAATAGCGTCCAATCCTGGTGCTGCTTTTACTGAATGTTACGATCTGCAATTAACGTCTAATTCTCCTTTGTAAAAATGGAGAGGAAAATCCTTCGAAATAAACACTGTAAGTGTTTTTTCAACTTTCCAGATTTCAGTATCCATGTGTCTTTGCAATTTATCTGTTTAAAACGCTCGGCTCAGCTAAATATGCTCAAAGTATGGCTTCTAAATGTCTCTCTATAAGATCGAATCATACCAACAGTAGGCTGTACGACATTAAATATCACTTTTCGCTTCAAGAAGAATCCAAGACAAAGCTCTCAAGGTAGCCTTACATTTCTTTCTACTGTTTGAGACCATTGATGAAAATGAGAGTTAGACTCCATAGAAAGATTTTTGCTTTAATTTAGGACCCATGTTTAGACCCAGAACGATCATGTTGGCTATGGGCAGGAGTGGAAAATGAAAATAAATTGACATGTCAAATATCGCCTTCTAATCGCCCATTAAGCAACCCCCACCCCCTTTTTTTCTCTCTTTTTATTACTCCTATAATTTGTCTTATTATTATCTCTCTTTTTATTCTCCCTTTTACTCTCTCTCTCTCTTCC
>NW_004797284.1:1276133-1279697 GCF_000002075.1 Aplysia californica | reverse complement strand
ACAAAAACAACAACACAAAAAACAAAAAACAAAGGAAAAAACAACAACAACAACCCCACAACAAACAAAAGAAAACAAAAACACCTCAAAGGGTGAAGTGGGGAGTGGCCGTACGTACCGGTGACCGTCTTCGACAGGTGGTCGTTTTTTGTTTTTTGTTTTGTTTTTTTTGGGTGTTTTTTTTAAGGGTTTTTTTCATGGACAATAACCGTCCACCCGATAGAAAAGAGGGGCAGATTTCTCTGTCCCTCGGGTGCCTCGGGCAGTGTCCGCCTCGCTAAACCAGTGGTCACAAGGCCGGAGGAGAAGCTGAGAACAGATACCACTTTTGATCTTAGCCAAAGGGCTGAGTGGCCGTTTGTACCTGTGACCGTCTTGGACAGGTGGTCATTTTGGTCAGGTGATCATCTTGGACAAGTGGTCGTTTTGGTCAGGTGATCATAAAGCGCAAAGTCTGCTGAACACATGGATAGAACAATCCTATCAGGAATGTTTTTGTTTTTTCTTTTCTATAAAAGAAAGACCACCCTACAGGGCCACCCACCCTCCAATCACCCACATGAGGTCCCCCAGTCCCCCCTCCCCCATCTCTCACCCCACCACCACCATCTCCCTTCTCTCTCGCTTTCCAGTGAGGTAAGTCCGCGATTACCTGGCAAGCTTTGGACGTCGTGCAAAGAGGTGGTGTTGCGAGAGAGAGAGAGTTACTTCCCTTTGAGTCAGGGGCGATAAATCAGCGGCTTGAGCGGTACTGCCAGGAGGAAGTGACGGGCCAGAATAATCTCCCCTTGTCTTTCCCTGTGTGAAGACTTGTCACTCCGCGGATATTGGGAGATGCTTTTTGCTTCTCAACGTCATCGACTGGTATTTCTGTCTATCCCCCTCTCTCTTCTTCTCTCTCTCTCTCTCTCTCTCTCTCTCTCTCTCTCTCTCTCAACTCTCCGTCTCCATCCCTCTGCCCCCTCTCTTTCTCTCTTTCTCTCGCTCTCTCTTTCTCTCTTTATATCTCTCTACCTATCTCTCTCTTTACATATATATATATATATCTCTCTCTCTCTCGGTCTGTTTCTCTCCCTCCCCTCCCTCTCCTCTTCCTCTGTGTCGTCGATGTTTATGCCCAGTAGGTGTTCCGTGGTACTGAGATCATGGCACTATTATCTTCCCTTGTCCCCTTTACGCCTGTTGTCACCACCTCCTTCCCGACCACATCGATCTTCTCAATGATATTACATTCTGGCATATAGTCCCTTATCATGAAAAGCACATAGAAAGTAGAGTGCTGCATTCCGATATTATTTCTGAGCCCGGCAGTTTTGCTGATAAAAAAATTTGTCTAGATATTTGAAATGAAATCTTCTGTGTCCACTTTGACTTACATTCTTTTAGCAGCATTTTTTTCTAATGACAAGAACATTCCGTTCTAGGTAGATAATTTTATATATTGATTAGATAGTGAATTTGTGCACTTTTTGGAGTATTTGTTGCATACTTGTTTGATTGAGTTTTATCACAAAAAGTACCAAACGACTTCAAATGGTGCCCAGTAAACTTGGGAGGGTATCGGACGAGAGCGTATTCCGGGCGTGTGTCTCCCCCCGCCGCGCCCAGTGTCTGTCGTACGGGTAGTCTGGAGTGGCTGGTGTCACCCCTGGGTTGTTGGGCCCAGCAGGGAGCACGGGTCGGGCGGACAATCCCAGGGGCGAATCTGACGAGGTGGTTGTGCTGCTGTCAGGGGCGTCACCTTATAGACGTACATGGTCGGGTCGTGGCCTTTGACCTATTCCTTTGTTCGCCACAGCGGTGGTTCCCGTTGGTAGATGCGTGGTTCGGGGCGGAGGTGGTTTATCGTTGTCATCGTTGTATTTGCTGTTCCAACGGACTTTTACGAAAGGAACTTCGTACTGGATTAAGAATTTTCTGTACGCCTTTGTTAAACATAAACAGCAAGGCAAAATGGTTCAAAAAGGTGAAGGGGGGAAAAGTCAGCAACTTGGCTTTATGCACCGGTTTTCTGAATGTAGACATTCAGACTACAGAGTATTCGGAATCATTACTGTAAAGACAAAAGAAAGACAGTAGGTCTTGGTGCATATAGTTGAGAGATCACACCAATGTGTTACAGAGAAATGTGCAATAAAAAAAAACACCAATTGAATATGTTTGGCTCGTTTCACTTTGCTTGGCTTTATGAGACACTGGCTAATCTTGACAGAATGGTAATATGGTACAATATGGCATTGTTTAGCATGGAATAGTATGGCACGGCAAAGTACTGCGCGGTATGGTATGGCACGGTATGGTACGGTATGGCAGGGTACTGTGGCGGGGCGTGGGGTGGCGTGGCGTGGCCCTGCTATGCTCTGCTATGCTCTGTTGTGCTATTCTATGTACCACAGCTTCATCACAGTAAATCTGTCTATTTGACCGGGCCTTCATTATAACGCTTATCTATATATCTCGCAAAATAGGATGAGACTAGTGAGCTCCCCAACTCCTGAAACAACTTAAGTTCAAACTTGTTCAGTACGTATTCGAACGTTGACAGCCCGCATAGCAGCCGAACACAATACCGACTGAGCTAGCGAGCGCAGTGTCAAGGGAAGGGAATACAATAAGATCTGAAGGAAGACGTCAACGCCGAGGTTATTGCTCCCTGGAGCCGCGTTAACCTAATGAAGCAAACGCCTTAATGCACACTTTCACGCTCTCTGTGTCACCTCCTCGAGTCCCTCCGCCCCCTCTCTCCCCCTCTCCATACCCTTTCCCTTCAACCCTCTCCCCTCCCACTACACACACACAGTCAGTCCCGGAGCATTCTCATTGCCCGTACCCCCACCCTCATCCCCACTCTTACCCCCCCTCCCCCATAATAAGTCATAAGCAAACTTTCTGCTCTAATATCATCAATGCATTAGCTAAGGGCCTTTCTGCACGGCCTAAGTAATGCTTGAGTTGCAGTCTTAACGAGGCGAGGGCCGCTTGTGGACGGGAGCGGTGGTCAGCTGGGGAAATAAGGTCAGCTGGAGAGAATGATGAGGTGCCTGGGTCATTAGACGTGGGCTATGAATTGAGAAAGTAACATGGAGTACCGTACAGAAAGAAGAAAAGCCAACGTTGAAACAGAGAGTTTGAAATGTTGAAAGGGAAAGGTTAAACAAGTGTAGCAATATTATGGAATTCTGATTCATTTCAAACTAACTCTCTCTCTCTCTCTCTCTCTCTCTCTCTCTCTCTCTCTCTCTCTCTCTCTCTCCCCCTTCCTCTCTTTCTCTATTTCTGCCACCCTCTACAGCCTTCGCTCAGTGCATTGCCTACCCACTTTTTTCTGCATTTTCCCTCTCCCATCTCCCCCATTACCTCCCCACATCCCCTCCACTTCCCTTCAGTTCTAATTTGACTATTGACTGTTGTCATAATGTTGGCATATTTTGTACGACGCCATTAACTGCTATTATAAACCTACAAATAGCCGCCATATAAATCCTTTCATTGGAATTGAAAATTGATATTTTATAATGTGTCGTATTAGATACTTTTGAATGTGGAAACAACACAAGCAACAAC
>NW_004797284.1:1272341-1274788 GCF_000002075.1 Aplysia californica | reverse complement strand
GAGAGAGAGAGAGAGAGAGAGAGAGAGAGAGAGAGAGCATGATAATTCATATGTTCGTGTGACCGTTCGTAAGTCTGTATACATTTGTTTGTATGTGTGTTCATAGGAGAGAGAAAATTTGACTTTTACATTATAGTATTTATAGAGGTAACAAGTTCGCCTTTCGAAAAAATTTTCAATTAAAGCATTCATCTTGCTTTTTGTGATTAAATTTTTTCACCTTCGTAACCTGAGGCTTCAAATGCAATATCCTTTTATTTGTCGATTGAATATATACATAGAATTGCATCTATTCACGGTTTGTACCTCAATGAAATGCTTTGCTCGATTAGCAAACTACACTTAGAACTCTTACTGACCGCAATCTAGGGATTCGAAAAAGCTCATCAACAGGACGGTCCAGCATGATGTCAATAGAGCTATAATTGGCTTTCTTATTTCTTATTGCTGACAAGATTTCAGGGGTTGCAAAGTTTGACTCTACATGGACAAATACCTAGTCAAAGCTTTGTGAAGTTTGTGTTAACTAATATTTCCCTGTCAGCAGGAGTGTCGAGTGTCGACAGATTTGGATCCTCCCCCCCCCCCCCCCCGCCACACATACACCCCATTCTCAAAATAAGATAAATTACAAGCGCCTATCGGGCATAATGCTATGGCAACCCAAATTGGTTCACATTGTTACTACATAGGAATCAAACTTACTTTTTTTTTTTGTAAGTTGCAAGGCAAAATGCCTAACCATTATACCCGAGACGTCGGTGTGAACCATTAATATAGAACAAACCTAGAATGAACGAGGAAGAGGCAAGCTCAACACCTTGACATGGATGGCTGGTGCCTTTAGGAATCAATTATTAACGGCTTGAATCAGAGAGTAACTGAGAGAAAATGTGATAACAATACATGACATTTTGTTATTTTTCTTTATTACTTAAAATTTTTTTTTCTTTGACTATAGCTTTGCGAACAAACACTCGAAGAAGCTGATTCTATCAAACCTTGTCAAGGTGTGTTTCCACCACCTGCGGTAATGTCCAAAGTGTCAAGTCGTTTACACCTGCATTATCCCCCCTGAAGTCCGCGCCTTGTGAGGGCTTTTACCTTAAAGAGACTAACAGAATGAAGTGAGTTTATCTTTGGGTTGAAATCAAGATATTTCCGCAGACTGCTGTTTGATTGTACAAAAGATTTATAAACGAGTGTTGTGGATTTGTTCGTCAGATGTTAAATGGAAAAGTTATTGATTGACACTGCTCTGTTCTGGACCTCAGGGGCTCTCCTCTTCCTTGTCCTTATTGTTTGCATCTGCTGGGCTTTTTTCCCAAGTTGCTATTTGACACCCAGCAAACGAAGAGAGTCATGATTCGTCAAACGTTTTAATAATCAGAAGAGGTCATGACATAACTTCATTAAAAATGTCTTTCAAAAAAAAATGAAATCTCCTAGAATAGTGAAAACTTTAATGTCGCTTTTAACATCAAAAGATTGTTCAAAACTTTCACCAATCGATCCAGTTGGTTGAGGAGATTTTTATGAGGAGAGAATAATCAGACTGCATGTGTTTCTGTTTGTCTTTCCTTGCTCATTACGATATGATAGTTTCGAATAAACCTTTTTTTCTCTTTAAAAATAAAGGTATGTGTGGGTGGGGGGATATAGAAAAAAAAACTTCGACTAGTGGCTCTCGTTTAAATTTTAACTTTTATCAAATTATTCGAAAAGAATACTGTTGCAAAGAAAACCCTCGGTCATAAAAATCATTCCTTGAAGTTTCGTTTATGTCATATTTCGCGCAATTTTTTCCTACAAACAGACGAAACAGAAAAAACCCTCGATAAAATGTAATTACCATTGCATAAAAAAATAAGTAACAAAAAGGTATTGTACAGGGAGGGGGGGGGTGAGAGCACTGATACAATGATGGTTGAATGCAAAAAAGGAAATAAACAGAACTAGTCTGAATAATTCTGTATGGGGTTGTTTGAGATTGTGTTAAATGGGGCGCAAAAGTAGCTGTTCCAATCACAAGAGCTGGTTTTGACTTTGTTTCTAAGAGGGGCACATGAGTAAAGGGTTCAGTCAAGAATGAGTGGTTGCGTAAAAGGTTGGATGAATAGATCCAGACGAATGGGTGGATGAAGAGATGAATGAATAAAAAATGGACTGACGGAACAACAAGTCTGAATGCGAGAACAAAGAGAAGGCCCCTCGATATTGCCGCTCGCTCCATATCTGTCAATCTTTCTCTATGCAAACATCTTTGTTTCAACAGAAACATTAACAGTACTCAAGCGTTGGCCATTTCGCACCTCTGCGCTTGTCAATCAGCCACTTGACTTTGTGTGTGCGTGTGCGTGTGTATTGTGTGAGTGCGTGCGTGCATACGTTTCAGGATGGGGGGGGGTGGTGGCAGAAAAACAGACAGCCATGAAAGAGAGAGAGAG
>NW_004797284.1:1267323-1271692 GCF_000002075.1 Aplysia californica | reverse complement strand
CCCCCCCCCCTATAATATTTTTGCAGTGTGTTATCAACTATTTTCTTTTACACTATCTTCTAAGATCCTATGTCACCTTCGTCTTTTACACCAAAATCTATAGTTTATGGACCGAGGATCTGGTTTCGAACAAAGCTTATTCGAAACCCTCCCCATGCCCCACTTTCCATACACATACACTGTCCCATCTTTAATGAATTATTTGTGAATAGCAGTACGTTTAACTAAAACTAAAAGCCCAAGAACTCTGTTGTGAAATACACATTTTCTTGTTTCATTTGGTTTAAGATTTTTGTCATGTCACTTCTCAGCTTCTTGAATAATGATGGAAGACTCAGTCTGGTCGTCTCAATAGCTTCCATTAAAAACTAATCTATTTATAGGCAGTTCTATGCCGAGACCTCATCGCCACACCCAGTGGTGAAGGACTGGCATTAACTGTATGCACAAACATGATCCCTGGATTTGTACGTCGATTTCTACCACCACCAACCCCACCATCCTAAAGCCCCTTATACATCGACCACTCCAGTACCCCTCCCCATCCCCCTTCTTAATCCCCCCCCCTCACACACACACAGACACATTCACCACAGACACCACCACCAAGGCCGCCCCCACCTATTCATACCTCGTTTTTCTTTTTGTTTCAGGAAAACAAGGAAACAATCGGCAACGGCTGCGGCGGCAACAACAACAAACTAAAGAGTGCCGAGAAAACTTGGAGAGGCCGAGGGTGGGTCGCTGGGCTAAAGTCAAAGGGGGGACCCATTTTCCTTATCGTCCGCTGACTCAATGAACGCTTCCTGTCCCGTGCACGTAAATTGAAACTTAATCTTTTCCCCGTTCAAAAGAGTGGCCGATATCCAGCACTTAACGGGTTTGTTGAAGTGTCGAGGTCTGATTGGGCTCGCCTGACAAATGAGGCAGGCCCTCTCTATGCGTTTCCTTCCAGCCACCTATTAGCCAGTGTACTCTTTTGCGACTCCCTCCCGATTCGGCAGGATGTGGAGGCCGACGGCAAGAAAAGTAGTCAGATTATATCAGTCAGTTGCTCTAGTCCGGCTATACACTGCAGCCTGGGCCCAAACTAAAATGTTTGTATGTCAAGCTGAGTGCAATTGTCAAGGTGAAAGAAAAGACGTTGGTGCAGAGATAAAGCAAACATATTTCCTCCAAACATATAATCATAAATATATCAACTGTGAGAATCCTTTTGATTTTGTGAGGGCTTTATTTTTTTTTTATTAAGTGTAAGTTAGATTCGAATTAGCACTTTCACTGAAGCAACCTTTCATCGTTACAAATCTATTGTAGACCAATTATTTATGGGACTGTATCGTAGGGAAGTTAAAGTGTGTTCAAATAGATTTCCTTAATATAAGACTTTCTGATCCAACACAACCCTGCAGATCCGATAAGTCGAATAAGTGTACATATCCGCATAAGACTGGGTCGAACCTGAACTTCCGCTAAGGCGAGATCATGGCCGTGTCGACAATAAGAGACTGGCTGACATTTCTTAACGTCCTTGTGGCTAATTATGCTAGGGCTGATGGTGGTGGTGGTGTGATGGTTGTGAAAATAAAAATGTGCGAAATCGTTTAAGTTTTGTGCCTCTTGCAACACAGTAAGTTTATTCAAGAAGCGGAACCTCCAATTTTAACGCCCATCTACGATAGGACAAAGTCAAAACGGAACATTCATGTAAAGTCAAGTGCTTTTCGCATGGACAGGTCATTGGACCGAGCTGAGCTTCGAACCCCCGATCCAGCAATCTCACTATTACGAGTCCAGTTAAGACTACCAATCTGATTTATTTGATGGAGTCGGATATATCCTGATTTTCTTTAATGGAGGGGCAAAACCTACCATTTTGGAACAGTATGACCGAATTCAGCTAAATTTGACTGTGACCCTCAAAGTCAAACACGTTTGCTTCTCTGATTTTCAAGGTCGGGGGGCGAATCAGTCGCACTGTGGTAAAATTGCGCACTCCGTCCCCCACCGCACCCCTCTCCCCCGCCAGGGATGGAGATTCTGGCTGGTCTCAACTGAATTAAATGAATCAAATTTTCAGAGTGTGTTGGGTATAACCACTAGATACTAACAACGCCACTAGTGGTGGTGGATGTGGAGACTGTCAACGGTGGTGATGAAGATGGTGGTGGTTGTGGTGTCTGTGGAGATGGGTAATGGTAGTGATGGTGGTAAAAGTGATGGTGAATGTAATAGTAGTGATGGTGGTGGTGGTGACGGTGACTGTTAGTGATGGTGGTGGTGGTGATGGTGACTGTAATAGTAGTGATGGTGGTGGTGATGGTGACTGTAATAGTAGTGATGGTGGTGGTGGTGATGGTGACTGTAATAGTAGTGATGGTGGTGGTGGTGATGGTGATGGTGACTGTAATAGTAGTGATGGTGGTGGTGACTGTAATGGTAGTAATGAAGATGATGGTGGTGCTGTGGTGGTGGGTTTCTTGGTGTTGGTAATCTTGTTGGGTATAATGCCGATTGTAATAGTCATAGTCGTGGTTCTAAAGCTAAAAATGATGGTTATGAACGTGGTCATAAAGTTGTGAATGATGTTTGTTGTAGTGGGGATGGTGATAGTTACGGTGATGGTGATGAGAGTAATACTGATATGACTGACATGGGGATTGTGATGGTAATTATGATGGTGGGTGGTGATGGTAGAGGTAGAGGTAAAGGTAGTGAGAGTAATGCTGATGGTGATAGAGATGGTGGGTGGTGATGATGATGGTTATTACCACAGTGATGGTAGTCGCAATCCTGTGATAATGATAACAATGATAGTTTCTATGGTTTTGACGACCCTGGTGTGATAGCTGTTGCTGCTGAAGACATTAATGACTTTGCATTTTGGTTCTCGTGCAATATCGAAAACTCACAAACATAATAATACAATGAATAAATACACAAAGAGATGGAGAACAAGTTTTATTGGTTTACCAAAGGAATGTGCTTTTTAGTTCGCCTTTGGAGTTTAAGGACAAGTGATGGTTAAGTCACGGATGTTTAAAAGTGTTTTAGGAAGGAGGTGGGATATATCCCACCCAACCTTGCGTGGTTCTGTCAGTGACATAGTGAAACAGTCCGCCTACTAGTAGTAGTGTTTGTAAATAATTAAATCGATGTGCGAATAAAGCTTTTACGACTATTTACAACTCCTCAATCTCCTCCCTTTCCTGATTTTTTTGTTTTCTTTTTAAAATACTGGCCTCTCTAGACAGTTAGAGAAATGAATGTCCGTGCATCAAGCACTGCCATCCCATCCTAGTTTACGGAAAGTAATTATACTTCCCTTCCCCAATCCCTAGCCTCATGCCATCCCCTCTCCTCCCTCAAGGTTACGAGCAACTAATCGCTAAATCCCACAAAATGAAGAGATCTATGCACATTTATGAGTAAACATCCCTACCCGGCTCCCCCCCCCCCCCAACAAAACAACAATAAAACAAAACAAAAAAGAAAGGGGTCGGGGGAGGGGGAGGGTGGTGGCATGGCAAGCCAATTTAATAAGTTGTATGGTAGTATTTATTGTCCTTTTCAGTTCAACACTAAGATCTTAAACAAGACCAGGACCTCTGAATGTAACATTCTTCCTCGATAAGGCAGGGCCAAGTGGGGTGGAGAGCCTCGAAAAGTCCCCGAGTTCAAGAACGACTCCGTTGTAAATTCATCCGCATGATAAGACATTATGATATGAACTGAGCACAGTTGACATGAGAGATGACTTGAAATAATTCTACTTTCTAACAGACTCGGAGTAACGTGTTGTTGTTTTTGTTGTTGTCGTTCTTGTTGTTGTAGTTGTTGTTGTTATTGATGTTGTGTTGCAGTTGTTGTTGTTTTGGTGGTGGTTTCTCTTAGTTGCATGTCTCATCAAATGCTTGAATCTACCATCTCGTGTCTTAAAAGTCTCCAGGCGATCAATTTGTAGGAGGCTGTGGTTATACAATAAAACTGACACCTCGCGTGTAGATAGTTGTGCCTTGGTCCTCACATCAACGCCTGAGTGTCGCCTGTACGGCCTAGGGGCAGATGTGGCTCAATAGACAAGTTAGAGGCACGCATCACGGCCATCCAGATGAGATTGGGGTCAGAGGAAAGGGGGGCACATACCTGTTGTTTGATGACTGTGACCACGATGACTTGTAGTGGCCATTCCGTTCTCAGCTCTCCTACCTTTGTTCTCTCTCCATCTCTCTCTCTCTCTTTCTCTCTCTCTCTCTCTCTCTTTCTCTCTCTCTCTTTCTCTCTCTCTATCTCTCTTTCTTTCTCCTCTCCCTCTCTCTCTTTCCCTCACTACCTCCCTCTCTCTTTCTAACTCTGTCAGTCCGTCTCT
>NW_004797284.1:1261715-1264626 GCF_000002075.1 Aplysia californica | reverse complement strand
CCTCCCCCACACCTTAAATAAATTGAACAGAAAATCATTTTCAATCATTTTTTTTTAAGCACACTGGCATAACTGTAGAAGAATATTGCCTGCCAGTATGGTCATACCCAAGCATTCCCTCATGACTAATAAGAGTATACTAAGAATTAAGTGACAGGATAAGAAATGAAGAGCTGTGGGAAAGAACAGGACAGAAGGATATAGAAGTAGAAATAGGACAAAGAAAGTGGCGATGGACCGGACACACCTTCAGAAACCACAGTGGAAACATTACAAGACAGTCGCTGCAGTGGAATCCACAGGGAATACGAGACAGGGTAGGTCACGGGAAACATGGAGGAGATGTGTGGAGAGGGACAAGAGAGATATGAGAGAGATGAAGCTCACTTGGAACGAGCTTGGAAGGATGGCCCATGACAGAGATAAATGGAAGGAGTTCGTATGTGGCCTATACCCTGCCAGGGGTGAAAGGCATTGGTGATGATGATGATATTTTAGACACTTTTTACAAATGAACAGCATCATTTTTGTTGTTGTGCTTTTTTTAATCTTGGGTATTCCTATTTGTATTTCTCGTTATCCGTGTGTGTTAAATAAATACATTGTTGAACTTTCTCATTACGCAAAATTGGCGTTAGATTTATTCTGCCTAGCACATCACGACGGAGTAAATTGGGGCCCTCTTATCTATGTTTTGATAACGCCAGGCAGAAAGGGGCCCTTCGCCTCGTCCTGGAAAGACGATAAAACAAAGAACTAACGAGAAAGAGGGCTTATCACTTGAAAAGCCCTCGCCACTTGAGTAATTCCTGATTTCTTGAAGATAGACACAGTCGTGAAAGACACGCACGTTGACAGGGTACAAAAAAGGGGTCACGTATTTGGTTAAGGAGAAAGTGGAAAGGAAAGTTTTTATGTGGGTTTGGGGAGCATGGAAAGGGCGCTTAGCAGCTTGACTCCAGCACCCCGGGAGGCGCAGGTGCTGTGGATGGCCATGCTGACAGGGAGACGTGTGGACAGTTAGAGGGAAAAAATCTAAATAGGCATGCAGGCAGGCAGGTAGGCAGGAAGGCAGGCAGGAAGTTTAAATTGAAACATGGACAGAGAAATTGACAGATAGATAGAGAGAAGTTAGAGCTAGATAGTAGAGACGGGGGGAGAGAGAAAGAGAGAGAAAGAAAGAAAGAGAGAGAGAGAGAGAGAGAGAGAGAGAGAGAGAGAGAGAGAGATGTTGAGAAATAGGATTGGTTTAAAGCCCCTTTCAACACTTTAAGTTATTCAGAAAGAATTCAACGTCCGTCTCCGATAGGACCGAACCAAAAGAGTGGAGAGCTTAAATACTCCTGAAAACAACCAAAGTTTAGGACACCCGTCAAATATTCCAGCAAATTTCATCTGCTCCGTAGTCAAGCTTGGTACCAACTGAGCTAATGGGGAGCCAAGAGAAAAAGAAAGAAAGATAGAGAGAAAGAGATATAGAGAGAGAGGGGGGAGAGAAGAGAGAGAGGGGGGAGAGAAGAAAGAGAGAGATGGGGGAGAAGGAGGAGGAGGAGGAGGAGGAGGAGGAGGGGAGGAGGAGGAGGTGACAGACAGAGAATAATATGGGTTGTGGGAAAAGTGTGGTGAGGAAAGGTGTCAATCTTCAGGAGAAGAGACTTTAGAGCAAAAAGGGAGATTTTCAGTTTTAAAAGGAAAAAGATACAAAATATATTATATTGTCCAGTCTTCTTAGAGAAAGGGGTTAGAACACTCTTGAATAATCCATTTTACTCCAGGGGAAGAACCGGCTTTATATATCCACTGAAATATATAACTCATTGTAGATTTACATGTATCCAGAACAAGAATTTAGTGGGTATCCTTTATTTTTTCGAAGGCCTTATTTTTTAGTGAGTCAGGCAGAATTTTGGCACTCATCACTCACAGCAGGAAAGCTCCTTTTCCGTTTTGACAAGAACCACAGAATTCTACTACGGAATTCAACATTGAGCTCACGTCGTTATAGGATTCTGGTACCCTCGAGGAAAAACGCCTTTTTTCAGTGTTCCCATCCTAACGCTTAGCGAGACGGGTGGGCCGTGGAATAGAGATTTAAACTCTTATATCTCTACCGAATTAAAAGTTTGACATTTTATTGAGTATTTCTACCTGCATCAAGTACCTTGTGGAAGACCTTTGATTGTCAAGATTCTATAAATTCATGAGCAAATCAGTGTACAGCTTATTATGCTTTTTTTTAAAGCCTGGTGATGAAAATAGCACACATATCAACACGGAATCCAACGAATGTAAGACTGTTGAGTCAAAACAAAGAACCTGTAGAAGTCCGAAAAAGGTTCATCCAACATGAATACATTCCGAGAAAAATATGAATCATAAGTGACCACAGACGTAGTCCTAAATACCAGAGGAAAAACAGTTGGACAGGAAAGTCATTGACCACGGCCACACACAATTTTATGGTACGCCTCCCAAAGACTTCTGGTCCTGCACAATTGTTATTCCACAGTTTTGAGAATTTTGAACACGAAACTTAGAAATTACATTCCCATATCTAAAGCCATAATTACTCAAGGCAAAAATTCATGTGGAAAAGTGGATAATCATAGTATAGTGAAGAGTCCGACCCCCCCCCCCCCCCCTCAAACAAAAAAGTATTTTTAAAAACAATTTTTGGTTTTAAAAAGCATATCCGATCCTCCCGATTCGGGCGTCTAGAAACGTTAAGATAAAAATCACGTCAATGGACATGACGCCTCCAATGTGATGATATCCTGCCTACATGTTCTGAAAGTTCTTAGCTTTAGTGATATAAAACGGACGTCTCTTCTGAAAAAACAGTCGGAATAACACAGAGGTACGTACAGATGCCTAGACATGCACGCATTTTAGAGCTAAGCGACTCCCATCA
>NW_004797284.1:1254482-1255953 GCF_000002075.1 Aplysia californica | reverse complement strand
ATATATATCAGTGCTGGGAGGCTAGGATGACGATTATTGAAAGCTAGGAATCATAGGAATCGACTCCGAACCCAATTACTTACTTTCTAATAATGTGATTTTTTCTGGTGGTTACCTGGTTGGCTCCGAACATTTAGTATAACCTTGATTTCGGAACACTACAAATAATCAACATTTCTTTTTTCAAAAATAAATTATAAAAAAAGGGGAAAAAGATTTTAATGATTAAAGTTACTGGTAACAGTTAGTTTATGTAAAAAGGAGTCGGAACTTCTAATATATATGTCTCTGTATCTGTAGGTCTGTCTGCCCTCTCCACCCCCTCCCCCTTTCTCTCTCTCTCTCTCCCTCTCTCTCTCTCTCTCTCTCTCTCTCTCTCTCTCTCTCTCTCTCTGTGTATGTCTCTTTGTGTGTCTGACTCTATACTTCAATGTCCCTTTCACGTTCTTTGTCGTTTCTTTTAACTTCCGTTTTCTTTCGAAGTATTTCCCTATTTATTGTGCAATATTTTTAAAGGCGAACAGACAAACTAAAATAGCTAGAAAACAAACAGATACAGAAAGTGGAGCAACCCTAGGTAGAACTAAATAAATAATACCGGCAACTAAAAAAAGTCTTGATTTTTTCTTACACTTGGACAGACCGACTTTTACACAGACAAGAGGAAGGCACACATACAAACATTGCAACAGACATTCTGGCACACGGTGCGGCACAAATTTATATCTATGAGCTAAGAATGACAGGAAATTCTACGACACATTCATCGGCTCGAGTTGCAGTAATTTCAAGGTCATACAAGATCTCTGAATGAGAAGCAGAATAATAAATTACCTTCTCCTTTCCCAAAGCCATGGTATGATTACGGCTAACCCCATGTTTATCATCAAACCCAAATGTTGCGACCTTCCGCTAATTTGGCGGTAGATATGGAAGATTGCGGTATTTTGGCGGTAGATGTTGTTGATATCTGTGGCACGGCCTACCCTGACATTTTCATCTTCCCCATGATTGGCCGGCGATGGTAGTAATGGTAGAATAGGGCTAAAGGTTACAGGGGGTCTACAATAAATCTACCTCCCACCCCGCTCCCCAAAAGAGAGACTGACATGAGACCCGAGCATGTCCACCACTTGCATCGTCCACACACAGGTTATGAATTTATTACTCTTAGTTGCCTGACGCGGTAGATAGAAGAGAAAACTCATTCTTGTTCGTCCAATAATTGTTTGTTTATCTGTCCTTCTTTTTGTTTGTTTGTCTGTTTGTTCATCTTTCTGTCTGTCTTTTTCTATCCAAAATTTTAAGTATAGTAGCAGCAGTAGTAGCAACAATAGTAGTCGCAGTAGTAGTGTCAGCAGCAGCAGCAGCAGCAGCAACAGCAACAGTAGCAGTAGTAGCAGTAGTAGCAGTAGTAGCAGTAGTAGTAGTGGTAGTAGTGGTAGTAGTAGTAGTAGTAGTAGTAGTAGTA
>NW_004797284.1:1249903-1251698 GCF_000002075.1 Aplysia californica | reverse complement strand
CTCTCTTTTACGGGACTGTCTTTTTATTTATGCTTATTTTGTTCTTACCCTTCTGCACCTTACACGTCGAGAAATATTCGTCTGTTCCCTTGTCAACCCTCGACAGACAATAAATAACCATTGGGTTGAAACTGTATATAGTGCGGTCAAAAATTCGTGCTGCAACTTATTTTCAAATATCTTCTCAACTATCGAACATAGGTTCTCCAATTTTTGCTCGGTAACTTGTATCAATTTGTCTTAACACATCAACATTTTTTTAAACACCTGCAAGCTGTATTCTAGAAAATTCCTTAATAAATACTAATTAAAAATCCAAGTGAGTGGTTTCTGCAGATCTTGAAGTGTTTACAGCTGGGGCAATCTTGCTTTTAATAGCAAGTCCGTCAGATTTTTCTATTCGGGACATTGTGCTTATTGAACGCATGTTTTGAGAGCAATTAGTGCAGAAATGTGTTCACTATAACAATAATTTCTTGTAACAAGTTGTGCAAGTAAAAATTGTCATTGATGAGCTGTGACGTAGGCCATATACGTAATCTAAATGTGTGTGGGAAGCGAAAGTGCTGTGAACAGTACCATTTTACGTGTGACAGAGATTTCAAGTGTTTTATATAAATCTATGAAGAAAAGTTCTAGCCCCAAGTGTTCTGGAAAAATATGATTTAATTAAAACAAATTGATACAAACTGCTATGCAAAGTATGGATGACATTGATTAGCCGGTTAAAGAGATATTTGAGGATAAGTTGCACCACGATTTTTTGACCCGCACTATAGAATACGAAATATCGTATCAGACATCGAACCTGAGATAATTAGCTTGATCAAATTGTCACATGAAGGTTCTGGTAGGCTTCAGAAATACAGCTATCTGTATGCATAACCTTATTTTGGTTGGATTTCTGAGTCCTTGGAAGGATAGTTCTTGGATTTTCATAGTTTTTTTTTGTAGGTGATGAACAGCGCTCGCAAGTGCGTAAGGTCATATGAGCTCGTAGAGTATTATTCTAGGGCTAGCTTTCTCGTCGAACATTCTCCAAATTGTCGTTCCTTTTAGTATTATGGTCAATAAAGTACAAATAATTTGCTTCAAAGAAATTTGAATTCGAACTTATGACAATGAGCTTGAACTAAAAACCATTAAATTGTGACTTTCCGCACATGTTGAATAAAAAGCAACAAATCCTTCACTGTTTTTTACTGCACGGCTGGACAAGAGTCACGGACATGTTGTGGATTTCATGTTTCGTTCTTCGTTTTCTTCTGTTCTTTTTTCTTTTTAGGTCACCTGGGAGAAGTATCGTTACTGTTTCCAAAATACCTCTGCTTCGAAATAGTACAAGAGGAAGTGACCAGCTTTTCAGGGTCTCTCTGATGTTGTGAACGGTCTGCACATATCTTGGAGTTCGTTTCAACACATCGAAATGTTTTCTAACCATACTAGTGTTGAACTGAGTCAAACAAGGGCAAGTTTGCCTGTAGTATGTTGGTTCAGAAAATATTCTAACAACGATGGCCTTTAACCCCTGACCTCATTTATCCGGCCTCATTTAGTCTCTGTTACAAACACACTGTAGAATGCAGGAAAAGGGGGTTCAAGCTGGCAGAAGATATTCGGAGACTCCCGCACACAGATGCACTGCTAGGTGGTCTAACTGCGTATTGTTTGCTGCAGATCACACATATAGCCCCTAAAACTGTCGCAAATCAATTAGGTTTAAGAAAATTAAAAACCTAACTGCAAAATATCAAATTATGGGTTAAAACAGGGGTGTGTGCCCCCCTGTAACCCC
>NW_004797284.1:1240589-1248418 GCF_000002075.1 Aplysia californica | reverse complement strand
TCTCTCTCTCTCTCTCTCTCTCTCTCTCTCTCTCTCTCTCTCTCTCTCTCTTTCTTGTGTAGATTTGGTAGTTTGTTGGCTAGTTTGTAAGTTTATAGAACAACTGACTAAGTTTTGTCTCCCAAAAAAACTCAAACAAATCTTGTTGAAAATGGAAAATGCGGTGGAAAATCGCTGAGAGCACACATCTCGCTGGGTAGACAACATTGTGCATGCTGCCTGCTTGACTTTCCTCCGCCACGCGCCCGACTTAAGATTACGTAATCAACTAATCCTCTCAACAGCTCTGACAGTTAGTTCTAGAAACAAGTCTGCAACAACCGTAATCCTTAGACTAACGCATACGGCGAAGACAGTGTCAAACTCACCTCTCTTTCCCTAGTTTTTAAGACGCGTTTCGTTCCCTCTTTGCTTGATGTTTTGCATTGTTCACGTTGTTCCAACATGGTAACAGGACATTCAACAAAAGCCTCGGAGAGCCAGGGAGAAAGGCCCAGCCGTGTTGAGTGACCAAACAGTACTTTGTCAATGGAGACCACAGCTCTCGTCAGCTCTCGGTGACATGGAGGAAGATACCGGCCCTGAGAACAGAATACAGTCTATGTATACACAGCGTTCTTTTAGAGACCAACCATTCTGTTAGTACCGAAAAAATGTTATTTTTATTGACTCAACAGAACAGTATAGCAGTGAGTATTTTCTTCGACAACAAAGAATTGGAAGAGCAGAAAACTGATGTGCGATTCTGTTTACTCGATCAAATACTATTCGGATTACAAAATATTACCTTGAGAACCATTGAACAAAATAGTACTTTGAACACTCTTTTGAATTTTGATAGAAAAAGTCTTTGATTTTTGTCCTTGGATGCCAAGTGCTAATTGTTCACTGTTGTTGTAAAAAATATCAGGAGAGGTTGCCCCTCTGTAAGGATCAAGGGATTTTTCCCCCTCTAAATGCAAAGGCAATCCAAAAGCTGGGGAAGCAGACCATTTTGTCATTACCAAAATAAGGGACCAAAATCGTAAGCGATCTCAGGTGTCGTAATAATTATTCATCCTTGCAAGTTTCTGGGCACGTTGGCGTCCTGTTTGCGCCCCCCCCCCCCCCAATAAACAACAAACAACCACACACACACACACGCACACACACACACACACACACACAAACACACACATACACACACACACACCATTACCCCCAATTCCAAATTTCAGTAAATACTCTGCTGAAAAAAATTCAGCATGTGAAGAAAAGGCACCTCATCCTGCACACAATGGGTTTTTGCTAGATAGGGTTATTGTATAGGCAAAATATTGGTAGGAATTTTTTGATGATAATATTGCGTTCGTGAAAACATGAAAACCAACAAAACAGAAATCAAACAAAAAATACAGTCCTTCGTTAATGGTGGTCTGAGGAAGATCATGGTTTCTACTCGTTGGACGCCATAAGAAACACAGTACATGTACTACGGAGGAAAACTAAACAAAACCCAGTAAAACAGGGAGGTCGAGAAGCAGAGATGACGGTGGATTGGACACACGCTTAGGAAACCACTGGTACTGGTATCACTAATAATATTATCATTTCGAAGTGACACAAATATTGTTGAAACTCGTATTTTTTTGTTGTTGTAAGTGCTTTACGGCACTCGCAACTGCAAAAGGTAATATGAGCGCGCGGGACACATTAAACTTTTTCAGTTTGTAGGAAATTTGGAATTTTGCCCGGGTGGCTGCCGAAGCCTACTCTTATCGATTTTAGACCGGCAAGAGATCTTTAACGTGCGCAATTTGATCACGGGCCCTCCAAGATTTTTAGCCCTTGTCCGAGAAGGCTAGGTGTAGATCTTTCCTACCAAAAGATCAGGGGTGTGGCTGAAAGACAGCAGTAAGAAGAAGCCAAGGAGTAGCTGTAGAAAGGCTGTAGAAAGAATTAGGAGCTCAGAGGAGGGAGGCAAAGGAGATGAGGGAGTTGGGGCAGAAAGAGGAGACGAAAGCAGACGAAAGAACATTGCTAGAGAGCAGGAAAGGAATGAAAGGAGACAAATTTGGAGAAGAAAATTTTTCGGTCACTACCCGGATTCGAACCAGGGACCTCTGAATGAGAGGCCAACACCTTAACCTCTAGGCCACGAGAGCCCCTGAAACACATATGGCTTTACTTTGAGGGATTTAAAAATGTACAATTTGAAGCGGTTTTCACACAACCGTAGGAACTAAACACATGATATTACCTTTGACTATATTAAATTTACCCTCGCCAACCGGGCCTGTTCAGTTTAAACAAAAAAGAAGGAGACAGAGAGTACATTCAAACGCTATGTTATTCTTCAGAAATGAAAACAAAAATTGCACGTAAAACCTGTTAGCAAATTTAAGTCGAGGCATCCTTTCTTTCCAACGAAAACACCGTAACCTAGTGGGTTTTTTTTCCACACATTGACACCTAGAAGGTGACAGTCTGTTTGTTGAGAAACACCTAGCTCAGCACAAATTAAAGATTGGTCAAAACTCTTTAAAAACTCTTTAAAAAAACAACAACAAAAAACAGACGGAGGAAGAAAACAGCAACAGCAAGAACAAGAACAACAAAAAAACCCCCACAAAAAAACACAAACACAAACAAACAAGTAACAACAGCAGCACTAACAACAACACGTAATCTAGTGGAACAATCACACAATTATTCTACAACGACTGCAAAAGGAAAGAGAATAGTATTATTAAATAGCTTACCTACAGCAATCGAAGACAAACGAAGAGCAAGGGGCCTTATCAAAAACGACAGTGCGCAAGATCAGGACTACCACTAGATTTAGATCAAACATTTTACACCTTTACGGACGTAAAATAGGCTCATCCTGCTGTCTCCCTTCTTTCCACAGCAACCCAACCCACCCCTCTCGCGTCTTTCCAAAAGAAAAGGCAAAGAAGACAGCAACAAAAAATCGTCCTAAAATAGAAGTAAAAAACTCCAAACAGAACAAAGGAGAGAAAGAAGAATGTCGTCCGTTAGTTGCCCTTTCATAAGTTCATCATAAACGGACAGGTCTGTTACACATGCGTGTGGCGTGTTGACATGGTGTAAATTAGTGTTAGACTTGTGATTTCTCCGGCTTGTAGCGGGTAAAAAACGCGGAAACAGTGACGCCCAACCCGTTCTGGACACACCAAGGAGTGCTCCAAGAACCATTAACGCCAAATCTAAGACGGCCGTGCTCCAGATTTATAGGCATAGACCGGCCATCATTTTGAGCCCGCTAACCGCATACGCACCTTCTTGCTTGATTTACACACATAATATTCCCGTAATTGTCTCTTACTTCTCCCCCCTCCCTCTCTCAAGAATATAACCCTGTACACACACTGAACCAATTTCTACCAAAGTTTAAAGTTCAGAATTCAGTATAAAAGTGACTTCTTAATATTTTACGACCCACCATTTGTTTTAGTGTCTTATAGTGTAATCCTAAGGTCAGGAGCTATAAGATAAACAAGAGAGCAGGACCAAAAGAGAGAGAGAGAGAGAGAGAGAGAGAGAGAGAGAGAGAGAGAGAGAGAGAGAGAGAGAGAGAAAGAGAGAGAGACAGACAGACAGACAGACAGACAGACAGACAGACAGACAGACAGACAGACAGACAGACAGACAGACAGACAGACAGACAGACAGACAGACAGACAGACAGACAGACAGACAGACAGACAGACAGACAGACAGACAGACAGAGGGGGGGGGGGGGTGTTTCTAAGTGTTCTCAGAGGGTCTACTGGGGTAATTATAGTTGTAAAGCGCATACAGCATGCTTTTGAGCATGGATATGCGCTTTATAAAGGCAATTATTATTATTAAAAAGAAAGAGAAATGGGGAAAGGGCAGAATGTGTGTATGGGTTGTTTTTTTGTTTTTTTTGGTGTGTGTGTGTGTTGGGGGGGGGGTATAGTGCACTTATTTGTTACTGAACCAGCGTCCAGGGTGGTACTTCATCAAATGTGGCACAATAGTAGAACGCAGAGAAGTGCAAGTGAAGAAGAAAAAAAAAAGAGGTTATTGAGGAAGCGATGAACATGCAAAAGGGAAAACATCGTTAAGATAAATCGAGAAGACTTGTAAAGACAGAAAAATGCTCATGACAGCTTGAAACTGAAAGGTATAACAGCTTCATATCAAGCAACAGAAACCTTAGATTTACATGTACAAAAATGTACCAACAGAAACCTTAGATTTATATTTACATCTCCTAAACCCTTGAGATACAGAAACAAGCAAACAAGTCAGGGTAAGAATATCAACAACAGCATTCATTTGGTTCACTTGCCAAGCAAACCTATCTGTGCCCCATTTCACTGCTTAGTACAGCCTCTTTACCTCTAGCCCTGCCCACGTTGACCAATAGCTGTACGACTGTTACGCCCTGCGGCCCCCAGCGGTCGGGAGACCCCGCCCAGTGAGACGGAAGCGCCAATCCGAGGGCCGCGTTTTGTTACGTCAAAATCTAAATAAATAAAAAACTTTAACAGAATTTTGTCTTGATGAAACATATGAGAATATTTTTATGAAGTTACTGATCATACAAAGAATTGTTTTGTTATTCACAATCTGAAGAAATTACTCGGAATATGAAATTATCAATCTTTAACAAAACTAGATCCATTACTCCGAATAAGGCCATGTTATTGGCTTCATAGTCTAGGTCTACAACATCACAAAAACTTTGACGGACACAAAAAGATATGTATGAACATTATATCAATTTATAATACAGACAGACAGAAGCACACTGAGCTTTATGTGGAGTCCATTCCCTACCATGTCCCCAACAATGAAACAATTAAAAAAAAGACAAGCAACATAGTGTAGCCGATTGTGCTGATTGGTAAAAATGTCATTATTAATTCATATGTGGGTGTGTGGGGGGTGGGGGAGGGGATGAATTAACAATTTCTAGACATTGTAATCTCAGTTTTTCTCTTATTCCCGCGAAATAAATACAAAATGTAATAAGAATCAAACAAAAGCAACTGCAGCAACCATAAAACCCAGGCGTGTGGAAACACCAACACAAATGAAAACCGGAAATAATAACAATAAAAGCTTTACGTTCTCACAGACTGATAGAAAAGAAGAAACATGATATGTAAAAATACGCACAGTTGAATAGAGACTCCGATAGAAAGACGCGCATAACGAGACACGAGAGAGAGAGAGAGAGAGAGAGAGAGAGAGAGAGAGAGAGAGAGAGAGAGAGAGAGAGGGGGGTGGGGGTATAGTGTTTAGAGACGGAAGAATTTAGGGACTAGATCTAGATCTAAGCTTTGTTTTTGCATAATTTCAATTTTTTTTTCACTAATCTAGTCATTTTCTGTACACGTATAAAAAACAACAACAAACAAATTTGACTAATATAGCATCTACTAACAAAAGACCCTAAATTAAAAAAAAATGAATACAGTTAAACGTCAAATGACAATTTTAAACAGTATTTACCACCACACTGTATCCATTCAAAGACCAAAATTAATTAAATAGATCTAGAAATCTATATCTATATCTAGATTTCTAGATCTAGAAATCGACTTATGTGATCGCAATGTTTTCTTTCTCCTAAAATACGTAAAATCGGATTTCCCCGAAGACCTTAGGCTAATGTGTCACTTCTGAAGTGACCAAGAGATCAATAAAATCATTAGATCTACGAATCTAGAGAGTTCAGTTTTTATTTTCATTACAATTATAATAAAATAAACAACTAACGTAGATTTAATTGTAAACATGAGACAACTCGCCAGAGAAACCAATGTAGTGATGGAAACGCTTACATCCTCTCTTTCCTTTTTATATGAGTATTCTGGGCTTTTCTAGATCTAGATCTACTAGATCTAGATCTAGATCTAGATCTACTAGATCTAGATCTAGATCTAGACTTACTTTTACAACACACAAACTTTTGATTTTATTTAAACTTCATTTTTGTTATTTCTACGGCACAACTATTCTATTTTCTACGTCTATTCGTTGTATTTTTGAGAGACACGCTTAGAATTCCATGTCGTCTGTTTGAAAATTCCAAATGTTCTTTTCAGTCATCGGACAAAACTAATCCTAGACTTATAATAATTCATTTTTATCCAGACCTAAATCAAAATGAAAGAACTGTCATAGTCTACGGTTTTTGCAGGCGTTTGTAGCAGCATTTTAGCGCTACCTGGGTGTTGATTTAGCGGAGGTGGAGAGACATTGAGGAAGAATTTGTGGTCAAAGGGGGATTATCGGGGATTAGGAAATTTCTTAAGTTATCTTCCGTTGACCTTTAAAGTTCAATATTAGCACCCATTGGTAACCCTTTCAGGTCAAGGTGATTCAAAAGCACACTTAGGTGAGATATTACTTCATTTTTAAAAGTCTGACAGAGAACAAAAATAATGAAAATGATAAAATTCACCCTTACTGATATTTACAAGAACGCACATAGAACAGCTCATCCTGAAAAAGCGAAAGCAGACCCAAACCTCTAGAAGAATAGGATTTCTGCACTTGACTTTTGAGTCTTTTATGTTGTTTTTAATACAGTTTAGGTTGAAAATAGACATATCCCGACGGACTGTCCATTTTTTATATTAAGGGTCTGTAACAATGAGCACAATTCGGACGCGATGGAAACAAAATTAAATCAATGGAAGAGACTTTTCAGACTTTTAGTTTCAGTAGAGGTTTTTACGACGTTCGCAACTACTTAAGGTCATATGAGCGTCAGAAGATTAGAGGTATTACAAGAGCGTAACAAACATAAAAAAGAAGAAGGGGAGATAAGGACGATATAATTTTGATAGGAAAGAAGAAGCAAACCACACCAAAGCACCCGTCAACCACCCACTTTTAAGACTTTGTTTCGGAAAACCAGGAAGTAATGAACAGTTTCTTTGACACTTGGTCCGTCAAAAAGGACTTGAACTTTTTGTTTTCACTGGAAAAATAGATGGAGATCGAGGCAGAGGTAGGCCCAGAGAAAATTACATGTGTATGGAAAACCGTAGATCTATATGGGATTTTTTAAAAGAACTACCAAGCAGAGAAATGAAGGGAGAACCATAATTGCCCATGTTTGTTTTAGATCTAGACTTTAGTACTTAATGATGGCGATGATGATTTCGGAAAACGAAGTATTATCACGTTCTATGACAAATAATATGTGAGGTATCGTGGTGAAATCAGGCGTCCGTCAAGATAATGAAATCAAAGAAATCGGTTGTTTGGCTTGTTTTGCCTTTCAAAAAAATTTTTTGGGCTCAACACATTTTACGTCAATTTAAAAACTTAAATGTATTTACGTGTTAATTTTTACTGAAAAGGCAAAAAAAAAGTAAATTGTCAGTTTCAAAGGACTTTTGAGGTATGAAAGTCACCAAACATTGGCGGCCATTTTCTCGCTGATTTTACTCTGAAACCAAGTGACCCAACCTCTTTCAATGGCAAGCATATCTCGGCTTCTAACGTCTACATGTATTAAAATAGATGGACATTTGTTTCGATCTAAAGCAAGGCACTTGAAAAAGCTTTAACGTGATGCCAATAACTCCATATCCCCAAAAATTGATGAACGCCTGATTCTATCGCATCGTGACACATATAAAATGTACATGTATTTATTTCCATGATAAAGTGGTGTCGAGCACAGTGAAGTGTTCTTACAATGAACAGCAACTTCCTCATCATTACGACAGGATAAAGTCGTCATTTATGCACTTATCTAGCCCCTAATGTCACTTTGTTGATTAAAGTGAACGGAAAATCTTGTTATAGCTTCTTTTTCTTCTCTAATTATGCCC
>NW_004797284.1:1236690-1238122 GCF_000002075.1 Aplysia californica | reverse complement strand
ACACACACACACACACACACACACACAATCACACAAAAACTCAAAGGCTGCAACAACGGGCGAGTAACTCTTCTCTCAAGTATACCAAATATTTCATTTCTTTGTCCAGCTCCATGTAACAACTTGAAGCGCGCGAGCAAAAAGAAACTACTCAATCGAAAAACTACAATTCGAGCTACGAAATCCCCTCGTATTTTATGGGTACGGATTTGATAACAGCGTCTTGACAACACGTAGACAGCTTGCAACACTTGACACTGCAGCATGCTTACGCTGAGACAGTTCAATTCAGTTGGAGCCGGCCACTTCTGTCGTTCTGCAGATCAGGTCCAGAGAGTTACGTCAACAAAATGGATTGGTTAGGTTAGGCCACATCTGTAACCCAAATTGTAAGGAGCAAAGATAGTGTGAAGGCCTATCCTTTTTTCTTTTTTGTTTCTACGTATGTTTTTTTTCCTTGGTACTTCTTTAAATCTAATGCCGACAGGGCAGAACAAAGGATTTTTCAAAGAGTTTGTTTGGTTTTTGTTGTTGTTGGTTTTTTTGTTTTGTTCTGGTGGCATTAATTTTATGAAAACATATCATGTGTACTGGATTTATTGGAAAGTTGTCTTTTTCTGTTTATCTGAATGTGTATTGTTACGATTATTCTCGCATCTTTAATTTTTGGGTAGAAAAATCTTAGGTTTTGGTTTTTATTTTATAACTATATTATGTTTTCTTTTTCTTTTGTTCCTGTTGTATGTGCTCTTTTCTTCGACGTTGCAAAGATCGACCTTGACGTATTTACGTGTAAGCAGCATTTTCCCTTCTTCTTTCTTGTTATACTTTCCCTTTTTTGTTGTTGCTGCCTCTGTTGTTGTGACCGGTCAAAGCGATTTTCCCTTTTTTGTCTTTCAGCTGTTGATTGGAATATATTTATTTTGCTGTTTTTGTTATTTTGATTGGTCTATCAGATTTGAATGCTTAATTAACGTTAATAATATTCTTCAATAATTATTCAAGAGCATACATTATTCAGATGATAGAAAGGCAGTTTTCAAGAAGTTAAAGCCTTCTGATGTAAAAGAAAAATTGTGTTATAATAGAGCTATATAGTTTCCATCCTCTCATTTTTCCCTCTGAAATACATCAGGAAAGGAGAACAGTAGCCCCACCCCTTTGTATAATTAATTAATGCCTAGAAACATCATCTATATGCTACCCAGCTGATATACAGGACTGATTCTTTTTCTTTTCATTTCTATAGACAGAGACATAAACCGATAAGAAGCTCCTGTGGTTCTTCTTTATTGCCCGCAGAAGACTTGAGGTCGATTCTTGTGCTGGGAAATTTGTTTTAACTAGTATCATCTTTGTCTGTCTATTGGGACGCTGCATCTTAATGAGAGAGAGAAAGAGAAAGAGAAAGAGAGAGAGAGAGAGAGAGAGA
>NW_004797284.1:1233529-1235663 GCF_000002075.1 Aplysia californica | reverse complement strand
ACACACACACACACACACACACACACACACACACACACACACACACACACAAATATGATCAAAATCGTTGTGTAAACAAACAATAAAACATACAGACAAGCAAATTAAAAAGAAAAGCCCCAAAAATATGAAATGATGGACAAGGAGGGAAAAAGAGACAAAAAACAACACTTACAAAAAGCACTACAGTGTTGTAAGGGCTTATACAAAAAGACAATCTAAGACTTTTTTTAACCCATATTTTCTCAAGGTGTGAAGCATCACCAGTGACGTAAGCACGCGCTGGCACCGCGGCACGATAGCCCACAAAGACATGACTGCCGAACAGGCACAAAGGTCTAATTAGGCTTATTGTCCTCATTACAAGCCCAAACTTCACACAGCCGTCCCCGTTCTTCGTGATCAATAGCCTGATATCTTCAGAAAAGACAATGAATGATGACCCAATTTGTCCTATATCCACATGAATTTCAAAATTTTGTTCCATTTCTTTTTGTTAAAAAAATCTTTTGTATTCTTTTTTTTTTAAAGCCTGTCTAATGAGCACCAGTGCGCACTTTCGATCTTTGTTCGCCTTCCATTGTTACAGCTACGTTTTTCCAACCTTCAGCACAGCACTGAGCGCTCCAGCAAGCTGGGGTGTGCACGTGTCCTAACGGAGAACAGACGCTAATTTATGATAGAGTAATCACATTTCCCACCATGTAAGTCCAGCTAATCACCTTTTAGTATCCCCGCCCCTTCATGGTTTTCAAGAAAAATTGCATTGAATGGAACAAAAGTTGTGGGCTGTTTCTTTTTATAATTAAAAGACATGGACGGGGGAGTGGTTTAGTTGTAGCTGGGTGGGGGAAAATTTATAAATGAAGTTGTTTTTTTAAGAGCACGAGTATAGAGAGCTTATTTTGTTACATGATTTGCGAAAAGAATAAATAAGAACATTTCCGTAAACTTCTCTCAACTACAATACGCAACAAAGTCTCGACATTACTACCCTCTGTCCCTACATCCAGTTAGCCAGATCATTGAAGTGTAGTCGGGAAAATATATTTCTATTTTCAATTGTTCTAATTCAAACAAATTAAAAAAAATAATGACTTGATGATAGGAGTTACATACGTCATATTATTGGTATCAATGCCATTTAATCGGTTCAGCGGTTCTATTTTAAGCTCGGAAAGCAAACAAATCAGGGAAAAGAGAAAAAAGAATGCTGTTTCCTTTCTTTTAAAAATTGTACCTTTACATTATATACCTTCCCTTGCTTTTTTCAACAACTAGATTTTGAATTTCAAGTAAATATTACTTGAGCACATGGAAAAGATACAACGAATTAACCCCCCCCCCCCCCCTGTAATCTAAAACAAAAATGGGCCTTGTATTTATGGGCTTAGTATATCTGAACGGCTGGCAGACGATATTTTGTTTCTGTTTTTTCCCCCGTGAAAACAAAACAAAAAACAAAACAAAAAACAAAACAGAACAAAACAAAACAAAACAACCCCCCCCCAAAAAAAAACCCCCAATAAAAAACAAAACAAAACCCAACAAAATAAAACAGTATGCTTCTACTCCAGGATATAATTCAAGAAAAGCATGATAAAGATTGTGCCTGAATGTGTAAACCGAGCATAACACAAGACCTAACGTTAGACATATTTAGGCCACATCGCTGGTTTCACCAGACGGTCGGAGACCTTCGAACGTCTACTAGAGATCGAAGTTATCAAGATAGCCAGTGTTTACACTCATGTCTAAGTAGCAGGAACATACTCTTCTCAAAAACCTATTGACAGAGCAGATATCCTAGAAAAAACTCTCGACAGAAAACTGAAGATGGAGGGAGACACCCTAGAGAACTCTCGACAGAAAACTGAAGATGCAGAAGGCGGGGGAGGAGACGGGATAAACTAGCAAGGTGGACTCACCTCAGACAGAATAGACGAGTCTATCGTGTGTACGAGGACGGGACGGCGCCATCTTGCTTCTTCTCCTACTGGCTACACGTCGGGAAACTGGCCAGGCAAAAGCTAAATAGTCCGACCAGACGGACGCTCAAGTGACCGAACTAATCCGCGCGTGTTGGAGGTCAACTTCAACACAGATTGGCGTAACTGTGATTTGTCACGGTTCT
>NW_004797284.1:1228407-1230335 GCF_000002075.1 Aplysia californica | reverse complement strand
GTGTGTGTGTGTGTGTGTGTGTGTGTGTGTGTGTGTGTGTGTGTGTGTGTGTTAATTTATGTCAGTGCTTTGTTTGTGTTTAATTTCTTTCTTATCTCTCACTTATCCTAAGTATTGTCTTAGTAATCAAATATAAGTGACATAATTTTTTTAAACACAGAGAAATGAACAAAACACAAACTGAATAACTTGCAAAATCTAAATGAAGAAAAAATTCAAAAGAGGTAGAACGCCGCAGTAAAATATGAAAGTATGAAAGTAAATATAATAACTTTTGTTTTACGAAATAGCAATAAAATGTAAATTTCTCGATAAGAACAAAACCAGTTAGAAATGTTACTTTCTTGCTTCAGCACCCTCTAAGACAGACTACTAGAGTCTTGCGGTAAAATGATGTAGTTTGTGAAGAACAACGCTGAAACGAGTGTCTAAGTGTAGTTCACACATCAAACAACTTGACAGCCCCCCTAGCCCTCTAGGCTAACCATTAACCAAGAAGACACATAAAAACTTGGAGAGGCGGCGCCCGCACCGAGGCAGAGATAGACAGCGATCTATCAATACTTTTTACTGCCGTTTAATCGCAATTTATCCTCAGAGATAGACGAGAAGATAATAAGGTGAACTTACTCGTCACAGCTTTTTACTCTTTTTCGTAGTCCTCGTTCTCGGTGTCATCGTTTTTGTCCGGTTAGAAGAGAAAGAGACGAGAGAGATGGGCCCACAGCACTCGGGAGGCACACGGAAGAAAATCAAAATGGCCGACAGATACTTTTGGAAGTGTCGATAGCGAAAGGGCGCGATCGGGCAAGACGCTAGAGGCCCTCATTAGAATAATAAATCCTTTTATGGTGCTTTATAGGGGTATATTCTCCAGACAAAATTTTATAAATTGCTGTCGGTATAAAAAATTGCAAATATAAAAGCGATTTGCATTAGCTGAACAAACTGGTTTGTTTGAGATCTGCTCGGAGGTTTGTAACGGGCAGGCAAGAAAATTATAAAGCTTTTCTGCCTTGACATTGACTAGGTGTCTCAAAATAGGTGACCTATTTATGTCTGTTATTTTGCCGCTGGCTTTGTTATTGCTGTTGTTGTTGTTGTTACTGTTGTTGTTGTTTTTGTTGCTAGTGGTGGTGATAATGATGCATATTATATAGAATGTTAAAATTTTTGTTTCCAATATTATTACCAAGATGTTTAAATTGTAAACAACACGATAAGCGCACATATGGCGTATGATCCGAACATTGATATTACTCTCCCGACGTTATTTCTAAGGCTGTTTGTTACTTCCTTGAGGTAAGCCACAAGCCAACAGGTAAGTGATAAAGATAAAAACACAATTATAAAAGTAACAGAATATCTTCACAGACACATACAAGCCGCCCCCCCTGCAAAAAAACAACAACAAACAACAAAAACAGAAAACAAACAAACAAACAAACAAAACAACAACAACAAAACAAAAGAAACAACAACAACAAACAAACAAACAAAGACACAGAAACACACACATAGCGGCACACAGTCACACTCATAGGCGTTTGTAAAGCGCTAACGGAAAACATGTAGAAAAAACTGCAAACCAGAAACAATAGTACAAGCTTACTGTGAGTAGGACAATATCTAAAGTAATATTAATAGACCAAGCCAGTGTAAGGAACAGTTTTAGCTTCATCTATCCTTTTGTCTAAGGGCTAGCCTGCTTACAATCTCTCATCCTTCCTCCATTTTTCACCATGGTGTTCATAGAAAACCCATTTGGCGGGGCATGTCTATGTGTGTGCAAGTGGTCTGTATTTGTCTGTCTGCCTGTGATCTGTGGTTTGTGGTTTTCTTTTTCTTCCATCTCCCCTTCTTGGTTTGAGCTTTACATATTCAATTTCACCATCTTTATTAATGTTAGAGAATAATAATAATAATAA
>NW_004797284.1:1225521-1227817 GCF_000002075.1 Aplysia californica | reverse complement strand
CCCTTGGAATGGGGGGGGGGGATGAAATATATTTTAACTTATTAAAAAAAATTCTAGATAGTTCTAACATCCCAAACGATATGTTAGATATTATGTTAAGACTTCTGAGCGCAAGTAGATGACAATGGCATTGGTATGTTCAATCAAAGATGAGTAGCCTTACAGATGTTGATTGTTTTTAATGGTCCATTGAATTAAACAAATATTTACCCAAATTCTCCTTAAGTTGATAGGAATAAAGACTGACGATCTTTGGCTTTTTTATCCTCAAGATAAGAAAAGAAGCAGAATGTTCTTCAAAAAAATATGAAAGAAAAGCGATAAATCGTAAAAAATAACAAAGAAAAATGAAAATCAACGCAACTATGAAACGAAATTGTATGAAAACACAATGGTTACACCAACTCCATTCTCAACGAAAAGGAAGAGAACAATACAAGAAGAAAGAAGAGATAAAGAAAGAAACAAACTCGAGCTCTGCTCATTTCTATTTCTCTATTTCACAACTAAGAAGGGGGACAAAATGCATGTTTACCTGCACGATCTTTATCTCTGGTATATTCATACGCCCCAGCCCAGCGCACGGCCTCCACGATAACAGACCGTTTTGAACGTCACAGTTTTCGAGTGTTTGTTGGTTTAGTGATCGGAACGCTGTCACACACACTTTAACAGGTTATGAAATGTTTTTGAAAATTGTCGATTAATTGGGCACGTTCTGTAAGGCGGTGTTTTTCGCGAGTCCATTACAAGTTGCCGTCTAGTTCCAAGATGGCGGACGCTGTTTAGCATCGGGGTCAAATGTCGTCGGCAGCGCTCTGAGCCAGACAGGAAGCGGCAATATCTCGGCTAGTTGAGAACAAGGGAGGAGAGGTGCACAGGAAAAGGAAAGGAGGAGGGGGGGAGGAGGGAGCACGGGTGAAGGGGGGGGGGGGGGGGGGATGGGGTGCTCTATGCTTTTCGTCGATACACACAAGTTAGATGGGGTATGCTTGAAGAAATAAAAAGGACACTTGTAATAGAAAAGCAGTTACAAGTGTTGTACTCTACTGACTGCTCAGCACAAAATGGTACTGAATCGTTTATCCAATAGTTTCCTTTAGATCTTCGTCTTCGCGAAAGGGGACAGTCTAAGGATTCGCGCTTTTTAAATGAGACTTGTAGAGTGCCATTCATGTACTTAGTGTAGTTCACTTTATGTGCAGACTGCACTCATGAGATTATACTAAAAACTGTTTATGGTCTTCCAATTCATTGTAATTGCCTTTTCTATCTTCTCTTCTATTTTTTGCAGGATACTCAGTGCACCCGAGCGAGTCGTAGAGGATAACATAGCGTTTTGCACAAGGTCTCACATAAATCATAATGAATTCTGAGTGGGGTTTTAGATCAACAGCGATAGAATCCAAATGGGCAACTCGGTCCTTCATAACCATAGCAACGGCTGTTGATTACTACAGCAAAGCGAAGATACAATACTTTGGCAGTTACAGAGGACATGGCGCTGCTAAGGAAACGCCTATTGCAAGTTGTCACACACGGACATTTGTCTTGGGGAAGCCAAGTCTGAACAAAAAAATTAAGAGGACAGAAAGGAATGAAAAGGCGATTTTTTTAAAAGAACGCTCAACACGAACTGATAAGGAGAGTAACAATACAAAGGTCGTAATGATAATTTCTCTGTCGTTAATTTCTCGCGTAAAATGAGGCGGAAAAAGAATTGCAGCAGAGGCGGTGAAAGCAGGAGTTATTGAGTGCAAACTTACTTTTCATTCTCCGTGCTCAGCTCGCTGGGGCTGCGTTTCGTGACACAAGAGCTCCTTCTTGTGCCACGTCGGAGCTGTAGACAGCAGGTTCAACTTCCGAATGACGTATGTCTCTCGTGCAAGTTTTTGTTGACGCCGACAGTCGTGCTTACTTACAGGCCGACACTGCTGAACATGCTGTCATTTCACAGCAATAACAATATCTCTGCTGTTGATGCTGTTGCTGCTCCTACTGCTGCTGCTGCTGCTGTGTTGTTTTTCGCGGACCGTAGTGAAAGCCTACCTAGGCCAGGGCCCCCGCGACAGGCAGCCATGATCCTTGGTCCCATTGGTTGCTTCGTAAAGCCTGTGGCTTTAAGATTTTCAGCTAGCCCAGGCCGGAAGCCTGCCTTAATCCGCGTGGATTTAGCACAACAATTAAGCAGAACACACGGCCCGGTCCGGTGTGTATGTGTCAGCTATGTGTCGGCCTAAGATAGGCGTTAGGGGGATAGGATGAAGGAGAGGCGGGGAGGGGAGGGAGGGGAGGG
>NW_004797284.1:1221956-1223949 GCF_000002075.1 Aplysia californica | reverse complement strand
TCTCTCTCTCTCTCTCTCTCTCTCTCTCTCTCTCTCCTCTTCCCTTCTCTCCTTCTCTCTCTTTATCTTCTCCCTTGTGTAATCTCCTCCGCCTCCTCCCCTAAAAAAGCGCACCTTAGTCTCTATCCCTTACCTTACCTTCTACCTCTTTTGCGCTTCGCTCCAAGAGGTTCGGTACTGGGAAGGTGAAGAGACCCTCAGAGGGAAAACACACAAGAGTTCTTTCCCCTTGGGAGCCGAAGCAGACTGGGCAATGGCAATTGGGTCGTCGCAAAATGGCGTCCTCTTCCGTGGGGGGAGGCAATCCTTGTTTGACCGCAAGCGGCGTTCGTTTAAATGGGACGGTCTTGCCTTCGCTTTATCGCAACACGGCAGAGCTTTCTTCGCTTTGCTTTGTTTACGTTTTGCAAGAACTTAACACCTTTCTAAACGGGTAAGGTCACTTCCAAGTTGGGTTATATCATTTTATGGGATTTTTGGCATTCTATTTTTAGTAGGCGGTCACCAGATTTGGCGATGGCGAATGCTAGAACATAGTATAGTACAGCACTCAAACATAATGCAAATAGTTTACGCCCCAGTCAACACAGCTTAGACAATTTAGGAGACAGGATGCTTTGACACTGACCGCCAGGGCCACCTTGGGCTGAGATAAAACATCCCAGAAAATATACGGGGATGTTTGGTTAAAATTAAGACGATTAATACCTCATTCGAGAATCGAACTCATGTTTTCTGCGCTTAACTGCAAGGAGTCTAACCAGTATATTAAAGACGCCAGTCTGTCAGCTCAGGAGTTAGTAACGTATTATATTGATTAAAAGCTTCTCCCCCACCCCAGAGAACCCAAAGTCAAGAGGGGCTCATAGAGGATTCGAACTAGGGCGATCCACGTCACAGCCCCACACGATAACAACTGAGCTAACGGCACAGGGAAAGAGAGGTTTCTGTTCACTATGAATGGTTTGTCACCTTTACTGGATAATGACGCGTTCAGCAATCAGCAGTCAAAACTGTCTGCTGAGACGGCCACCCATTCATTGCCGAGGAGAAAAATGTTCATTTTAGACTGGTAATCGTTTTACACGGTGTTATTATAAAGTTTTAAAAAACCACAAATGAGAAGAAGTGGGAAGTGACCGTTTGTACAGGGGATTATCTCATTCAGGTGGTCGTGAAAATCAGGTTCAGCAGTATTTACGTTATTAGCTAAGCCATTATGAAGTTTACAACTAAGCAATATCTCAGGATAGGGCACCATGCCGCATGTTAATCAGGCCCTCTACATATGAGCTGAAGGTGCATCAATCTACTGGTAAAAATAAGACGTGCAATTTTATCTAATCTATACTCTGATGTAGATGTTCAAAATCGCCTGCATGCTGTTCAGATATTATACAGTCTTGAAATAGAATTGTTTTTCAGAAGATGAAATTAAACTGTTTCAATCTTTGAAAAATTAATATTAATATTCTTTTGTTGTTGTTGTTGCTGCTGCTGCTGCTGCTGTTGTTGTTGTTGTTGTTGTTGTTGTTGTTGTTGTTGTTGTTGTTGTTGTTGTTGTTCTGGTTGCTTTTTTCAACTTTAAGCAATTGAAATTAGGCAAAATATTTTTTGGACACACGATTAAGCCTAATAAGATACTGCAATTTAAACATTTGGAGCATAGTACTCGAACATTAAAATTTGAACAACTGGACGACGATATATTCTACTGTGGCGTCTCTGTGTATTTTTCCGTTGTTCTACCTTATACAAAATGTACTTTGTTCTGATACAACATCTCGTTGTTTGAAGTGGACTATTTGTAATTCTAAGTGTTATAAGCCTTCATCAACAATATTTAGATAAGTATGTGGGTTGCTATTAAACCTTTGTCAGGGCCAAGACACCTCAGGCAGTGCAGGATGCAACATGAAATTGGAGCAACGGAGATACTAGAAAAAATATTAATCTCAATGATAATAAAATAATAATAATAATAATAATAATA
>NW_004797284.1:1218410-1219883 GCF_000002075.1 Aplysia californica | reverse complement strand
CTCTCTCTCTCTCTCTCTCTCTCTCTTTCTTGCTCTCTCTCTCCTCTCTGTCTCTGCCTCTCTCACTGTCTCTCTCTTCTTCCTTCTCTCTCTTTCACATTCTCTCTCCCCTCTCCCTTCTCTCTTCCTTTCTTTCCTTCACTCTTCCCCTCTCGTTCCCTTTATCACATTTTTGTCTTACTCATTCTTTCCTTCCTCTTCTATTTTTTTCGTCCATTCCATTATCCCTGCTTTACTTTGAAGCTGATTAATAAATCGAACCAACAAACGGAAATCAAAGGAAATAACACTCGAGACAGGAACAAGGTACAAACTAGAAACCGGAACTGTTTAAAAACTAAGACATTTGAAAAATCAGTCAAGTCTTACGAAACAAAAGACCAAGCATTAATGGATGCGTCTTCATACTCCAAAACTGTCGATAAATAGGGGAGATGTTTGGATTTAATTGTGGCACTTTACGAGCAGCGCTTAAAACAAGCCGGGGCAGACAAAGAACATTGATACTTCCCCCCGCACTCACATCAAAGGGAAGGGGCTGAATAGCGGCAACATTAGAGAAGGAAAAATAGCGTTCAACGTGACCAGATACCATCAACTTCTCTCTACGTGGGAAGAGCCTGCCGGTAATAGCAGGTGGCGCTGATGCGGATAGCTTAACCCTCTTTGCATCTCGAGAAATACTGAGAGAGACAATGCATTGGTCCCTACTATGGCAACAGGAAAAAAGAAATGCTAAAAGAGACAATAGATTGGCTTTTGCTAGCGTAACATTGACAAAAAATACAAAAAGAGACTATTGATTATCTTTTTATTTTTTATTGATAATACTTCTACTACCGGTTTTATTTACAATTAAGCTAAACATTTGTAAAGGAAGATATCCTTTTTCATAATTGATGTTATTTTCTTCGCATACTGGCATCAAACAATACAGAGGCATGTTTAGTGGGCGTAAAACTATGTGGATGGGTAATAAATTCTTTACGAACACACATGTATTGTTCACTAATAATGGTCAATAAAGTAAGGAAGGAGGCTGATCGAGAATGACATGTGATGGAAAGGCGCAAATAGCTTCTCGAAAACATAATAAAAATGGAAAACATTATATTATTTTGTTTCGAAAGATTTAACTACCACAAGGCTCAAATGTGCCATTTCAAAAGCCGGACACTCGCTCTACTGGCTAGCAGTCAACCGAAGGACTTGAAAACGAGACAAAACAGATTGGAAAAGATACTAAAAGAATTCAGAGAACTTTTAATAAGTCAACCACCCAAAAACCAATTCAAACAAAAGAAAAAGAACAAGCCCAATCCGTACATTAAATCAGCTTCAATAAAACCAACTTAATCATATAGACAAAATAATTTAACATTTTTGCTGGGGAAATTTTTAATCTATGACAATAGAGTCAATCTCATAACTTTGATTTGCCACTTATAATGTCCGTGTGCCGTTCCATCTTTA
>NW_004797284.1:1214695-1215903 GCF_000002075.1 Aplysia californica | reverse complement strand
AAAGAGAGAGAGAGAGAGAGAGAGAGAGAGAGAGAGAGAGAGAGAGATCCATATTAACTGCACACCTCTAAAGTGACAAAACTGACTCATTAAAACTTTACTCTTTGCTAATTTTGTCTCTGAGTAGTGGAATACTTTCTGAGTCGTCTTTCAATTATTGCTATTTCGTAAGAAAAAAAAATCTATCTTTAACATGCATACCCCGATTTACATTTTCTCGTACCTACAATATGATCTTGTTTGAGAGTCCTTCCTTTTTTTTATACGCATTCTGCTGAGCCAAGTGCCGTACACACCGTACATAGCTGTGTCTTTTTTTACTCTCTATCAACACAATGCATGTCGGGGCCAACTCGGGCTGAGAAAGACAGAGATAATTAAAATTCACCCAAAACGGGAATCAAACTCGGGCCCTCTGCGTGTGACAGCGTAGGGCCTAACCACTACACCACAGAAACCGGTGTCTTTGTGTTTAGTACGGACGTTAGTTTCCAAGCAATAATAATCAATAATCAATAATCCTTTCACTTTTGTGCTGTTCCTTATTCTGGGCCCCACCTCAAAACTCTGGTAACATGGTGTGAGCCCATTGTTGGAAATCTTTCTTTAAAAAAAAGGGTGGTGGAAAAGGGGGCGGTCAGGGTCAGGGGTGGGGTGGGGAATGGGGAGAGGAGAGGGGTTGTTGAGAAAATTCGAATTCCACAGGCGGTTCCTAATCGCACAGCGCCGGTTACACGCTATGTTGTCACCTCACAAAGAACGACCCAAAAAACTCATCTTTATTTGAAACGAAGGTGTTGAACGAGACAATTAGATAGACATGTATGGAGGCGTGGAGCAAGACACATTCATGCAACAACGCCGTACTCCGAGATTTTCCAATGTTGACTCTTCAGTGTGGTCACAAATTGAAGACCTGACTGGCTTCACACTTGCCCCACCGTCTGTCTCTTCGAGCGTTCCAAGGTCGTAATTTTGACCCGGCAACACCTGTGAAAACAGGGGATTACCCAGATTAGGCACGTATCTGTTGAGTGATTGCTTTCAATAATTCTTTGCCACGTCTTGAGCAACGGGCCACATATATCATCCAGATTTATAAGACTGCACTCGACGCACGTAATGTTGGGGTTATTACATGGGGGGGTGGATTTATTATTTCTTTTTAAAGGCGGAGTGTGTGTGTGTGTGTGTGAGTGAGAGAGAGA
>NW_004797284.1:1212237-1213896 GCF_000002075.1 Aplysia californica | reverse complement strand
GTGTGTGTGTGTGTGTGTATGTGTGTTTGTGTGTGTGTGTTCTGCATAGTGTGATGGCCATTGGCTTCGCGTGAAAGAGAAGATACTATTGCGTCACAGTAAGCGTTACCATCTGGACTGTTTTGGCATACGTTTCGTTCCCTGTTTTAAGGTGCATGTGGTCAAGTGGGTATGTAGTGAGAACAAGGCACCGAGCACTTTGTTTCGGCTCTTTGCGCAGCTCCTGTAGGCTGATGTTAGGGGACCACCGTGTCTTCGATTTACAAACAGATTTTCTGGGAATCTCCACTTCATTGTTCGTGTTATAGTTCTTGCGCCTCTTTTAACACCGTCATTGTTATCTAATAATCAGGGCTTCCGAATTTAACAATAGCACCAAGCCATATGAGCGGAGAGCATTACCCCCCCCCCCTCCCTTCCCCCAAACAAACCAAAACAATTTTTTTAAAAAATCCTACGTTCAGAATGCCCAGTTTGGGATTAGAACAAGGGTCATCCGCCCTGTAGTCCAGCATGATACCAACTGAGCTTACAGTGTGCACGTGCACTTATTTTTTCCAGAGAAACTGTGTAATATAAAATATATCATAATATTATAATTTGATACAACAGATAGTAACAACTGATCACAATTCAGTCAAAAAATGTTGGGTAAACGCATGTAAAGAAACCCTGTACTGTCTATATCAGGCGCTATTCCCGTCTAGTGGGGTGGCATACATTAGTCATGATAAGGCACAATCTCTGCGGAGAGAGAGTTTCAATCCTTTTCTCCGTTCTTACAGTGTCAGTTTTTCAGCACTCTTTCTTGTCTATATGTCTGTCGTCTGATTAAAATAAAAATACTCTCTACAAAAAATATTGTATGAGACTAACCTCAAACAATATTCCGAAAATAAAAAGGCAAGGCAGACAAATGATTCTTCACACACCTTATGTGTGTCCAGATCAACTTTGAACCCATACAAGCACACATATGAAATTATTATACAACTTACAGTTCAATTTTCAGAACTGGGATTTATAAATAATAATAATATTCAAAATGAAATTAAAGCTAACAAAAATCCGTTTCAAAATCTTTCTCTCCCTTAATTCGGTCGTGTCGGTGATGGGGGCTGGATCTGCAGTAAACGGGAAAACCCCGACTCCCGGATCACCCGATTATAGTATTTTTTAAAAAAGGGTGTTTAAGACCATTCCTACCTATTGTCACTCTTTCGTGAGTGCATACTGCCAATGTTATGGTAACAAGTAGAAAGCTTGATAAATTCTGGATTCTGTTCAGCAATCCTAGGAGAAAAAAAAAAGAACTCTCGTTTCGAATCAAAGCTGTTCAGGAAAGAATTTCATTGAGTCTGGCGTCCATGAGTCACGCATCTCCCTGTCTCCAGGGCTGTCTGAAGTCACTCGAGTGTGTCCGGAAGTGTCCGATTACATCTGATGATGTCGTTGTTTCCACCACAGACACAGAAACTAGGTATATAGGCAAGTGGAAGCTCTCATTTAAAGATGAGAGGTCATGGAGCAGCGAAGCCATTGCCTTAAGCCTGAATTCTAAGACATAACACAGACGATGACATGCCCGTTAGGATTTTTAAGGTGCTTCCCCTCTTTTCGTCGCCCTCGAGAGTAGCGTGTTTCATTATTATTTTTGAA
>NW_004797284.1:1210033-1210589 GCF_000002075.1 Aplysia californica | reverse complement strand
TACTCCCTGTGGGTTCCACTGCAGTGACTGTCTTGTGATGTTTCCGCTGGGCTTTCTTAAGGTGTGTCCCATCCATCGCCACTTTCTTAGTCCTATTTCTACTTCTATATCCTTTTGTCCTGTCCTTTCCCACAGCTCTTCATTTCTTATTATATCCTGTCACTTAATTCTTAAAATACTCCTCATACATCTGTTGATGATAAACATTTCTATACCGTGATATAAAAAATAACTAAATTAATTGATATATCTCTAGTCATGAAACTTGGAAGCGTTTTTAGATTTCTCAAAACTGGGATATACGACTTGCTATTATTGTAAGCTAATCAGGCCTAACGTTCTGCAAGATTGCTTCTTCTATTTTCTCTTTGTCTCAACATAGTTTAAAGTGGTTATGGTTGTGAGATGGTCGACATATGTAAATTATATTATTATTGTCCAAAAGTAAAAGGTTGCTCCCAGAAAGAGGACGCTAAAGCAGGAGGTCTCTAGCATTTTGTGTGTGTGTGTGTGTGTGTGTGTGTGTGTATGTGTGTGCGTGTGTGTGTGTGTGTGT
>NW_004797284.1:1201911-1209636 GCF_000002075.1 Aplysia californica | reverse complement strand
CTCGTCACGACTATCGTCATCATCTCCGCTATCAACGCAGACGATAGAAGTCTGGCGAGTCATTGCGAGCCGGGGACAATCTCCGCCGCTCTCCCCGATCTGTCGTCAACTTGACGGAGCGGCAAGCCGTGAGGTCTCCCTCCATAGATATAGTGCAGAGAGACAGATGGTGCACTGCCAGCAAATATAATAATATAGATCTAACGCACTTATCTTTGGTCAATTGTTCAATTGTGCCAAGCCCAGAAAGCAATGTTTTCAAGTGATAGAAAAATTGTTCCATTCTCTTAAAAATTGTGCCTACATTATGTATTTTATTCCATTTTCATCAACAAGTAGAATTTGAATTTCGACAAAACATTTGTAGAGCACTTGCAAAGGATACCTCAGATTCAGAAACTACAGTAACATTTGTGTGTGTGTGTGTGTGTGTGTGTGTGTGTGTGTGTGTGTGTGTGTGTGTGTGTGTGTGTTTGGCGGGGGTGGGGGTATCTTTGTTCATTTTAACAGCTGCCCGAAGTTATGAGTTTTAATCCGACCCAATTCCCAGTTCATTTAGGAAGCGAGCTGCGTCAACATAATCTATTGTCTTTGCCGCACACTCCTGTTTTGGAGGCACCCCAGCGGAAGGACAGAGGAGCTCATCAACAAATCCTTCCAAAGTGGGATCGAACTTTCGTGTTTTGAGCCATACCACGGCCCCACAGACGTCGATGCAGAGGTGACAACTACGTTCATATTTGTGCTGAATTCAATCACCATACTAAACATAATTCATATAGGTAGGTTCAAAATGGGATATGGGTTGGGTTACTGTCCAAGAGGTTGTAATTAAGAAAGAGGGAGATAGAAAAAATAGTTGAACTCTTGAGAAGTTCTTCGCTAATTAAACTTCAACAGTGAAGACCAATTTTATCACCTACATCTCTACAACGGGCAAAAAAAACACATCTATAGAATTAGAACTGGCGAATTATTGTCCAAAAAGCTTTCCGTTAGAGATTGTTAAAATAACCGAAAGAGAAATCATACTAATGACTCTTTAAAATTGGTGCAGTGGTTATTCATTTGCTTTGATCTTAAACAAGCTAATTACTCCTATTACAGTCTCCACAAAGTTACATCACAATTTACACCAACAAAAGAAAAGCCGCAAAAGGAGACTAAACCAGTGTACTGTTTGTATTTTAAAAATTCTACGGTTCTGATCAGATCTAGATTTGCCTCGGGCCTTGTGATATGTTTAGCATTTACCAAATCTATGTTTTCATGTAATCTTTCGCTTCTTCCATTAAAAAAAAAAGTTGTTTTGCTTTTATTTATCTTAGTCAAAGATTTCGAACTTCTTTTTGGCTCCTTGAGATCAAAACTACGGACTAACAATAATAAGAAAGAGGGTTGCACCAGCTTGTCAAAGAACAACAGATGAAATCGTAATAGAACAAAGAGTAAAGATGGTGTCACATGTTGTGTTATGGTTATTAATTAAAGGCTCTATACTGGAAGCGAGCACTTTAGTAAGAAGCACGAGGAGATAATTGGAATGCCTGGTGGATCGAAAGGAAGGCTGAACAGCTGGTACGAACGTTGTGGAAAAGTCCAGGGACGATCCGAGAGATAGAAGTTGACGGTTCGTAAAAGGCTCAGTTCAGTCCATGGTTCAGTCACAACACTGGCGCTATGGCCAGTGCTGTATCGGTTTATATTTTACGCTCTTTGGTGATGACGTATGTGATTAATATGGTCAATGTGTACATGAGAAAGCCAGTTGTAGTGAGAGCAGCAAATTTATGACTGGCGTGTAAACTTACGTGAATCAGAGAGGGGCTTCACCGGTCTCTTGGAGGACTTGTTCTGTCTATCTAAACTACATGAACACAGAGCTTTTACAACAGAAAGCGAAGTTAACTAGTCGCCATTTTTAAAAAGTATGAATTAGGTGCTGTTTGTTGGAACTGAACGTGGCACGGTGGCGTGAATCAACGTCAGAAGTCTTTACGAAAAAAACCCGACATTAATTGCTGCCAACATAACTTGACGTTGGGGGTGGGGGTGGGGGGGGGGGGCTCTGCAGAACTGAGAAGCATTCGTATTATGAACCAGTAGTGTTTCTAACAACTTGTTGTTCGTTTTAGAGCTCCTTGTGACATGTTGTGCTCACTCGTTGCGCAAATCCAATATGAATAACACATGGTCTTAATTGGCGGTGTTTTCTTATGTTTTTATGATGTTTATATGAGATAAGTCCGTAGAAAGAAGGGATTGATCTTGATTAGGGCAGATGTCAGTATGGAATCTAATTACCCAACCAAGCATATCAGAGATAGAGATTCAGAACAAAACCCACAAAGCAAGACAGAAAACCCACCGTGTCAAATGTAATGATAGTTTGATTAAAGAGGAGAACTACGAAATGGATGATGTTAATGATTGTGTAAACATCAATAAAGAAAAACCAGAATAAAAATCGAGCTAAAAGTCGGTATGCATAAAAACTCAAAAGCGACCATATTGATTATTATGAACAATATCATTTAATTAGTTAACTGTTTTGTTTAAGCCAAATCAGAATTTTCAAAGATAAAAAAAGAAAAGAAAAAAGAAAGGGAAACAAAGGAAAACAACAGTTTGAAGCAGGTTACGGCATATCAATTCATTGTTAGAACCTTTTCCTTTGCCTGAACGTACCCCCATGATTGACTTCAGCGAGTGGGAGCGACGTCGCAGCTCTCCGTGCTTGAACGATCAAAGACAGTCGAACAAGAACGAATTAAAATATCATGGACTACCAACGACGTTTTGTCCGCCCTTCTGTCTGTCTGTCTGTCTCTCCATCGTATCTGTCCATCTGTCTGTCTCTAGTCTCTGTGTCCTTGCTTGTCTACCAGAGACAAATACCCTCCACTGACGTGTGGACCGTTGTCTCTTGTTGACTACAGAAGGCTGAGACGAACATGAAATTGAATTTGAATTGAGTTTATTCAGATTTTCAAGACCTCAGTCTTTTTCTCTTCATACGCGGTGAAAGTTCAACTGTTGTTCAGTAGAATGCTGTAGACTTGCACATTGTTTAGTCTTTATACATACTGAATGGACAGGAAGAAGAAGGACAATCAGCTGCTAGATTGTGAAGTAAGATAACAAGTGTCGCATTGAAATAAGCAAAATTCATACAAGCGCTCCTGTAGAAAGCCCTGGGTTCACGTATTGACGATTCCATTTCAATACGTACGATTGCTCTATGTAAACTGTCTCAGTGTCCTCCCCCACCTCACCTGCACGTGCTTTTTACAACTAGACCCCCCCCCCCTTCTTATTTTTAGATCCAGCACATGTACAACGGTTTTAAGATCATACCCACCCGCCTAATAAAATAGAAAACCAAAACCAGTAAGATTTTTTCCGTGTGAAGAAGAAAAGACAAAAGAAATAGGTTTTTAAAAAAGAAAAAAAAAAGATTTTATTAAAAGAAGTGGGTTGGTTTCCATTTTGAGCGACAGCTTAAATAATTTCAAAGAGCGGCCACAAGACACTTTCATGCTCATGTGTGGAAAAAGTAAAAGCTATTGTTCTGTATTGTTAACTGGAGTATAACAGTAACAAAAAATGCATGCATTGTAAAGTTGTGATATGTTTCCGAAATTCAAGGGCTTCTATAATAACCAAGAAACAAAATAATTAACTAACATTGTTTCATCTACTTGTAAAAATAAGGAAAAACCCAATCAACAACCATTTAAATATTTCTTCTAATCACAGAAACATACAACGATCAAGCCAATCCCATTTCCATCTCTTGTTTTGTTAAATAAGAAGTTGATTTTGAAATTTGAACCTGTTATTAGTTTCAGGTCTTTTTTATTTGACCCCTGATCAAATGGGTGTGGCTTTAAGCATCTCATGTGACCGGATCTGCCCGTGAAGACACGGCGGGTATTCTAAGAAAAATGCATGCCAATCGTCCATCATCTTTACAAAGTCTGTAGCAATGAATTAATCGCTTCATACTGAAGGAGACAGTGGTACAAACGCCTACTCTGTGATTTGACATTTTTTAATCGTTTTAACAAGCAGTATTATCTTTCGTAGATGTAACCTGCTCATGGGAACTTTAAATCCTCGGAGCAATGGTGAAAAGAATAAAAACAAGTAATGCATTGATCACTGCATTTCTTTTCTATAGATGGTTTTAAAAATTGCGAACGACCCTGCATGGCTTTGTATAAGGGGAACAATGGGATAAGGGAAGGGTGCATTGTTATGTCTTCTTTGGCTTTCTGGGAATGCACACCGTACTTTTTCTTTCTCAAAAAGGCTGCCCGAAGGAGAACAAAAAGACCTACAAATAGAACAAGAAAAGGGTCAAATCGTGATTGTTCATTTAAACATAAAAATACATATTACATACTTTTCTTGTCGAGTAAGTTATTCAGAATTTCATCACTGATTTTTTCCCAAACTGTTTACACTCTCCTCATTTTCCAAGCCTAATTCATCAAAGGTAATAGATATTGCAGGGCAGTGGCAGACATACTTGTCGAGACAAAACAGTCATCTTTACCCAAGTGACAAAAAATCACGCGAAAAACGCACTGTATGTCAAGATCAAAGGTCTTGCGTGGCCAGCAGTGATTGGCTGATCGCAGCATGACGTTGTCAGGCGTAATAGTACGTGAATTAGCGAAACAATAGAAGCTGTCGAGGTAATTGCAAAAGGGCGGGGATTTCCCGCAGCAGGAGGACGAATTGGAACATTCGATTAGGATGACGGGTAGAAAAGAAGATGGAGGAGAAAAAAAAAATCAAGAAAGCTGGATAATTAAGGAAGGGAAAACAGCTCCAAAAATACTGTTGGTTGATTACCCATGTTTTACACCCCGAAGGACACATTTTGTATGATTTAGGAGGCGGGCTTCTTCGAGCCTGTATGCCAGGGAGATACAGCCCCTCAACCACAGTAGCTGAGGCTGTTGTGAGGGCTGCTTGCTTATTTACTAGTTTTTGAAGTTCTTTTCTCGAGAGAAATAGACAAAGATAGATAGATAGATAGATAAATAGATAGATAGATAGATAGATAGATAGATAGATAGATAGATAGATAGATAGATAGATAGATAGATAGATAAAAAGATAGATAGATATATAGATAGATAGATAGGTACATAGTTAGATAGATATATAGATAGATAGATAGAGAGACAGATATAGATAGATAGATAGATAGATAGATAGAGAGGTAGAGAGATAGATATAGATAGATAGATAGATAACGAGAGAGGAAGAAAAAAGAAGAGTGAGAGAGAAAAAAAAGAGACAGAGAGAGAGAGATGGAGAGAGAGAGAGAGAGAGAGAGAGAGAGAGAGAGAGAGAGAGAGAGAGAGTGAGAGAGGGAGAGGAATATAATAACAGAAGGTATGTGTGTGGAGAGGGGGGAGGATGCTTCGGCGAAATGAAAAAAGCAGGAACAAGACAAACCAAAAAGAAAAAGACGCGAATAATTGTAGAATGAAAAAAGAAGATTCAAAATGCATTCGAGAAAAGGAGATGAATTTACAAGGTGTAGAGCCATGTAGTATTAGGAAACAAGACATCTTTTAAGGGAATTTCTTTTCAAAAATGCATTCTGAATTTGACATGTCTTGCTAAACAAGTGGCTGCAAGCAATTATCCATTCTCTCCGACAGTGGTTTCAGCTTTCAAACATTTTGCATATTATTCCAGCTAGGTGTAGGTTGCGATCTACAAGGGAGAGACGACCAACATGAAAAGTGAGCATAATTATCAAGACAACTCGTACATAAGAGCGACATCTCTGCAATCTCCACGTCTTTGTTATATGGCTGATTGATTTGGGAAAAGTAATAATTATGAAACGCTCCCAAAATGTTATTTTAAAAGACATCTATTATTAAGATCTAAAGGATGAGTTTATCGTGCAACTACCAGGGAACAAAGCGACATTCAAAGCCCTGTCGGGGGCAGCTATGGGGGGTCAGTTTCTTCGATTTTTATCTTAATTTGCTATACGATATCACATTGCATATTTCTTTTTTCACTCTCTCTTTTACTTTTCTTTCCAAATACAATGTATAATCGTGTGGGGCTGGGTGGAGAATAACAATTTGGCAATAAAATTAAGCCTCCCTCCCCTGCCCCCTTTTCTCGCCCTGTACTCGCACAACCACCTTCAGGACTGCCATGCCACATCCCGTCTCTCTCTCTCTCTCTCTCTCTCTCTCTCTCTCTCTCTCTCTCTCTCTCTCTCTCTCTCTCTCTCTTTCTCTCTCTCTCTCTCTCTGTCTGTCTGTCTATCTCTCTCACTCTCTCTCTCACTCTCTCTCCTTCTTTCACTTTCTCTTTCACTACACCCCTCAATCTCTCTTTCTCTCTCCTTCTTTTCCTTCATTTATTCTCTTTTTTTTCTCTTTTGATTTCTCACTATTTCAGGCTGCATAAGCACACACTCAGATATATGTAGTACTCTCTTACGCACCCAAACACACACACACGCACACACACACACACACACACACACACACACACACACACACACACACACACACACACACACACACTAACACACACATTTTCCCCATACATTTCCATTATCATACTATGAAAATAATAGAAGCAAACAACCCTCCCTACCCCGCTGCTGATATTGGTGGTTTTCTTTACCCAATATCCAAAGGAAATTTTTTAAAAAAGTTCCCTAACTCATGATAATCAAGTTTCGAGCACAAAAACAAAGCAAGTTGATTGCAAGTGATCACACATTAGCATCTCAACAAGCTATGATGCGCTGATATCCTGTCAGCCTCGATATCAATTTCTAACTTAATTCACAGCGTAGCGTAATCTCTCAGATCCACGTTAATGTCATTTATCCAGTTGTTCAATGATTAACAAAACTGCCGTTGTGTTGTCTCCCCTCCTTCCCTTCCAATATGCCACCGCCTTAAACCTGTACTTAATGGTCTTTATTGAGCATCTATTCCGTTTGCACGCGTGGCATTTATGCCATTTTGTATAAATAAATCCACGTTGTTTCAAAGTTTTAAAACAGTGAAAATATTCTTTTGAAATGTCAAATAGGCAACCTATTTATTTTAGAGGCTATGTTCAATATTGAACTTCAAACAAATTGGGCATGTGATATGATTTCGCTCTCTGATTTGACAATGCAAAGTAGCCACCTAAAGAAACCATCACTGAAGATTATAAACAGGGTCGTTCACATTGTCATGCAACATAATTCCGATGGTGCTATCGGGGCTTCTCGTAGGTTTCAGAATGGACTAATATTTTGACACACTTTTAAAAAAAGAATAAAACAACGGAGGCCCATGAAGTGTAGACCGTTACGTCGTTCTATTAGTGTGGTTGTTGACCTCAAAGATAATGTCAGAGCACGAGTTCATACTAATGGTCAGTGGCTGGAACTTGCGGTTGAAGAAAGTACTGTCAGTTGAAAACGTATTCGTAATAATACAACATGCTCTTTAAATCTTAAACTAAATGATATAGGGCTCAACAAAAATGTACAAGACAGAAACAGAGCCATCGTTGACACTGCCTACAAGATACATGGGTACTTCTCCCTATCTCTCCTTTTATCTGTCTGTCCGACTGATGTCCTTTCCATAATATTATGTTTGTCGGATTCGGTCTCTCTCTCTCTCTCTCTCTCTCTCTCTCTCTCTCTCTCTCTCTCTCTCTCTCTCT
>NW_004797284.1:1199180-1200603 GCF_000002075.1 Aplysia californica | reverse complement strand
CAAACCGTGAGAGAGAGAGAGAGAGAGAGAGAGAGAGAGAGAGAAAAAGAAAGGTAGAGAGGGTGGGAGGGGGAAGTAGAAGTAGAAGGAGACAGAAATTTAATAATGATAATCCAGAAATAAAGAAGGTGAAATAAAAAGAGACCAAAATGAAAAAAAGAGTAAGGTGGGGGTGGGCTGTCACCACACGTCTCCTACACGACACAACAGCCTCTGATATGTCCACATATCGCCCAGAAAGACTAGTGCTGGTAAGTTGGTAAGTTGGTAAGAAAATATGTATTAAGCTCTTATCACTATCGCTGTAACAAATACTGCTGGGTGTCGCAGGCTGTCGTGAACGAGAGCCAGGGGTGTCTGTGGGAAAGAATGTACAGTGGAGGAAACGCGCAACAAACAAGAGATACAAAAACAACTTTAGACGTTAGCTATAATAATAATTGCATTTATTTAGTGTGCACCAATGCTCTACTGCTTGTTCTATGCGCTTTTAAAACTATTATTACTCCAGCAGACACTAGACCACCTAGAAACATTCTCGGCTTTCCGGGAAGAATACTGTGCAAGCTGCGGATTGCATGCGCTCAAATACTAATAAACTTACAAGATATTTCGCAGTCTAAAATTTTAACCTAGCTCACCTTCTAAATGATAGAGACATATTGTGTTGATAGGGGAATTAAAACTCTTTATTCTTATTGAACTGCTACAAAATTTGGCAATAGCCACTCTGGATAAATTTGTACTCATGGATGATATGCACAAGCGTGTCTAAGTCGAGGGCTGAATTAAGTGATTCCGAATACCTCTAGCGTCAGAGCAGGAGACAATAATAATAAACAGTGTGAAATCGACTAGCAAGTCAGATTGAAATTGAATGAGGGCCGAATCTGGCCCGCAGGCCGTACATTGCCCGTGAATGGCTTATGGCGTGCCCTTTAAAAATCCCCAAAAGGACCGCCCTAAGATAAACTGGAACCAGCGTCATGCACATCATAGCTAGCATGATGAACACAGAGCTTTCGTATAAACGTAAATGTAAAACGGCAGCAAGCGACCGTAAGGACTTGGGGGTGAGTGTACTTCAATCTCAGAGCCAGAGATGACACCTCCGACATCGAGGTGTGGGTTGCATGAGAGTAAATCATTGGAGCTCTCTGGAGCCACTACATTTTAAGAACGTAAGCAAGATAGTACAATAGCTAGTTGCTTGTACCACGTGAAATATATAACAATATTGTCAAACGAGTGTCAGATTATGAAAGTACTTTTCAGTTAGGTATATCGGCTGTAACTTTCAGAGAGATGGGCTTCTTTCTCATTTATGGACTTAGTGGTATACTGAGAGGAGATACAGGCGGGTAAAGGGAAGAAAGACATATTGTGAAAAATTGTTAACAGACAGTTGAATAGAAGAGGAAGT
>NW_004797284.1:1195090-1197931 GCF_000002075.1 Aplysia californica | reverse complement strand
ACACACACACACACACACACACACACACACACACACACACTCACACACACTCATACTTACATAGTACACGCACACACACACACGCACATACAAAACCACGTACAGGTACAAACATACTCATATACACACGCAATCATACACTTCTGTCTCGTAGAGACAATTTAAACAGACAAACCCGAAGACAGCAAATCAAACGCACACCTCCCCACGCGAAACAAACTAAAACCATCACCCGCCTTGCTGAGTTCTTTCACATTATGTCTCTTTTATTCTCCATGTTCCTTTTTTTCTCTCCCAGTCTCACGTTCAGGATTTTTTCATGTATACGATTCAACAAGAGTTCAGACAAGTCGTAAAATACACCATTATTGTGATTAATGTACAGTGTTGTAACTTAAGACAACGATACATTGCACAGACTCACATTATCTACAATAACATTACGTTGTTTCGTATTTTCCTCTACGCAGAGTGAACGAGTTTTTTTGGGGTTTTTTTTTGTTTTTGTTCGTAATTTCAAGTTTCTTTTTAATCCATTCCCCCATATCACAGTTGGCAAGAGATAGGTTTACTGTATTCTTTTGTTGAGATTATGGCAGATTAAAAGAGGTGCATTTTTGAAACCGCACATACATCTGTGGCAGAGCGCTTTGAGAAGGGTTTGTGTTACAACTGGAAATTTTAGTCTTTCGCCGTTGAATCCTTGATGTCAGTTGTTACAGAAGTGTAGAAGCTTGTTGACGTTTCGTAATTCTAATACAATCCAGAGAAACAGGTCAATGAAAAGGCAAAAATAACATACACTTTGAATAATGGATCACAATGCAAGTGGTTCCCTTCTATTTTAGCTATATCCGTGGCAACAGAAATATTATTCGGCATTTTTCGTGTTCATGTGGAGGGACATTTTTATGGTGTATTCTTTCAACAAATGAAACCTGAATGTTACACTAAGCCTGTCACACTTTTCCCAATGACACCTGGAGGTATGTATCATTATACGTCTTTGTCTTTGAGCCTCAAATCTGATAAGTCGAATCGGATCCTGGATCTTTGAGGAAGAACTTTTTAAAGAAGGAAAATCCTTTCTTTACACTATGTGGGAAAAATGGATCATACTTTTAGAGCCACAATTTATGCATTTTATATCATTTTTACTTGTTAAGGCTGTGTGCGATGCATCTCAACAGAACGACGTAGATCTAGGGAAATAATATCTTTGCTATTGTATAACTACCTCCATTTTTTTTATTGAGTGGCTCTTCTGTGTGGATACTCTTGCCAATACAATGTTTTACCGGGGAGGGAAGGGTATGTTAATGAGAAAGAGAGAGAGGGAGAGGGAGAGAGAGAGAGAGAGAGAGAGAGAGAGAGAGAGAGAGAGAGAGTGTGTATGTGTGTATGTGTGTCTATGCATGTCTGTCTGTGCTTGTGTGTGCGTGTGTGTGCGTGTGTGTGTGTATGTAACACGTGTGGGTGGGGCGTGTAAGTGATGACCTTCCTTAAAAATCACTTGAACACCTCTTTTATATTTACCGCCATAATGCTAGCGTTGCCTGCACCAATTCATAATATTGATATTCATAATACATGATTGATATGACAAATTCCATTTAGACTATTATCACCGCTCCGAAATTTTTCCTACAGCACAACACTCTGCACAGGGGCACGTCTTGCAAATACTTAGAATCTATACTTCCGGCACACCACTCCTTTGTAAGAAGTAGAATTGTGGAGGGTCAACGATAATTGGGAGTCTGATGCCACTAGCGCTGCCTAATAGGGGAAGGTCAGGAGGGATCGGATTGAACTAAATCGGAGTTGTTTTCTTCTTTTTTCTTGTCCTGTGTCCCCGTTTCGGGTGCCATGTTAGTGATCTTATTCATATAAGACAATCGCTGACTAAAAATATGTGAGTAGGTCGGTACAATGATATTTCAACATTAGAATGGATTCGTAAGAGAACATGAATAACAATGATAAGGTGTATTTTAGGCCTAGTGGTTAGGCTACCGGACTCGTAATCGTGTCTTGGAAAGGCACTTTACATGAATTTTCCTCACTTCACCCAAGTGGGAATGGGTACCCAGCCATAGACAGCGAAATATCTTGTCAGTATGTTAGTGTTTTAGCGCCTATAAATGGCTGCTTGCCCTGTATGCTTCCCAGGAAGTTGAGGTTGTTTCAGAATGCACTCAGGTCTGCTGGGGTAATAGTATAGATTCTAAAGCGCATAGAGTTTGCTGTTGAGCTGGGATTTGCGCTATACAAATGCTATCTATCATTATTATTATTTGTTAGTGTCTTATTATTCAATTCACAGGTGTTTTTATTTTTTCTAGACTTTGTCGCCTATTCTAGTTCCATTCAGACTGTCCTGGGGGTGGAGTACATACCCCTTTTCCACTCTCGTGGCATAGAGAGAAGAGATCCCGGAACTATTTTGTGTCACTAAATCAGAGTTTAGTCTCACAGAAAGTATCCACAGCAGGTGTTATGGAAGGCAGTGTGTCAAACGGGGGGCTGTGCTGTCTCCAACGTCCATGCGTCTCTTGTAAAATAGAAATATTATTTCAAGAGCATGCACAATACAATTTGATTATGAACCGAACAATAGAAAATGGAACAGAGGAGGGAAAAGCTTCTCTACAATGTTCGTTTGAATATGAAAACCAGAACAAGAACGACAGCACATTCAAACCACCGAAGAAGAAGTTGAAAATAAATGTATAATTTTATAGTTAAATTTTGTATGTGTGTATTAGTTTGTCTGTCTTCAAGAAAGAGAGAGAGAGAGAGAGAGAGAGAGAGAGAGAGAGAGAGAGAGAGAGAGAGAGT
>NW_004797284.1:1193120-1194990 GCF_000002075.1 Aplysia californica | reverse complement strand
TGTCGCCTATTCTAGTTCCATTCAGACTGTCCTGGGGGTGGAGTACATACCCCTTTTCCACTCTCGTGGCATAGAGAGAAGAGATCCCGGAACTATTTTGTGTCACTAAATCAGAGTTTAGTCTCACAGAAAGTATCCACAGCAGGTGTTATGGAAGGCAGTGTGTCAAACGGGGGGCTGTGCTGTCTCCAACGTCCATGCGTCTCTTGTAAAATAGAAATATTATTTCAAGAGCATGCACAATACAATTTGATTATGAACCGAACAATAGAAAATGGAACAGAGTAGGCAAAACCTTCTCTAAAATTTTCGTTTGAATATGAAAACCAGAACAAGAATGACAGCACATTCAAACCACTGAAGAAGAAGTTGAAAATAAATGTATATTATTATAGTTAAATTTTGTATGTGTGTATTAGTTTGTCTGTCTTCAAGAGAGAGAGAGAGAGAGAGAGAGAGAGAGAGAGAGAGAGAGAGAGAGAGAGAGAGAGAGAGAGAGAGAGAGAGAGAGAGAGAGAGAGAGAGAGAGAGAGAGAGGGTGGGTTGGAGAGAAAATCAAATATATAGGAAGACAGCTACTTAAATTAATAGAACGATAATTAGATAGACTTCTATTGGCAAAAACGCTCAATATTCTTAACACACCGTGTAACTCAACAAATGTCAAATGGCGACACTTTAGTTGTTAACTTGTGACACATGATAACGCTAATCGATTTGAAATTATCCTCAAGAATCTAAACATTTTTAAAACCAATACAGGTAAAAAGAAAGGAATTCGATTATAATTCGAAATCAATAATACAATCGATGATCTGTCAAATTTGTAATAAATCAGACTTTTTGAATCATTCAATAAACCAGTCATCAGTTAAGCTGTAAAGCCAAAAAATGCAAGTAAACGATCCGAGTTTCATGACCGCTGTTTAGCTAGGCTACATAGCTTATAGTATTTTACTTCGTCAGAGAGAAACGATGACGTTGAAATGTTATTTGAGGTAATGAAGGCTTTTTGGAGCAAACAATGCGGAAAAGCAATTAAAGAACATACACTCTCCGTCTGCCGGTCTATCTGTCTGTTTGTCTGTCTAATGGTCTGTCTGTCTGTCTGTCTCTCTCACACAACACACGAAAACACTCACATACACATAGACACAACACAACACACACACACACACACACACACACACACACACACACACACACGCACACACACACACCAGGACAGGACACACACACAAACGTGCTAACACAAATACACAAATAATCACTAAATATACATTATAGTTATAAGTGGTCTTGGCTTTTGCTCTAGGCATTGAGTTTCCATAGCTTTCTCACAACCCAGCATTTGACTGAATCACAAATGAACAATTGAAATAGATTGATAGATAGATAGATAGATAGATAGATAGATAGATAGATAGATAGATAGATAGATAGATAGATAGATAGATAGATAGATAGATAGATAGATAGAGAGTAGGCAAAACCTTTCTAAAATTGCAAAATCAATTCCTTCCTCCCCACCCCTCTTTTCTGAGATGGAAAATATAATCTCGCATTCTTTTTTCTTCTGATTTCATTAAAGTTTACAGTATCGAGTCTTGTCTGCGGTATTTTGAGAGGATTAAAGGCTATTACGGGGAGGCGAGCGTGGTACCTCTCAATCAGTGGTCGTCACAATAATAACATCACCACCCGCCGCTTAACGACAAATTCCTTGGTGAGGGATCCCAGCCCTGTTCGAGAGGGGGGGGGGGGGTCCAGGGGGGGGGGGGGAAATACACCCGCGCCCCAGGGGTTTGTGGGCGCGCGCCCCGCAGGGGGAAATTTGGGGGAAAAAAAAAAAAAAAGTAGAGGGAGAAGA
>NW_004797284.1:1190621-1192479 GCF_000002075.1 Aplysia californica | reverse complement strand
TGTGTGTGTGTGTGTTTGTGTGTGTGTGTGTGCGTGTGTGTGTGCGTGTTTGTGTAGTTGTGTTTGTGTAAGTGAGCACTTATGTTTGTGTGTGCGCGCGCGCGTGTGTGTGTGTGTGTGCTTGTTTTTGTGTGTGTCTATGTGTGATGCGCGAGTGTATTTGTATGTCGTGTATGTTCAAATACCCGCTTTAAATGTATGAGTGTGTATGTGTGTGTGTGTGTGTGTGTGTGTGTGTGTGTGTGTGTGTGTGTGTCTGTGTGTGAAAAGGTCTGCAGCAAACACATATACAACAAACCAACACCGCTCTTCTGTATCATAGAATACACAATCTGCTATCTTGTGGAGGCGTCCTGATCGAGGCTGTGAAAGTGTCAACAGGTTTTTATATCTGCACGGTCTGTCATCTGCGATTTAAATATCGTTTTTCGGTTGGGCCGAACAAAACATGACAGGCCCATTGAGTTTTCGAGGAGTAGATATGAGTCATTCCCTAGACATTCCTGGCTAGTTTACACGGCTGAAGTGTCTGTGTTGCTGTCTAACTGTCATTGACTTCCTCAATATCCTTTAATATCTCAAGTGTTTCAATCTTGGAATGGGAAAGTAAATATCGATAACGCTATAATTTTTATTCTTAAAAATTTTTTTTTTTTACTCAAAGCGACCTTTTTGAACGAACTCATCTCTATTTTTAACTTCTTTTCTTCAGTTGTTTTTTCTTGCCATTTCTTAGGAAACAGCATAATCCATTTCATGGGCCGGAACATGAATAAAATGTCGTGAGCATAGTATTATGCTCCGGAGCATAGCATTAAGCTTATATTAGAGAAGACGGTTCACATTAAGGTATCTTAAATTTCAGCCTGCATGATACAAATCAACATAATGATGACTTAAACCTTTCTGTCTTTTTGTGCTCTAGAACGTATCTCTAACATTACATAAATGGACCACTACTTTATTCATATGAAACTTAAATTCTCAAGTTTCATGTTATTTTTTATTGAAAAGAAGACCGCCGAAGTGATCCACGTAAAATCAGAGTTTAAAATGTTCTGCTATTGTGTGTATTTAAGATAGTGTTGCTGAATGTCCAAGGTCGTAGCAGTTTTCATCAAATCGCGAAAAGGATGATCAAAGAGTCAATGTGTACGTGGGACGAAATGTCACGTTTTAGCGTCACTTCTCAGAAAGGCCAACCAGTTGTTAATGAAAACCCTCCAATTCGTGCCCACCCATCAGAAACATTCTGCCTCAAGCTGCCCAAGGATTAAGCCACTTTAAGCTGGAGTCAAGAAAAGAAAGCTTGGCGTTTTCCAAGTAGGCAAAGCAAAACGACAATAAAAGGACCGTTATCACGGGGAGATATACTCAGATATAGAATGATTTGATTGTCTGCATTTTTTATTCTTTCGTGAGACTGGGGTCTATATGGAAGCTGAAACCTCACTGGTGTATTGGGAACCTTGGAGTATTTCGTAGATTAGATTATCGTTGGCAGAGTCTGGCAAGATCAGAAATACCAGAAGATTCCTAATAGGTGCTGCTCACAGAATTTGGAGAAAGACAGAGAGCACAGCGAGTGCACACTGACCCAATCATCTAAGATAGCTTCTGTCGTAGTTATGATTGATTATTGTCTTCTAAAGGTAACATCTTTTTTGGTCTCAAGAAAGAGAAGGACTAGGGCGAAAGACAAAGAAGAGGAGGAAAGTGAAGATAGGGAGGAGAGAAATGTAAAGTGAGAGAGAGAAAGAGAGATAGAAGGGAGGGGGCAGGCAGTCAGACAGTCAGACAAACAGACAAACAGACAGACAGACAGACAGACAGACAGACAGACAGACAGACAGACAAA
>NW_004797284.1:1187720-1189197 GCF_000002075.1 Aplysia californica | reverse complement strand
TGTATGTATGTATGTATGTATGTATGTATGTATGTATGTATGTATGTATGTATGTGTCTATCTACTAAAGTGTACGTGTTTGTACATGTGGATGTTCCGAACGTGTACGCGTTTTTTGCGCATGTATTTCATCAAAGTTCGAAATTAAAAATCTGGTTGCAATGTAACAGCTGAAAGCCATGTAGCAAATACATAGAGGGAAAACAAATAATAGAGCTTATTCAAAAAAATCAGAACAGAAATGTCGATAGTTTCAGATTTCGATTATTGCTAAGACAAAAAAGAAATGCTGTGATATCCAGCTTCATTAAGCACAATACGTAATGGCTATGAGGAGTGTATGCACTGAAAAAAATATACTCCTCACGACGCTGAATAGATACAAGCAAAAACAACAAACAAAAGAGAATCCCCAAACAAAGACGAGAGAACAATTGGGACAATATTAATCTTCGGGTAACCTGTCAACATCAGCCAAGGTAAAAGAGAGTACTCGATGGCATGTACGTGGTAATGAGAAAATCCACAAAAGAGGGAACAACAAAAACGTCCGCCCATAAAGTCATATCATATTTGATCCACACATTAACAGCGATATTAGGTACGTTTGTGTGAGCATTTCTCTTCGATTGAGCGCGCGTACACAGACTATGTAAAACGACAAAGGCCATGAAAAACGAAAGGCCAAACAACGACAAGCTCAAGTAAGTTTTGATGATTTAAAAGATGCAGCAAATGAAATTCTTCCCTTATTAATAATACGGAGATTTTTTTCTCATTTGTGTCTTGTTGTCTTCCTCGTTTATTCTAACTCTTTTTTTCTAACCTTTTCTAACTTCTCTTTTATATTCCAAATGGAAAAAACAATCTATGTCCGTAAAAAGTGGATATCAACAGTCCGCTATCAAAATGAACAAAGATCACATTCTTCCTGCTTGAGGCGTGCCACTATTAATATGTGACATAACGATGGCGCAATTTTTTGCCAAGCCATCTTTGACCAAATTTCGCTCGTGCTGATCTGTCTATTGCAAGTCAAACCGCGTCAAAAACTATTCCCCTAAAACAATATCAAGAATTAGTTACAATGTTGAACTACTCAATCTAAAAGTAAAAGAACACTTTAATAGTTTTCGAAATGTTATTTGAATAAATCTTCAATTTTTTTGACGATTTTGTTCTGGATAGATTTTCTCTCTAAACTTAACTAAACTGAATATAAATACAAGTATTGCTGAGTTGTCATAGATATTCCTTTTAGTCTGCTACGTTTGTCTGTTCATTAATACAACCCTTCTTCTTCTTCTTCTTCTTCTTCTTCTTCTTCTTCTTCGGGTGACCGGTTAGCCCAAGTTGTTTCTCGTGAGTGTTTTTGTTGCATGGTACCAGTTAAGCTAGTAGCATGCTTTGACCCTTTCTGATTGTCTTTTTCAAAGCATCCCAGCAATGCACACAGGAACAAACACCCACACACTCA
>NW_004797284.1:1182883-1185471 GCF_000002075.1 Aplysia californica | reverse complement strand
ACACACATACACACACACACATACACACACTCATACACACATATACTCACAGACACAATCATCAAATATAAATCCAAAGATCAAGACTTTTAAAATACATTAAGTAAGAATAAGCACAGCAGCAATTAATTTATCAAGCTCTACTCATAAGAAAACGGTTTGGCTATTTTTGGAATGAGTTGAACTCCCTGCCCTGCCCAGCTTAGGGTTTAACATGTTGGAAGTTGACCTTTCACTATGAAGGTATTACGTCCATTACTGCTATACCGCAGCGTCTCCAGACGCATATCAAAGTGAAAGAAGATTGACCAGAAGACATTACAATAATGAGAAAGACAGTCAAACTATTACTCAACTTTTCAAACCATGCCGTCTTTTTTGCCTAGGTTAGCTTGCAGGTTTGAATTTGAAAAACTCTTCAAAGTCTTCAAAGTTTATTCTTAAAACTTAAATGGAGTAGGATTGCAGGTTAAAAATGTATATCTTTCTAAGTTACACGAAATATCATATAAAAACAAGATGCAGGTGGCCTTGACCACAGAATCATATCAAACTAACATCTGTGGTTTCTGGGAGGTAACATATTGAGTAATTAGTAACACGTGCGGTCTCAAGTGTGCATATTATTCATCTTATTTACCTACGTGCTCAAACTATACATGCGAGAAAACAAGATTTTGGAGATGATCCCAAAATGGCAAATCTAATCCAATTGAAAGTGCCATGACTAAATAAACAAACATGTGTAAGACGCACGGCGAAGTGACGCGTTTTTGTAAGTCTGTCTTTTTTTTATCTGTGGCACTAGCTGCACTTTATAAAAGACTCGGAAAAAGGCTGGGGTGGGAGGAGGAGGGGGGGGGGGGAGAGTGTACACGTAAATGGAAAGAGATCAAATGTGAAAGGGTTCAAAGGTCAAGATTGCGTAAAATAAATACTGGAGTTATATTTTTCTGACATGCTCAGTTAAAAATGACACTTTCTCGTGCCTTTGGCTGACAAAATACGAACTGCGGTCATTTTTTTGGTATATGACATGCTCTTCGTTCCTTGAGCTGTTATCTGCCAGGTTGACTGGAGATTTCAATCACGAGGTATTTCGGGGCTTAAAAAATTGGTGAACTGGATACTCTTTATTTATGTTATGGTTCATATCTTAACATCGTTCTTGTGTCAGCGAGCGGACACACAGTTCGGCCATCTAGAGACGCCAGAGGAGAAGACGTGCCAAGAAATATGATAACAAGCCATGTTTTATCAATATGACAGGCTTGTAGAATAGCGCGGCTGTTTAAAAAACATTTAAGTTAGCTTTCCGAAGCAATAAAAACCACAAATGACTCGAATGAGTGGCAGTGCGCCGAGAATGTCATTAGGTTGGAAACGTCAAAATTCGTTAGATAAATGACACTAATTAAGCTCTTAAAAAGCGCAAAGGGTTAAGAAAGACTATAACATCACAGTGGTGCCGGTACGATCCAATGCAGTCTCAGCTAGACAGACAGGGGGCGCCTCTTCCGAGAACTTCCGGTCGCCAGGGGAGGCAAGCGAGTGTCCAATGACAAGTTTTGATCCGGAATATCCCAGGACTTGAACCGCTCGCATTGAGTTTCGAAGCTAGACATCGCCCCTCGTCATTACAGAATTCTTGCGGATTTAACCTTCGGCGAGTCAAAACAAAGATGAGTTTTAGTTTAAAAACTTGGAGTTCTTCGAGTTCGTTGCTGTTAGTGAACAGTCATGCCTTGTACAAAACGTGTTCGACATGACATGTGTCTTCAGGTGCGATGATGTTAGCCAGTGCATTCTTTTAGCTCGTCTTGAAGTTCGCTCGAGTTCAATGGCGTTCGGGACACTTTCCTGCTCTTATTTATTTCCATTATATTTAACACTCTACTATACACAGGATAAACCAGTGCACATGTGGGGTTTTCATATCAGTGACCTGTGTTACTCTTTGTTGTTTTTTTTTTTCCGATCAATATTTCTATAAAAGTGTAAAACAACGTCAGATAATCGAGTGTGTTTTTCCAATGTGCCTCTCGGGTTTTGATAGGAATACTTGTTCATTCATTCTAGAAAACAGGACTTCAAGTACGTAGAATTCAGACCAAAGTAACGCCTTTTTAACTTAATAACGAGAGACAGAGAAAAAAAGATGGAGAGAGAGACCCAGAGAGAGAGAGAGAGGAGGGAAGAGAGAGGGAGGGAGAGAGAGAGAGAGAGAGAGAGAGAGAGAGAGAGAGAGAGAGAGACAGACAGACAGACAGACAGACAGTCAGACAGACTGATAGACAGGTAGTTGGACAGGTAGGCAGATAGACAGACAGACAGACAGACAGACAGACAGACAGACAGACAGACAGATAGACACACGTACACACACTCCCCAAAACAGACACATAAAGGAGAAAACTGGAGTAGAGATATGGAAAGGGGAAAAAATCACAGAGAGACTGACAGAAAAAGGGATGGATGAAGCAGAGGCCCCCAAAATACAAAACAAAACAAAACAAAAAACCTGTCAAGATGCGGTATCTTCCCAGTTATCAGTCTCAGCAGCACTGCCATGTCAATGAGCATTAGCG
>NW_004797284.1:1175383-1180383 GCF_000002075.1 Aplysia californica | reverse complement strand
ATTTCTTAAAAGTTATGTTTGGATAAGGAAACAAAGAAAGAAAAGCGTTTCCTTGGAATTCAATGTCTGTTATTCTTCCACAAGTTTAGCGCCCATATGTAAGTACTTCTCACAAAGAAAACGTTCTCACTAATTGATGAGACTATGGCTTTGAAACGGAAGTTCTTCTAAGCCAGGCTTTCAGTATAGATCAAGGTTTAAACCAACATTTAAAATTTAGAACTGTCAGCAGAACCATAGTGAAAGAGGAACTGTTGGCTTCCGTTTTTGTCTTGAGCTCATTCACGCCACTGGCACAATGATGTTAACTGTTTATAAATAATGATATACTTCTTTTGTTTTTTCTCTTATAAATCAGGACAGACATAACGGTTCATCCAACATCAATGTGCAGTTCAAACAGCCCATATTTAACGTCCGAACCTCGACTAATCTGTACTAAAAGAAAGTCACACTCCTGGTAAAGGTACTCCTTACTATGTGTCTCCTAAACTCCAAATTCATTCTTTTCTGATCACGAGAATCCAGACATACAATAATCTTTGCAAGTTCTCTTTTGCACAGTACAACGTGCGTGTAAGCACACAGTTACCAAGGACGTACATTTGTAGTGGACATCTTTGGAAGCATTCTGCCCCCACTCAGCACGTAGCTATTCCTTGAACCCAATCGTATAAAGGTTACATTTATCTGCAAGTTGTCTATTCCTGTACGTGGAACCATGTTGACTCAGGATAGTATTGATGCCGTTGAGTTACGATTATGGTTAGTGGAACAACGCGACGTGATTTCCGCAACGTATCCCGAGAAAGGTTCCTCTCTTCGGCACTATAGTTGAGACTAAAGGCGTCACATTTCGGGACTGAACTTGTATTTTGATTGACGGCTACATGTGACAATTGATATCCCAAAAAGATAAAGAACTTGTTGGCAAATTAAAACAGCCTCTTAGATTTCAAGTTACTGCTCAGCGCCACCTGCTACCAACAGCCGTTATTGCATTGCAGACATTTTATATTTTCACAAGGGGAAACCACACAGACACAAGCGGATTTTTAGGGGTTTTTTTTTGCTTTGAGAATGCTGAAACGTGCATGTCTGACTTAAACTTGATGGTAGAGAATCTAATATAAAAAAGGACTGAGAATTTTGTACTTAATTTCTTTTCACTTTCGACCTTTCAACGCAATATCAGCTTCTAAAAATATTATAATTTTAAGCTTCTGTTTATGCAAAACAATGCCACCAAAGAATAAAAAGCTGGCTTTGAACACTGGATTCTGTGGACGTCTTAGATAATGAGAACGTGTGCGTGAAATACATGTGCCTCTAACGGAGTCTTATCAAGTCAAGCCTTTTAAGCAGTTGTCATGCTGCAACATCATTCAGTTCTTGTTTTTGTTGTAGCTGTTGTGGTTGTGTCATTGCAGTAAATCTAGTTAAAAAATAAAGAACTAAAATCGGGTCATTCAATGAAGGCCGCAAACCATAATAGAACCCTGCAAAGAATCGAACCCACGGCTTCCTTATCGCTGGTGAAGTTCATAACTAACTGCACTATATACAATTCGCTTTCCGTGCGTTTGGTCATAAGTAAACAATATGCTTGATATACCTTGCAGGTCTCGATTATAGTAGTCGCAGCCCCTCCTGTTGGTGGGCGTCACTTATACACCATAACCTGTAGGGGTGGTGTTTTTGTTGTTTTTTTTCTTCATTTTCTCTACCTTTCTGTCAGCCTTTTTCCTCTCCGATCTTCCCACTGATAGATAGATAGATAGATAGATAGATAGATAGATAGATAGATAGATAGATAGATAAATGGAAGCCGACAGAGCACCGATCCCCTCATCAAAATGTTAGACTCCCACGCGTATCAAGGCCGATAACCAGCCCCCTATCACTGACATCTGAAGCCTAAACAGGCCCATCAAATAAATCCGTATCTTTGGTCGGCCTTCTGCCAGCGAGTTTATATTTTACTTTGGTTGCGTCGCCCTGGTAGCCCGACGGCCCGCATACCGCTTACGTTTCACGGGTCTTTACGAAATATCGTAAGTCGGTTTCATCGCGATACGGGCGGGACGCAGCGACGACGGCGGACTGAAGGGTCTCCTGTCTCTCTGACGAATGGCGGCACTGCTGAAATGTATAAAAAGTAGACACAAGTATTCCGTTAAGTCGGGTATGCATAATCGGATCTGAAGTTATGCTGACCAGTACTGAAATAACGTTTAAAGTGCCCCAGACATCCTCCCGTTTTCGAGGAGTAAAGTTTTTCGTCATTGACTGATTGATGACATTATAATAAGTGAGGCAGCGTGGTGGACTCAGGCTCTCGTCGAAATAAATGAAAGTAAAGAAACTTGCATTTTTCCGTAGGTTTGTGAATTTTTATCAACATTTTTGGGGGAGCTCAACACCTTTCATGCCCATTAAAGAACTCATTTCTGTGTGGATATTTCTGAAAAACGTTGATTAAAGGCACGAATATGTAAATTTTCAGTTACCACGGACTCTTAAACCAAGGAAATAACTAATCTTTGGAGGCCATTTTCTCACAAATTCTGCCTCTGAAACCAGGTGACCCCCACCTCCTTCATTCACAAATATCTCGACTTGTAGTCAAAATAAATGGATACTGTTTTCAACCAAATAAAGACAAGTGAATAAGCTTTAAGATGATATCAATTACTCTATATGCCAAAAAATTGTCGAGAGCCTGATTCCACCACGCTGCCTCACATATATTTAAAAACAACAGCAATAATAATAACAGCAACAACAACAACCAAATAAAAACGTGTGCAGTGATGTGGGGATGGAAACGTATCGTTTATACAGACGATTGTCCTGGAGAAATGGCCATTAGACCAAGTTTGGCTGTACTAAGACAATACAAAAAAAGTATACAGGTGTATCTTTGATAGCTTTTAACAGAAAGACGTCTTCTATTTTTTACTCTTACATTTTGCTTTAGGATACTTCTAGTTGCATCCTCTTGGAGGTGGACTACTTGAACATTGCCTGTCATGACCAACCCTGGCTGAGCAGGATGCGATATCCAAGCTGACAACCAGAGAAGCTCGATGCTTTATCGTCATCCTATGGAATTCGCGCCCAAGCCATTTACGTGCATGGCAAGAAGCCTAACCACAACACTGAAGATACCAGATATCAGCAGATCATTATTGTCATATTAATTCAAATCAATGAAGCAAGAAAATATATACAGATTTTAAGTATAATATGATTCTCCCTTCTTGTGAGAAGCAATAATTCAAGCACTCGACGAGCCCTCTTGATGTATTACTGAATGCAAACTAGCTCACCGATAAATGTCCATGCGCAATCGTGAGTTATATATAGCCATCTTGAGCTATTTGACTTTAACGGGACCTTTACGGAAACTGACAAAACAATTTCAGAAGGAAAAACAACTTGCTTTCTATACCCTTTGTAAATCGAGTACAACAGAAACCGGAAGGGAAATTAATTAAGAAAAAAGTGTCTTGGACGACTATCACCTCTATACAACTTCTGAAAAATATAATGGTACCAGCGTGAACATCACTTAATATTTGTCTTTGAAAAAAAAAACTGTTTTTTTTTTTTTACTTCTCTCATTTGAGCTATACACAGTTCTAAATCTATTGTTCGGTTGACGCTAGTCTATAGTTGTGATAACTACAACAACACGGACAACAGGTCTACGTACTTCTATAGAAATATAATACAAAGAAGGGTTTGACATTTTCTTTTTCCGTTGGTATCCTATAAAGTGAATCGGTTTCAACACCCCTTTCAACACTGTATAATAATTCACAGGAGAAGGAAGAGATTTGAAAGCTTTTCAAACAACTTAAAGAACTCAATTTCAGGCATGCTCATTTGGGGACTCGCATCAAGGTCATATGAATCGTGGTCCAGCGTGGTACCAACTGAGTTTACGGGGCCTCATATTGCTTTGCAGAGTTTACTAGCATGTCTTTGGCTCCACAAAAAGTGAACAAGAAAGAAAGAAAGAAAAAATAAACTGCTCAATCCCGGAGCACTTAGCACGGTTGTCTAGGAAATCAAGGTTAAATTCGAATGACATCATGCTTAAAAACGTATACAACTGGTTTCTCGTGATGAAGACAGTCAACAATAAATTTTTCTCGTGATGAAGACAGTCAACAATCAATTCTTCTTCTTCCTGGTTCTCGATGACAACAGCTAGACAGTCTGTCCGATGTCGCGCACAAACTGTGCAGTTCACTTCAAATCTGAGAGACTGCCATGGAGCTTTCTCTCAAGGGGAGTCACATTCTACCACGTCCGGGTACTAAGGGTGGCGTAGCGCGGGCAGTGCTGAAGGATATGGTTGGCATCCTCTTGGCCGTGTCCACATTCACAGATCGGAACAATCAATGTAGAGCCTGATTATTCACTATGTTGTATTCTTCGAATATTGACAATTTGACCATCAGTTGAGTTCAGACTCTCTCAAAGAAGGCCAGGACCATTATCTAAAGCATTTTACGTTTGCTTAGTTAATAGCGTGCAGTTTAACTTAACTACAGTATCATCATTTTAGAGGCAACACAGAAAAGAGTAAGGAAAAAAAAGAAGAACAAATTAGCTTACAAAATTATAACACTATGACCAAACCTAATTGTGGTTAATGAATAATTATCTTGAAGTGTTCGTGTGCCCATGTGGGAGGGAACAACCATTTTTCGTTGCGTCGACGAGAAGAGAGGAGAAAAAAAAGAGAAAAACAAAACGAAAAAACCTAACAAGCCAGGGCCCCGCAGACAGCGTCTGCCGCCAAACGTCACAACACGTGGACGGACCACTCGATCTCTTCGTTAGTTTCTCTTCCGTTTCTTTTTTAATCCACTTTTTCATTTGTTCTCTTTCTTTTTTCTTCACTTTGTTCAGTAGTTTTGTCCACGAATGCTATTTTTGTTTTCTTTTCGGAAATATATATATATATTTTTTATTTTGTTTATTTA
>NW_004797284.1:1172057-1173559 GCF_000002075.1 Aplysia californica | reverse complement strand
GAGTGGAAGATGGAAAAGACAAAAAGAGAAAATGGGATGAATCAGATTTGAATCTGAAGTTTTTCTTTTTTTTTATTCCTTTTCTAAAAAGATGAATGTAGATTAGGTTAAAAATATATAACGCTCCAGGCAGTGGTATTAGAAGAGATTTATTTATTAAACTAGATCTATTCGCATTCTATGTGAAGATAAAGTTGAAATTCTAAAATTTACAGTATCAATGTCATTTAAAAAATAAAAAACAAAACCAGAAAAAAACACAAGCCGAAGAGACTTTCATATGCTCCCACTCTAGCTTGTGACTCTCTGGACTCTTTAGCTACGGAATGCATCGATGCTTGGAGAAGTCGTACTGTCCCATAGGGCCACCTTAAAAGCCTTCAACTATAACAATATATACATGTATTAACAGTTTGACCAAATTCTTTATGGTTTGAATGAGGCAGGAAATACAGATTGGTCAAAAGATAACATCTATGAATTACTGGTTATCTTCATGGTGTGGTGTGTATGGCACGGTGTGGGTTTATCGAAATTTCTAAAACTGTAAACTGGAAGCCCGGGATACCAATCCATTTCCAATTAACTGAGTCATGCATGAAGAAAACCTGAAAACTTGTAAAGCAGCTTGAAATCAAGAATGCCAAGTTTGGGATTCGACCAAAGGTCATGCCCGCCCCAATCCACATAGGACCAACTATGATAGGCTTGTGATAATTTATTCTCAGTGAGTTTCTGTTATGTTAGTTCTATTGGCATCTTTAATCTAGGTCGCATTTTACCATTTTTACCTGGCTGAAATCTTAGTGCTTCAGGTTTCACTCCAAACTCACACGCGGTAGACTGTTTGAAAAGGGCATGGACACCGTAATGTATCATTTTGAAACCGCTGAAAATAGTAAGGTGTTCGATGGTACCCAAGAGAATGGTGTAGTATGGTTTTAAAGCTAATTTAAGACCGGAGCTCAGGAAGATGGACATTTTAAACAAAAACTCTCCAGGTGAAGAGTGTCCTGCTGAGGTTTCTAACCCTGGCTATTGGCATACTTGTTTAGCTTTATTCCTGTTGCTTAGTCTAGTCCATACACGTTGAATCTAAACTTGTTGTTTTGATAGTCGACTTAAAACCAGGAGGAATCTTGTCAAGAAGCTGCCTGAAATTAGATTGTTTTTTCAAGTTGATAGGCAGAAAACTAAACCATCTCTAAAATTGTACTGTCACACAACTTTTGCTCTGCAAAATGAAAATGAACATTCCAAATTTTCATAAACCGGATCATCGGGTAATGATCCAAGGTCTTTCCACTAACTTGGATTTCAAACTTCAGCAAGAGGGTATTCTGAGCTCAGCTACTTTGAGGAGAGCCCTGGTTTCTATCTTTAACACCGGATTCTTGAACTTGGGTTGTCCAGACCTTTTCCTTGACTCCAAATACTTCGTTTTATCCCCTCCCCCTCCCACACCCCTCACTTACACACGCACACACGCGCTCACACACACA
>NW_004797284.1:1168542-1170612 GCF_000002075.1 Aplysia californica | reverse complement strand
CACACACTCTCTCTCTCTCTCTCTCACACACACACACACACACACACATACACACACACACATACACACACACTGACACACACACACAACTATATATATACTTTCAGAAACAGCAGCTCGAGGTGGGCAGCTTTTATTAAGCCAATAATTCAGATGGCTTAAAGTGTCTTTCATTTGCTGTGTACACATATCCACCTGGCTAAATTTTGGCTTACCTGAGTCTGAAGCATTTGCTTTGGCAGACAGAATGGTGGTTTGAATCCAGTTCAGGTTAACAAGTCACTTTTTCAATTATTACGCCATCAGAAGGCGTCCATTCTACCAATCACTGATGGGCCACCAAGTACATTCCGATCACTGATTAGTTAATTTTTTTCTGAAAACAAAGTGACTCCATGGCGGTTATGTCTTGTTCAGAAGTCGTTTATCCGATTTTTTTGAACGGGCATAATCAAATGACTTTTCTCAGTTTCTTCCAACTCTACAGTTTCTGAGCCGCTTTGTCTAGAAGATACATACATGAATTTTGTTATTTTCTGGAGGTGCTGATGTCAACGAATTTCAAGTAAAGTAACTTCTAATTTTGGGTTTGTGAATTTCAACCAAGTCTTTGTACGTTTTGGACTGAATGGGTGACATTTGTTGTTGTTGTTGCTGCTGTTGCTGTTGTTGTTGCTGTTGTTGTTGCTTCAGCTGCTGCTGTTGTTGTTATTGTTGTTGCTGTTGTTGCTGTTATTGTTGTTGTTGTTTGTGGTGGTGGTAACGTTGCTTGTGCTGCCGGTACTGGGGCTGGTGGGAATGTTGTTTAACACCACTCCAGACATTCTGCAGGTCATTTGAGCTTCTTGGAAGCCGAGTGCTTTGTCCTCCTCATAATAGTAGGTTGCGAAGAATGGTTAAGAGAGGAACAACGAAAACCCAGACTCGAACAGCTGACTTCCGCGAGTTAGCCCAATTTGTCAACTCACTACACAACGTCAAGCGGCGCCTGGGCCTCCTTCCGGGTGTATCAAGACAGGTGTGCAAGTGTCTTAAAGAAGGATTCGGCCCCCCCCCCCCCCTTGCTGTAGACTGGCCGTAGATCACTTCCCCTTGACATCCAGCCGACTAAGCTGAATGCGACTGCGCACTGACGCGTCATCGCCGCTTCGTCTGCACACATTTATTTTTCTCTCGTCTTCTTTTCTCTTTTCACATTTGTTTGTTGCTGTTCTGTAGCATAATAACATGTTCGTAGGTCTTCACCACCTTGATAAGAAGGACGATAAGACTTGTGAATTTTTAACTAGAAGCTCCAACTTCCAGCCAAGGCACTTAAATAACGTTACTGAGATGAAAATAAAGTACAATTTAAGCTAAACGGCAGTTAGAGTGTAGTATTTATGGTAATCGCTCTTACTATTAGAGAGTAAGACGGGAGTTCGATTTCCACGTGGGGAAAAACTTTCATTTCGTGGTTCTGCGTTCTGCTTAGGTGTCTCCCTCGCGATCGTGACAGAGAGTGTAGGAGCAGCCCGTCTTTTAATTAATCTAAATTTGCCGATGAAGACCGCGCCTGAAGTCCGCGAGTGCCATAGGCCGCGTCACTGTTTCTATAAACCAACTATGCCAAGAGAAACAAGTCGCCAACATAAACTGGGATGGTGAGAGAAAAGTATCCAGTTTCAGTTAGTTATTCGCACTCGATTAATGGTTTAAGAGATCTTGTGCGTTCGCGCATTGGTATCTTAACACTGTTGTTTTGATTTTTTTGGTTGTTGTTTTGTTTATTTCAACTCCTCTGTAGGAATATCAACATTTTTCTTTTTGGAATTCTAAACTTAAATCAGTTTAGTAGTGATTTGTCTCTCTGTAAGCCTTTTCTCTATATCTCTGTTTCTGTCTCTGCTATTTATCGGTCTATTAATTTGTCAGTCTGTGTATTTTTGCCTGCCTTCCCCCACTGCACCCCTCTTTTTTCGCTCAACGATATTTCCCTCTCCCTCTCTATCTCTCTCTCTCTCTCTCTCTCACTTTGTCTGTCTGTCTGTCTGTCTGTCTGTCTGTCTGTCTGTCTGTCTGTCTGTCTGT
>NW_004797284.1:1166446-1167566 GCF_000002075.1 Aplysia californica | reverse complement strand
TTTCCGAAGAAGCACCACAGGGTGCGAGCGGCGGTGGGAAGGAACCCATACCCCTCTGCCACGGATTCAACTATCGAATTTTTCATTTGAAGTCTTAGAGCAGGTGTTCTGGGAGTGCAATGAGGGACGAGAGGCTCCCCGGAAAGACAAACGGAGAGGAAAAAATAAAGATAAAACCCCCCAGCAGATAAAGCAAAAGCCAACAAGACTCAGGAGGATTCTAGCGTTCATTTTGGGAATTGCGGAATGCTGGAGATTAAATAATGTCTCGATAATGACAAAAGAAAGGGCTTAGGGTCAGAAAAGAGATAACCTGCAGACAGATAATCTCGGGAGACTGCGAAATGGCCCTGAGTTATGGGGCTTGAAGGGAATCGTGGAAACGTTGTCAAGATCATGTATAACAGCTTAACAACCGAGGTTACAAAACTGATGACAATTAGAGCGTCAATACATGTAATGTCTAACTTGTTATCTTCCTAACAATAATCACCCAAAGATTAAATCTACTTGACGACAGAAGAGGGCAAGGCACGTACTGAAATTCACGTTTTGCTTTCCTTCTGTACGTTTTCTTAATGTTATAGTTATATTTCAGTGCTTTGTTGATTTATGTAGCATACGACTGGCGCATGGTATCATTCAGATAGTACGTGATGTGGTATTCAATGTAATGTTTTGGTGTAATTCTGTCAAGCTTACAGAAAGTTTTTTTCCTCCCATGATGCCAGCCGCGTGTAGCGAGGGGTACTTAAATTTTACCTAGCGAAAAAGATATAGTTTTTTTGTCCATTTTGTCTCCGGCTCGCACACTGAAGGTGTTTTTAATGGGCGGGGTGACAAAGTATTATACCACAATGGACACAGATAGCAAAGAAAATCTCTTGAAATCATTTTTTTAAAATCAGAAACCCTAAATATAAATGCCTGAAGCACAAGACTTTTGCCCAAAAACTATTCCTCAACTGCAGTTTTAACTTATTGAGAGGAAGTTTACCAACATTATTTCTGGTTTTGCTGGGACCTTGAAAAAACTACTTTGTAGGGGTTTTTTGCGTTATGATTACTGTTGCCGTTATTTAAGTTCTCGTTATTTTTATTTTTATTATTTTTTATTTTA
>NW_004797284.1:1159432-1166346 GCF_000002075.1 Aplysia californica | reverse complement strand
TTTTGGGCAGGGGGGGTATTGTTGCTATGTTTTTGTTTCATACAGTAAGAGAATGTTACATCGCACCATATTGCATTAATTCATAAAGTCACACCATACTGTATAATGTCACGCCAATGAGAACTGCTTTAATACGTATGTGATATAACGATTTAATCACTGATCCCACCGAGTTATTCATCTTTTGTTTTACTTTCGCTTTCTATTTTCGTTGTTGCTGGTGTTGTTATTGTTGTTGTTGTTGTTGTTGTTATTGTTGTTCTAGCTGATTTCTTACAAGAAGGTGTTAATCGCTGTGTTAAGCCATAGCGTGCAAATCGATAATACATCATGATAATTTACCTAATCACGATAGTCATTAATGATTAAGTAGATGCCTCACGATGATTTCAGCAGAGAAAAATCCACCGTAATCCAGTCGACCTTTATAGATTTAAGCCCCCTACCCCAACTACCAAGGTCAAAGGGTTTCCGTAAAGGTTGGGGCAGGGTAGTTTTTAGCTATCCAGTAATCTGATCCATGAAATAATGATTTGCTATTGAGGAACAAGTATGGGTCGCTCAGTGCTGAATTTCAAAATTCCAAATTTGCTAAGCGAATACGAACTCAAGAAGCAATCTTCCGAATAGAAAATAATATGAGAACACGGAAGAGTAGAAACGTAAATTTTGGAAAAGATACCATGAGTAAAAAAAGTTTTACGCCCTGATTATAATATTTATGACATCGTCACTGGAAGTGGTAAAAGAGAAGAGGAACAGGTATGCAACCAACTAACGGAAGAGCCAAGACACTCCCCAAACAACTGCAGTTCAACATTACTCGGGGATTTGAACAAGGGTCAGCTGTACCGAAAGCCAGCATGATATCAACACCTCAACAGAGTGGCGACCCCACGTATATCATGTACATTGTATTTATTCACACATTAGTGTGATAACGCAACGCAATCATGCTATCTACAATCAATCAACATCTCCAGTTCACAGATCTGTATTCCAATACCACATTTTTATTTCATTTCTTCCAGCCATTCTTTCTTTTTTTTATTGCCTTTTCTTGTACTTTCACTCTTTTTAGTGCCCTACTGGCGCAAGAAGACAATGTTCTCTTCACATACTCACTAGCATAATCATGACCCAGGGCGTGGGGAACGGTGTTAGCGTTCACGTCGGCATCTGCCTGCGCAACACCTTTGCCTCCGTGATCCTTTTAATTTACTCAGAGAGCAGGCAAAGAAAAGGTTCGGGCGTCGACTCCCGCCCGTGTTGCCTGATGCCTTATTCATATCGCCCGTCTAGACGAAAGCCTGATTTTTCCAAAATAACGGTTCCAGAGCACGGGATCTGACGCATGCTTCTTTCATCTTTCAACGCGAAGATGGCGAGGTGATAGGGCAACATCGATGAAGTAACAGTGGTGATTTTAAGGGTGTACGTGCGGATGTGATTTTGTCGAAATCGATAGGTTCAGCCTGCAGGCAATAGTATCCTGATTCGATTTCGAATCCCTTTTCAGTTAGTGAAAGGGTTTCGATATCAAGCGATGTCGCACCAGACAACATCTTTTGGGACAGGGAAATTCGTTCCGTTTGCAAAGCCCTTAAGGCTTAACTAGTTGAAGAAGATTTTTTATAGATTCATGAAGTAAGGCAGTCAAATGGTGCTTGGTCCTGTTGCGCCTTGGGTGGCATTGTTTCCGTCTTCAGGCCTTGAGTTGCGTGCCTGAGGTGACAAGAGCGATTTTTAAAAAGAGCAGCGGAACGAGCAGTTGGATTTATCGTTCGCTGCATAGAATGAGGGGATTTATCATCTACTGCATTGCAGGCATGGATTTATTCTTTCCCATTGCACGAGAGACTGTCACAGGCATGCAGAGTTCCCTCAGATTGTTTCTTTCTTTGTTTTTGTTTATTTTCTACTCATGAAATTACTACAAAAATGTTGACAAGAGACAAAGGGTGCTATAAGCTTCCATATTGGATTACATGACACTTTCACAAAGAACAATAGTTGATCATAGATAAAAATGTCCACTAATGCTATGAATATGTCTATTAGACCCTGAGATAGGTACATGTCTTAAAGTTATAGACATCTCTTCACACCGCTGTTATTTGTAACATTTCTGTTGCGATCAAATCTTCTTGCTTCCGATTTTCAATCTTACGAAACATAGCGTTTGTCGTGTAGATTCGTCATTAAACTTAAACAAACAACAAACGTACAAGGTAATAAAACAGTTTTTACCCATTTATGTGAGTATAGCCAATTTCAGTTAATTTGCAATAATAATAATAATATACAGCTTGTCTTTCGCCCAGTTAGAGTCAATCTAGATTGCACTGAATGTTATCAAGGCTTGCATTATCATGGATTTGAAAAACATAATTATTTTGTTGCCCATACCCATGATGCGTATGTCTTGAGGGTCACTTTGTCGAATGTTCAAATTCTCCCTAAAATACGGGTATTTTGTAGACGACATAGTACAATCATGAGTACCGTAAGCATAATATCATTTATAATAACATTGAGCTCTATGTCCTTTCCCATTTTCTGTGGTGTTCCGTAGCATAAGCACAATTTGGAATGCCTCATTGTATTACGCTCTTAGCACTGTGTTAATCAAAATGCTATTTGATTGGTTCTGAATCAACTGTTTGGGTTTGTATAATTCTGCATTTAAAGTGCCTTCCTCTGGAGAAAACCCTTAAGAATTAGCTGCGACGGATGTTAAGAAGGGTGTAATAGGAGCCGGCTAAAACAAACAAAGAAATAAAGAAAAAACAAGCAAACAAACAAACAAACAAGCAAACAAATAATGTACCTCAGTTACGTCAAAGACGACAGGCCTTTCGTTGCAGAGAGTCCTTTACTTCAGTAATGAAATATCTTTCCCATCCGTTCGTAAAAGAATTCGTTGTCCAGCTCTTTCTCTGAACTTCACTTGGTGGCCTCTAGTTTGATCCTGAGATTCTCATGATGTAGGCAACCGTGATATAGGTACTTCTAAGATACACATGATTTGAAATAATTGAATCAATATAATTCCAAGTCGAAAAAGTAAAATTCTCACTCTTGTGATCTTAATGTCATCGTCATCCGGTGCCTTGTCGACTGGCATGGGCGATCATGGACCTCTACTTCACTCTGTTTCGCGTTGCAGCAGTGGCGTCTGTCGTTTTTGCTGTTCCCCGCAATGTTGTCATCCTGTCCAGTATCTTTTCCCTCTGTCCGCCTCTGCCTCTCTTTCCATCAAACTTGCCTGTTACAGTGATCTTAATGTAGTTGACTATAACATACATAACTTGCTTGTGTACAGGCAAACAGTGAACATATTATTATTATTATTATTATTATTATTATTATTATTAGTAGTAGTAGTAGTAGTAGTAGTAGTAGTAGTAGTAGTAGTAGTAGTAGTAGTAGTAGTAGTAGTAGTAGTAGTAGTAGTAGTAGTAGTAGTAGTAGTAGTAGTAGTAGTAGTAGTAGTAGTAGTAGTAGTAGTAGTAGTAGTAGTAGTAGTAGTAGTAGTAGTAGTAGTATATAATCGACATTTTGAGCATTATTGAAATAATACTATTAATTTTATTTTCTTGCATGCGTGTGTTTTTTTGTTTGTTTGTTTGTTTGTTCGTTTGATGTTGTTTTTTAAGGGGGGGTGGGGGTGGCATGTGGATGTTAGTAAGGCATTTTTAAAACATTTTTTAAAATGCAAAGATGACCGTTTTTGACTTTTGTATGTTAACTCTGAACCTATGGTATACAACTCAGAACAAGCAGCAAGAGCCGACCAACTTATCTTTCAATTTCACTCTCGTTATGCTAACTGTTTGACAAGGAGGATGGTCTCATTGAGTAGCCGAGTGCTTGAAAATTAGACCTGGTGGGTTACATCATTTATGTCTTCTGACTCGATTTGTTTCATGTAACTTTCAGGGTAGAAATTTACCCCTCAAACGACACTAGTAAGCTAATTTAGGAGGCAGGCTGCTAGAGCCAACCTGGGCTGAGAGGGATACAATGTCCCGATAGAAAGACAGGTATACTTGGTAAAGGTTCTCCCAGCACAAGAAATTAAACTCCTGTGTGCGACAGCGCAGGGCCTAATCACTACATAACAGACCCCTATAACTTAATAATTGATTCTTCTGGTTTTGAGCAAATTATCAATACGTTTGCCTTTGTCTGTTTCGTAGTACACAAAATTTTAGTTTTATTTGCGTTATTCTTGCCATCTTGAAAAACTTCACCAGCTCACAGCAGGTATCCACGGTGTCGAAGTTGTAGTCTTGTACTACTAGCCAAATTAATGTTTCCAGGAAATACGTTGAAAACATGGTTATACTAGGCCAGAGTGTGCGAGAAAATTCAGATGCTGAGAGTGCAAGGACAGGATTAACGATCTGCACTCTTTTGTATTACTTTCGGCATTCTTGTGGGTGTGATATGACCTTTAAACCATATTGGGCTTTTTTTCTTTTATCGCGATACTGATTTTAACTAACTTCTCCATTTCATTGGCTGCGACTTTTTAAACGTTATGACATATTTTTCTGGTAGCCCTTGAAGTCGTTCTTAACATGACTCTCCCATGGCTGCAGGCTTTTGTTGCGTGTTCTAGTTGCCAGATTTGATCTCAGACTGTTTCAAATCTTGTTTGGAAACATCTTTGCGTCTAAGTAGAGGTCAACTTTACTTCCTTTCATTTCCTAATTTTTGATAGTGTACTGGTTTTCTTAATATATTAATTTAAAAAAAATATTTTCACAATACTTTTTTATTTTAAAAAGTATATGGCCTCCTCAGCATTTCCACAAATAATAGTAGGGCCATCCAGGTACTGTGAAAGTATCTGATAAGCCAGTATGACAAAACATAAGGAGTGTGTGCAGCCATGATAATCCCATCAAGTTTGATGACTGACTGCCTGACAGGGTGAGGGTTGAACATTCCAGATTGCTTTGTAACCCTTCTTATTTAGGACAATCTTTTGCTTCTTCTTCTTTTGTTTGTCTTAAATGTTGCCTGGGGATGAGAATTAGAGTGAGAGTGAGAGGGAAAGGAAGGCCATTGCCCTGTTTCTATTTTTTAGTACGTTACTTTGAGTATTCTTTCTCTATTACTAGAGTTGTTGTTCTCAGGTTAGTTATTTTTAACATCCGTTTGACCCATGAGGGATCTGTATAAGCCTGTGCTTTGAATATTTCACTTCCCTGAATTCATTGACTCACTCACCCGCTTCCAGGGTCTGAAAAGGCAATAAATCAGGACGGAAAACAAGGCGTGAGGTGTCTCTGTGTGTGGCATTGGTAGGGAGGGGGGTCCCGCAATAGACATGGTAGAGAAGTAGCCAGTGAAAGCTCAGTCACGATATAGTTGAATGTCTCTTGCAGCCTTAACTTGCCCTGTTTCTATCTACATCGCAGGACGTACGGGTGTCAAATCCAACCCAAATCTCTTCTTTAATAATGTAATCGCCCTTGTTTTCAACGAAACAAAAACGAGTATTTTCTTCATTTTCCACTTTTGGCTGGATTCCTATTTTCACACTCTTTCGAAACACGGTGACAGAAATAGTCCACTGTTCCACTGACTTGGGGTGAAATTACCCTGGCACTTTTTTTGGTATTAGTATTAGACAATTTTTTCGTAGTGCTTACTTCATCCTATGTCTAATTTAATTTTCTTTGGTGTTGATCAGTCGAAAAGGGGTCAGGTGTAAAAAGGAAACGAACGTGCCCCAAAATCACGATTACAATAATCTGTCGCACGTCTTTGAAATGAACTTCAGATGTCTAGCGGGGAATAAAGCAATTACTGATGCTTTTTTCTTCGAACATTTTTCGAAATTCATGCACCACTGGGGAGTCTTATTACTGTTCTATTCATCACTTGTTTTTGTCTGTCTATCATGCTTTTATTAGTTCTTTAAATGGATGTTATCGTGTCGACCTATTTCTTAATACTCGTACAATATATACTCATAGAACTTTCCACAATTAATTGTTCGGAAGCTCTAATTCAATTTCCTTGCAAGATGCTTTCTGACATAACAGGAAACAATTTTTGAAGAGCGTGATTACTTTCGGCTTTAGGGTATCGGGAAGATCATTCGGCGCCAAACCATGGCATATTAAACAAGAAAATACCAAATTCACAAAAGCAGATCATCAACTCACAAAAAAACCCACATCCAGAGCGGAAAATGTATCCTTCCTCAAATGTATCAAATATTATCAAACAATGATTTGACAAAAGGTTCTGCAGTGTGCACTGGATTTTACAGGCATCCTTGTTTCTTAGTAGTCATCAACCTAAACGGTAAGTCTAAAAGCCATAGGTGGACAAATATCCAGTGATTCATAATATTCGATGTAATGGTACAAGTACATCACCAGTTAATATACTGGTTTTTGTGTGGCTCTCCATCTATTTGGCTAGGTACGATTCGAAAGGAAATTACGTCGACTGGATCAGGCTTTCGGCTTTTTTACAACGTAACAATCCTGAAATAGGATACCATACAGTGGCGGTGGGTAGTGAAGGGCTCACGGGATTGAGCCCCTAACCCCTCCCCACCCACCACCACCCAACTCTATCCCAAAGCAAATGAAAGTTTCTCCATAATGAAATAAGCAGTTGAAACCGTTATGACTGCACGCAATGAGCACAGAGTGATCAACTTGGCGGCTTGCTCGCTTATCCAATGAGTGTTGTCACCGCTTACAACTATAGTAACCCAGCAGCCAATCAAATGTCTTTAGGGCTCAGCAAAGACGAGCCCTTTTCCCACAGTCGGTCCTTAATGAAATCTTCTTGTAAAAAGGTAGAAGACTGGGAAAAAATAACACTGTACCGAGGGCTCACGCTCTCCTAGCCCTGACTATGGGGGGAAAGTTTACGACATA
>NW_004797284.1:1154028-1158533 GCF_000002075.1 Aplysia californica | reverse complement strand
CTCTGTCCTCCATACCATACCATACCATACCATACCATACCATACCATACCATACCATACCATACCATACCATACCATACCATACCATACCATACCATACCATACCATAACCAGAGTGCAGGTTCTCACGGATGTCGAGACTTTGTGCCCTGGATTTATTGCTCGAAGTACGTGAAATATGGCAGGTCCGGTTAGTAGTGACCGGAGTCATTAGTGAAACAACGCCCCGTAAGCCATAGGGTAAGAAAAAAAAGTGAGAAACAAATTCAAGCAGAAGTCGTTTTTTCCCACTTTTCTACGAGTTAGCCATATATTTATGTTCTGCGAGACGGTTTGCAAATGCGTAGATATATCACTTTAATGAGAAATCAGAAAAGAAAATAATTAAAAACCCCAGGAGACATACTGCATTAGTCAAAGGAAAATGTTTGTGTGGACTGCTTCCTTTCCTTCAGGTGTTCGTATGGATCACTGTTGTTCATTCCATGTAAAAATAATTTTAAATAGGTGTTTGACCATCGTGTCCCCTATTAAAGAACAACAACATAGAAGTGATTAACATAATTGAACAGCCCAAACAAAAAAGATCAAAATAGACAAACAGCTATCCTCCCTAGAATTACAAAATTCTATCTATTCAGTATCTAATTATGTTAAATTATGACGTGAAAAATGTTGGTTTTAACAGCACGTCACGCTTTTTCGAATGCAATTCTTGGAATATCTTGATGCCGAATCTGAATAATCTTACGATTTTAATAGAGCAGATAGAAAATTTGATTTCTGACTTCATGGCGTTAGTAACTCAAAAAACGGTTTTTTAAAAAGTGTCCGATACAGCTTTGTAATTCTAAGACGGCGAAAGACAAACATTGAAAATTGAGTCTAATGCATCCCAACCCCTTTGCTCCTCATTGTTTAGTGGGAAAGTAGTTCTTTTCTGGCAATCTCTCTTCCCTATTAGAACCTCTAAACAATCGGTACAAATATAATATGAGGCAGTGTGTGGCAGTTCATCAAAGATAGGCTTTTATATGGAAGGAATAGAAGTCTCTCCGAACTAATCTATCTATCTATCTATCTATCTATTTATCTATCTATCTATCTATCTATCTATCTATCTATCTATCTATCTATCTATCTATCAAAGGTAAGCAAATGAACTAGCATTGTTCAAGAAAATGACCCTTCTACCCTAATGATCTACACTGACGGAATGCAATAAATCAGTCCAAACTGTTGGCTCTGGTAGCAGTACCCCAAGCATATTCCTTCGACTTCAAAGATGGCGGACATCAAACTTTCATTAGTCTCCTGACGTCAAGGGAAGCTGAGAGGTACCGTGAAGTGCCGGGGAGCACGAGAAAGAACGGGAATTGACACTGGCTATGTACACAACTAATGTTTATAGATGAAATATTCACGAAGTTTGCCACTTTAGTGGCCTGGAAAAGTACTGCTCATGACCATGTCAAGTAATGAAAGTTCTTGTTTTAAAGCCGATTCAACACAGACGTGGGGGAGATAAAATGAAGGTGCAAGGAGAACAATTAAGTCGTTACGAAAGCGATGCATTCGCCACTATTGTGTTATGAAGATACGGATCCTTGACGCCATTTCTCTAGAGGTTTTTTTTTTCGTTAACTTTTTTAGAGGACGGTGGGGAGCTGTTGATTTGTTTTTGTTTGCTTAGTCTTTAAAGTTTGTTTTTTTCTTCTTCCTTGTCGCTCTCGTTTTATTTGAGTTTTTAGGGGTTCGATGTGGATGTCTATTTTGCTCATTTTTTGACATTTGCTGTAATACATCAATAATGTTAACCTTTTCTCTTTTTTTCATTCATTATCTTTACTCATGCAACTGCACCTGGTGCTCGCCTTCAAAGTGACATTTACCATTGTTTCTATAAGGGCCTTATATGACCTGCTGTGTCTTTCTGTTGTATGTGTATCTGTAGAAGCCTTTCTGAACACAGAATGGACACCTGGAAAGAGAATATCACTCTTTGTGGTTTGTGGCAATCTAACTTTTGCTGGACTAGACCTACATTCGGTAGACAAGCCAGAAAAACGGCTCAACAGAAGACGTAGTTAGGACGGAGAAAATACGGCATGCCACATTAGAGCAGTTGTGGCGTTCTGATGGCACCCCACAACCTGGCAGGGTCAAACAAAGTGTTGACACGACATTCTCGATGTATAGTGGGGCGTTTTAAACATAAGCACAAACAAGCAAGCAAGCAAACAAACAAACAGAACAGGGCGCTCCCTAGTAGTTGGGTTTATATAGTGCTGGTTCACAGTGTGTTGAAAGACCCACGCTTAAATCCTCATCTCAGCTTTCTAAAACTAATGTTGTTTCTGGAATCTTCTCTCTAGGCTCTCCGCGCTGCGGCCCAGTCCTGTTGGGGAAACACGATAATTATCTGTTGTTATCATTATTTTTTAATAAAATTCTCTCTCACATTTAATTAAGGCGTAAACCGCAAATCCCACAATAGCATAACATACAGAACCTAATACAACTGAGGCTGCCTGTCATTTCCAAATTCTGTGGGGTCGGCGACTGACTCATGGTGAGCAGACGTTAGGTTCGTGAGGCTCGTGCCGAGAGTGATGTATGTCAGGGTCGAGGTGTCGTGACGACCGGCCAAGTCTTCGCCTCCCTGGGACGCAAGGGCCTTCTCCTGGCCCGTCAACGCTAGAACAACCAAAGACACCAATACTGTACGTACCATACATTTCGCAGAAGACTAACACCAGAAATATTATCACAACGTAGACAGACAGACAGACAGACAGACAGACAGACAGACAGACAGACAGACAGACAGACTTCGTCGGTGCACTTTTCTAGATACGTCCGGGATTTTTTAAATTTCGCTTTTTCTTAGTTTGTTTGGGCTTGTCTTGCCCAGGAAGAAGAAATGTAAATGTATTCTAATGTAGCCATTTTACGTCCCTATCGACGCAATTTAAATCCCCTAAGGAGCGGGCTTGGACCCTGCCTGTCAGAGGTAACCTGGTCTTAGGGGGATAAAACGTTTCAGCAGAAAAACCGATATACTTTATAAAAGTTATTTCCACTTAAGAATGGAACTCATGTCTTCTGCTTGCGATGGTGATGCACATAACCAGTAAACCACAGACGCAGATCCTGATTATATCAAGCATTAAAAACGTAAACATGATAAACATAATAAAAGAGTCGAAACTTAGAGAGATGTTTTTTCATAGAAATTCCTTTTGACGAGACGCTTAGAGAATAACAATAACGATATTGAAATCAGTGCTAATTCGGCAGTTCACTGATTCGATATAACGAGCCCTCGTCAAGTACAATCATGACTTTGTGTCTCCCCCCTCCCCCTCCCCCCTCCCTCCTCCACCAGGCCAGGCCAGGACGCCGGTGTGTCGCATGCGCAGACGAGATGTCTAATTTTTTTAGGGCGAACATTTTTCGCCAGAAGACATTAAATGGGGCCCCTGTGTGGCTTGTGGTGTACGAATTCGAATCGGAATAGAAACGTAACGATTTCCAGGAAATTGAAGGTTCGATACTTCAAAAAATATATATTGAACACGCAAGAGGTTAGATAACTTGAGAAAAACTACAAAGGTAAAAAAGTCATGGTCAGTGTGAAGGTATTGCCCCAATGTCTTGTGTATAGGTTGTTATGTACGTATCATTTTGGTAAAACTTTAGAAAGTTATGGCGTATACACTATAGGGGTCTTGTAAAATGTTATTTTCGTTGTTGTAATAAATTGAAGTCTCCAATAGGACCTTGTTTTTAATCACAAGTTATAATTTCTAAAACATTGTTTTGTTTCATTTTTAGGAGTTTAATGAATTAGCAAAGTAATCCGCACAGGAATTAGGTATGATAATTTTTCACTTAATTGCTTTCTTTGAAAGTAATCCATCCGGGTCAAAATAACAAATAGGGTCGTTAATTTCGTCTCTTGTTCCATTCTCTTTTAAAAATATGTGTGGCCAGATTAATGATCGAACTTTCCATCTATATATTAAGTTTGATCATTCAGGAGGTATATAGTTTTTAGCATACTTGTCAGGCTGTGCAGGAAATACCCCAGTAGAAAGACAGATACTTGACTTACCCCACATAAGAATTGACCTGAGGTATTTTGTGTTCAAAGGAGAAAGCCAACCCACAAAACCACAGACACTGGTACGTTACTTACTGTTATTAAATAAAAAGAAATGTGCCCCATTTCATGTGATGTAATTGACACCTGTGAAGCATTATTTACCCTGAATACCTGAAACCCACCTCATAAAATGAGACAAAATCAGTTCCTTGTTAGAGTGACAATACAATGCATGGACAGAAATATGAAATTAAACGTGCTTTGATACGATTACCAACCCGTCGTTCCTTTATTTGCCCATCAATCAGCCAAGCCAATCCTCCGTGCATCTGTCCATTACTTCAAGCATTTAATACTGAGTCAACTGGATACATTATTTTCATGTAATCTCCCCCCA
>NW_004797284.1:1150370-1152189 GCF_000002075.1 Aplysia californica | reverse complement strand
CCTCAAGATACAGAATGAAACGGAAAAAAGGAAAAGGGAACATTCCAATTCAAGTAATAAAAAAAGATTCATTGTCATGATTATTTTGCTTTATCGCCCGAATGCTGAGTATGGAGATGATAATGATATCTGAGATGAAGAAAGATCGCCGTTACACCAACGGGAAGAAGTAGCCCAGGATTGAAGGGTGAAAATGTTAGCAACGTTATTGAGTATTTTGTGCAAGAATGCTGAAAAATAAATGTAGAAAAAAATATAGAAAGAATGAAAGCAGTAAGCTGTAAGGAAATAGGAATGGAAATAATAGAATGAACAAGAAAAGAAGGCCCCTCGTAATTTTATTTCTTTAAAAAAGCGATAAAGAATAAATTAATGTATGAATTAAGGACAAAATAAAGACAAGTAGGAGGTGCAAAAAAAATAATTAAACCCAACCATATACAATATTAGAAAGAAAGAAAAAATAACAGAAGATAAAAATTATATAGGAAGGGAAAAAAGTAGGAAGAAACTCGTTCTGAACCACTGTGTGCAAAGCTGCGTGTATGTCCTCGTCTTGGGTTACCTGTGACAAAAGAACTCGTTTCGGCGAAATTTCTCAGGTGACAAAATGATAGATTGTGTCTCCTGCCAGCTGAAGGCAGCGACGCCTCCCGGCTGTCGTGCCTCTCCCGGGACACCTCAAAGGATCTTGTGACTTATCTACCCTTTGGAGGAGTGGCTGGACATTTTTGGCCCCTGACCACAAGCCACACGTTCATAGACCACAGCTCAAATGGTTGGACGTTGTTGGAAGGGGCTGCTGATTTAATACAAGTCTGACCAGCCGCTGCTATGAGAGAAGCCTGAATGGCGATTAGACTATGAAGGAATTCGGTTGTTGTCCTTGAATAAGAGAATAGATTATATAATAGAATTCTATGCCTGATAAAGACACTTTTGTTACGGAGATTGAGTCTCGGACAGTCAAAAGGCCATGAAAGGGAAATAGGTGAAGAACTATTATGCTTAGGTCTTTGATGATGAGAATTTATTGGTAGTGGATTTAAGCAGAGACAAAACTGTGGCAATGTGTGAGAGAGAAAATTATGAAGTAGATCATTGCACAGTGAGTGAATCGCTGATAACAGATTATGTGCCACTGTCCGCTGTCCACCTGCGTGTTCTTTCCAAGTGAGACATTCCTGTTGCATGACTGAACAAGATGACGCGAGACTCAAATACGTTCACGTTTCTCTGTCGTTCCGCCAGGTTCCATTGTTGTTGCCCATGACTCTTAACTGATTTTGATTCTCAGATATACTGTAATGTTCTAGTAACAAAAAGGTAAACAAATTGACTGTGCATCTTTACTGAAAGAGGTATCTTGATTGCAATACTATTTATACACCTATTGACACACTTAAGATCAATTGGATGAGCTGCTTCAAACCTTCCAGACATTGCCCACCTGAGCTGAATTGGACTCAACATCACAACACCAATGACGGAGAAATCCCACAGAATAGATTTCTCCATACCGGAATCCAATCGTGTCGTTTGTGTGCAACGTTCAAGAGTCTAGCTAATTCACTATTTGCTAAGCCTACTTTTAACATATGAATCTAAAGAATTGGTCTCACGTTTGTTTCAACACATTAACGGAAGATACGATAAGATAAGATACATCTTTATTGTCCAGATCTTTGCCCATTTGTTTGGTATTTCACCACGTACACACACACACACACACACACATACACACACACACACACACAAACACACACACAAACACACACACACATACACACACACGCACAAACACACACACACACACACA
>NW_004797284.1:1148869-1150158 GCF_000002075.1 Aplysia californica | reverse complement strand
CAATAAAAAGAAACAAACAAAATAAATAAATAAATAAATAAAACAAAAAACAACAACTTACAATCACGGATTAAATCTTTTCGGAATTCGAACCATCGATAACAAGAAACTGTGCACTTCAGTAGAGACTGTGGTGACGGAGCTCTCACTAAAAGTATTTTTAGTCATACACTTGGTTCGATCGATTCTTTATGTTGGGACAAAAAACACATAAAAAAAAGCAAACACAAACAAACCAAAAACGTAATGATACTTGTATCATTATAAGATGGTTATTATTCCAAAATTTTGGGGTGGGAAGGGGGAGGGTTTCTTCTTTCTGAAACTGAAAAAAAAGTTTACACAAAATTAACAATCTCTTTACTTGTGGCCTGAAAGAAAGGCCTAACTCTTTTTTTTTTTAGAAAGACCTAACAACACAAGTTAGGAGAAATATAATACTCGGGGATTTTAAATTTCCAATAAATCTTGTAAACACCTCTTTATTTCAAAGTGTCAAAATAATTGCTCCTCAACGACATAGACATGACGGTTTCAATGACCATGGGTGTGTTTTATTTGAAGCAACCCATACACTAGTAAGATTTAAGGTAGAATATGAGAATAGAAAAAAAAAAAACCTATCTAGAAAAACAATGTAAAACCCCTCCCTCCGCTCACCCCCATAAAACCATTTCTTCAACAACAACAAAATGGAAGAAAAAATAGACGGAGAGAAAGAAACAAAAAAGAAAAAAAAGAAAAAAAAGAAAAGAAAAGAGTTCAGATTAACAACAACAAATATCCCACCCGGCAGCAAGAAGCAGAGACAAAATACTGTGACGACAAAGGATCTGCAGTTAGTTCTCTTATTGGTAATCTATCCGGAAACACGATAGTAACAATCAGGACAGTTCGTGAAGACATGCATTATGCAAATAACTGAGAAATAGAGACCAGCGGAGACGAATCAAATCAAAACCCAACGCACATGACACAATCCCTGATGACGGGTGTCACATGAGCGTGTCCCGACGAGCGAGTTTAAACAAAAATGGTTACAACTTGATCTCCTAAAGCACTTGGAACAGCAGAAAATTACAGTTTTGTGCAGTTAGTAATTCAATCTATTGCTCGACAGAACGGGGTTCCTCCGCGATAGCGGCTGTGGCCTTATCGATGTCCGCCGAGCACAACAAGGCTCATACCAGAATATTGGCTCCATATCGAATACTCTTCTTGATATTTGAGAGCGATACCGATTACTTTGCCCAGTGAACAAAAAAAAACAAAACAACAACAACAACAAC
>NW_004797284.1:1146453-1148129 GCF_000002075.1 Aplysia californica | reverse complement strand
TTATTATTATTATTATTATTATTGTTGCTAGATCTATTTACTATAAAGTTATTAGTAATCTATGAATTTATCATTTGCGTTGTTTGTAATGTTTATAACCAGTATTATTATAATACATATTACACCTTTATTGATATTCTTTTGATCATTACCATTTACTTTCAGTAACAAGTAAAATAATAAGCATATCTTATTTGAAAAATAAAGTGTAACTGTAAGCAAGAAAGTGAAATTGTTTTAAATCGTAATTCTAAAGATCTTAATATCTTTTTCACAGATACGACATATCCTAAAGTACATACTAATACAAGACTAAGTAAGTGGTATCGAATACACAACATCGAGATCTACCCAGCTCTGCTGCACAAAAGGACGGCGTACGCCAAGGATGCATGTTGTTTGCTTCAGTGTTCTCGGATCCTCCTCCCTGATTAAAAGAAGTTCACTTTCCCAGACATACGCAGCCTGGTGGCGGGACAGCTAATCATTCGTAAAAGGTTGAAACAAAAAGCTGCAACGGATTATTGTAAAAGCTGCCACAAGAGTCGAACGTACGGAAGTAATTATTCCTTGGTAATCCACAGTCTTATTTGGCTTTACTGCATATCGTCTTAGGTCGCCTCGCAGCCACATTATTATGCCTCCAAATGTGATTTTCTTTAAGTAGCCTCATTTCATTGACCTTTTTCCAGACCCATTCTCCGTTTTGAGATTCTTTGTGTCTGATTGTGGTTCCAGCTATTTCTTCACCATGCGAGTAATTGACAGGAACTATAACCCGAACCCGCGAGAGATTTGCAAAGTTGATTGAATGGTCGATTGACACGTGGGGACACTTTTTTCTTTAGTTCATGCCCTGCCCTCTTAATGTGGAATGCAACTTAAAGTTCTCTAATAGATTTCATCATTTGATACCTGAACGTTAATATTGCGGAAAACAAAATAAAACAAAACATTTCCTGGCGTTCGCTGAATATAAAGCAAATGTATTACTTGCTTAAGTGTAGATTATGGGGCATTACGCACAGATTTAGCTGTTTTAAACGTTAAGCTGCAGCTTAGAACTATGAACTTACACTGATACTTCAAGAAATACATGAGACAATAGTACTTTTTTATTTGTAAGGAGAGAAGAGACGTAGATTCTAGAAATATTCCTAAATTATTGTCCCTGCACCGGTCCCATGTTTTAGCTGCAAAAACAATCCCATGGTTTACAGCCCAGAGTAGAAAAAAAAACTCTTAAAGATTAGGGAGTGGTAAATACTGAGGATATTTCTACTTAATCTTGACATTATTGGACTGAAGAAAAAAATGAGCAGTCCAAGTCTATCTCGTGGACAAGAATTAGACCTAACCAAAATAAAAAAAATTGACTTAAGAAGCACCCTCAGCTCAGTAGATACCATTCTGGATGGCAATGTCGACGGATGTGTTTGGTAACGCTCTCTGCGTACTAAAACAGTAGTTGTTTTTTTCGGGGAGTTCCTGAGGTTCTGCGCGGACTGGGCTTCGTCCTATAAGAAAATGAGCCTTATAAAGAAGTCCCGCTTCGTAGACGATTTAGCAGTATTGAAAAAGTGATGGGGCGGAGGAACTGAACCTCCACTATACCATAATATTGGACTCATTAGATAGCTCGACAATAAAAGAGAGAGAGAAAAGAGAGAGAGAGA
>NW_004797284.1:1145072-1146159 GCF_000002075.1 Aplysia californica | reverse complement strand
GGAGAGAGATATATATATAGAGAGAGATAGAGAGAGAGAGAAGTGGGGGAGAGACCGAAAGAAAGAGAAAGAGAGAAAGGGATACTCCTTGCCCTCGGATCTCACATTACTTGCGTGAATAAACAAAGCGTTCAAATTAATTACCTTTCTGTTTTTATTCATTTATCTCCCTGGCCTTAAGCACGCTGGAGTTACTTGCCTTTTGCGTTCATCTACTTTTGTTACAGCTCGCGCTTGTTTAGAATGCGCTTAAAAAACATTAGGTCTAGATTAATAAGCAATTCATTACAATTATGTTGAGTTTCAGGATTTTGTTGATAGTGTTCTTCGATTTTCAAGACTGCTACCGGTTGAACATAATGTAGTGCCTTTAAATAACACCACACAGTGGAATTCCAAGTGTCTTAAACTCCATTAACTGTGTTTATTTTTATTCTTAAGACATGAGTAGAACACTGAATATTTTTTCCATATGAGAGTACGGTTTAGAACATAAAGAGCTCGATAAATAAAAATGAGAAAAGAAAGAAAATCAAAACACGAGAGGAGAAACGAACCCTTATAACAGCATTACTTGATTTAAAATTATGAAAAAAATAGTTATTTTGTTTGTTTTTTTGTTGTTGTTTTTTTCCGTTACGATACGACGAGTACAATAAATTTCAAGACAATGGATTTTTTTGTTGTTGTTGCAAGTGGTGGAGTCTCCAGAATATTGAGTTACAGGATAACACCAGCATAGCAAGACTAGAAATAAGCCAAAATGTTTGATTTCCAGCAATGACACCGAAAACAACTACGACAATCGAAGCGACGGTTTGTTTATACATGTGTCTGTGTTGTGATGACTTCATTTTCAATCTTGTTACACAGACGACAGGAATTCGATAGCCGAATGAGGGATACATTTTCCCTCAAATCTCCCCTTCATCACTTGAAATTGTTTTACAGGTCATGAGTTGGACCTGGTGCAAAGAATCGAAACTGCCTACCCCATAGACAGCTGTAAATAACAACAACAGCAACAACAACAACAACAATAGACAAGTCTTAGTAGTCATTCCTATTTTTATTCCTCCCTCCCCCA
>NW_004797284.1:1134858-1142959 GCF_000002075.1 Aplysia californica | reverse complement strand
TTATTATTATTATTATTATTACCATTGTTATTCTTCTTCTTATTCTTCTTTTTCTTCTTATTCTTCTTATTATTATCATGCTGTCCAGCCATAGGAGTCGCCAATTGTGTAAGTTGTTATTGGAAAGTGATAATGGGATAAAAGACATTTTGAGCTCTCCCCATTCACAATTTACTTGAACTTTTACACCCTTTTGGGGTCTTCACTTCTTGTTGGGCTACATTTGGGTCAGTGTGACGTCATTGCCTTTGACGCTTTCAACTTTTTTATAAGGAAAAGGAAAGCAATCATGTAAAGTTGTAGCCTACTGAGTACGAACGCCACTCAGGGATTTCTGAATGTGGTTTCTGGGGGAGGAGTGAAAGGATTCTCTTGGTGTGTTTTTGTTGGTGTTGTTGTTGTTGTTATTTTGTGTCCTCCCAATAAATGATATCTTTTATCTTTTAATAGGCGAGTGCTTCCACTCTATTTTTCAGGGCACACTCGAACATTGAGGGACAGATGTTTGTGAAATGGCACTACTAAACTTAAGAATAATATTCATCGTCGAGGAATCTAACTGGCTTTCGCGTGCAAGGTGGGAGTGAGGGAGGGGGGGGGTTATAAAGATTAAATCAATGACAGTGGGTGGTTGGCGGGTGCTTTGGTATGGTTTACTCCTTTTTTCCTATCAAACATATAGTCCCTATCTCTCCTCCTCACTTTTCGTGTTTGTTATTCTCTTGTAACACCTCTAATATTTGACATTTGTTTGACCTACTTGTGTTGCGAGTGCCGTAAAACTCTTACGAAAACAAACAAGTGGCTCATTATCCCATTCTTGTAGACACGTAACGTGTCGGTATTACAGAACGAATATTCCGATATGATTTCAATCTCTATAGAATGGGTCTTAATTAGAGATGTTTCAACTTCTCGTACACGTCAGAGTGTTCCTCACTTTATAAAGTACTTCACTAGTACACACATAATGATGAATACAAAACAGGCTTGCAAGTTTTCTTAAACATTCAGTTTGCTGTGTACGTGTAGGCTTGTTTCAGGACAATTTTCTGGTCAGCTTTTCTTTGTATGCACTGCTAATGTAATAAATCATAAGTTCCTCTGGTGTTCTTTAAATATCTAAAGAGCCTCAAAAACTCAAATAATTCTTGACGTGATAATAACAGTGTAGACGATGACGAAAACAACAGTAACAACAGAAGAAAAACAAACAATGATAGCGACACCGCTACCGCCGCCACCTCGCATAGGAGCAAAAACAACAACAAGAATAACACCAACAAGGATAACGATAACAGTATAAAGTAAGTTTCATGCAAAACAATGAAGATAGCGTATTATCTTTGATGACAGTAACAACAGCAGCACAAACAAAGACAACAAAGACAAGAAATAAACACATGTAGGAGAACAGACATCAAATTATAAATAAGGTACAATGAATAAACGAAAACATGTCACACTTCTGTAACACATTTTTATTTTAATGCTTAATAACACAATCATTACTGTTTCAGAACTTTAGACATAGTAAGCTTAAGTGTAAAGAGGCTTGATCTCCGAGAGGTTGAAAAACAAAGTCAAAAGAGGCAATGGAGGAAGCATTGTACAGGTCGATAAAGGTATCACCAAACTTGCATGCTCACATCCCTGCACTTCAGTGCTATATTATAATGACAATCAAACGTTTCTTTATTACATTATGATAACATTCTTCTTGTTTTATGGAAAACAGAAAATCGAAAAATTCACACCATATAACTAAAAACAGTAATTTAGATATTAATGTTTTTGAGTTTCTGGTCAAGAAGGGGTGGGGGGAGGGGAAGGGGGTGTGGTCACATTCACTTTTTGATGAGATTTCATCAGAAAGGAATTAGAACAACACCCTCTGTAACTGATACATTTTCATTGTAAAGAAATTAGTGTTACATCCGCTTATGCCAGTCGTGAGCAGGTGATTTGAGTGAACAATTTGAAAATAAACTTTGAAATGGAAAATAAGTAAATCATCATAGTATGCTTGCACAAATCTACAAATTGAACTTGGGTGACTTTTAACTTGCAAAGTAAACAAACATTCTTAGAAGTTCGAGACGTGTTCAGCTGAATACTGGAAGGTTTCCAAAATTAAAAGTAATGAATGTAAACGCGAACACTTTGAACCTACCAGCACTGATTCACGTTGTTTTTTAGTCTGCAGATACAGTAATAATTTGGGAAACGGTGATCAAATGTACAGTTGCAACCATGGCTGCTTGATTCGACAAAGAAAAGAAACTACAATATAACGTGACATGTGTACACGTATGGCAAATTAAAACTTTGCTGTAAAAATATTCTAAAATAAGAATATTGTTTAAAACATGCAATGCATTCTCGTTCTTGTAGGATATTAGAAGCTGTGGGTTCCTTTAGCGGACAAAACTGACGAGGTAAGCGCAACCAACACCTTTCTCTCAGAGAAACACGACCACACAGGTTTTTACAAACGTTTCAAGAAAAACGTCACACAGGAAATGAGGTTATAGAAGATTCCATTAGTTTATTCTTTTGGTGAGTATACTTGATGACTCTAAAAGTGTACTAACACTAGAGGTCAGTCTATGTTTCTCACCAAATTCAAGCCATCTGCAATAACAACAGCAGCAGCAACAACAACAACAACAATGACAATAACAACAACAACAACAGAATCAACAACGACAACCAAAACAACAATAACAGAAACAATGTCGGGTTAATCGATCCTCTCTCTTACCATTTCACATTTAAATTTTTGCATTCTTAGAAGGGAAATATTCACGTTAGATAAGTTATTTTCCAGTAGCATTTTTAGCAATGTGTTTTGGTGGAACCAGTGTCAACATGGTCAGTTCTGTTCTGGGACCTGATTTGCGCTACAAACAGAAACAGTACAAGGACAGAGCGAAGGGAAGTCAGTTGAATTAGATGCTTTCGTGATATCAGGTTATTATTACTCTTGAGGCTACAGGGATATTCACTAACCATCTTTGAGCTGATTATACGCCCTACGTAAAGTAGTTCCTTGTTGGACTTATCTATACTCCAGATCGGTTCACATGGTGTTAGAGTTCAATTCAGTTATCACAAACAGGAATCAAACCTTTTTTTTTTCAGGATAAACTAACTCTTGATCATGTACGTGTATTTCCCGAAAAGTCTAGTAATGTAGATTATAGGATAATCCAATGAGCACTTGATTTTCCTAAACATTTCTGCTTGTTCATATATAAAGTGTCAGATTGCGTAGATTTATTGACAAATTGCATCTCTCGAATTTTAGAAAAAGAAAAGAAGAAGGTTTACAGCTTGTATGTAACGCTATCACACTTAGATTAACTTTGAACAACATACGCTTGTATTTTCGAGTAGTCAGATGTCATGAAAATGTTCTATCCCTTGGGCCGTTTAGGTTATTTGCAACCGCATCTGTGCCCAGAGACAGCCTCAAACAACAAGAGAAAACATTAACTAATTATATAGTCTCCACTTTAAAACCCTCATAGAGTTGAACGGCCTCGTGGCAATGCATTACACCTTACAATATATCACTGTGCTGATTTACAGTGAAAAAAGCCAGCTTTAAAACAAAATTTGAAAGGACATGAAAGGTGACAGAGATAAACACGCATGCATATAAAATAATCTGTTCATTGTCATTTCAATCCATTCAGAGAACAAAGAAACAGAAAAGACAGTCTCGCAGTATCCAGTGTAGAAAAACAAAGTAACGTTAGCATGGTAAATGCAACTTCACACGTCGTGGTTAAAAAATCAGAGGTATCTTTCCCAACTTCTGTAAAGTCGATGAATGATGAAAGGAAAAAGGATCCTTTAAAGAAGAAGTACCCAAAAGAAAATTTATTATCAAATTTTAGTTGAAAAATTCAGTGTTGTTTGGTTTTTCAAAGGTTCTTTTCAAAAATTGATATGACAAAGTCTTTCTGAAAACAAAATGTAGATGTTATTTGTGCTGGTAATGCCACTGGCTATCGTATTGAAATTAATCACAATGTCTGTGAGCACAATGAGAAAGAAAAATTTTGAAATTCATTTGCTCAATGTTTTTGGATTATCAGTCTCGCACACTCTATACATTTCTTAGAAATAAATATTTTCTTCCATCCTAGAACATCTCATTCCTCCTGTTTGATAAACATCGAGACCTTAATAATCAAAAGGACTGCCGAAGAGTTATATCAGAGTAGAAACAATTCGCTGTTATAGGCAAGCAAATTTTGGATCCTTTAAAGAACAGACAAAGAGAATACACATATCGAAATAATAGTTCAATAATTTAAATAATATATTTTCTGAATAGTCCACCATTAGAGAAAGTAACGAATTCACAGTTAAAATCGACAGCCAAAGTCTCTTCAGATACACACAATATTACTCCATTTGAACATTCAAAGCAGCAAAGTTCAACATAAACGCAAAGTAGCATGCGGCAGACATTCAATTAAAATGTGAACCACATAGTTATTAAATTTATCAAATTGTGTACATATACGTGATATTAGAATTAAATGAATTCATTCATAAATTTATCAATGCACAACATGATTTATACATAGATTCATCGCCGCACCAGCTTGAGATAAACAGTTTCTCTGCAAATTTCCAGGCAATGAACTCAATAGAACACCAGTACGATGAAGGGTGAGATAATTTACAATGCTATGACGTAATGAAGTCCACACGAGGCCAACATAAAGAGGCCAAGAAGTCTTTCATCCTTGTCAAACTCGAGCTAAAGATAATAAAAAGTGTGATTTTGTCACAAAGTCTTTGAAGGTACCTCACTACCCCATCCTTCTCATGTGAAAAAAATAACAAAAACAAAAACAAAAGCATGAACAGATCGTGAATGGCGCAGTCCGTCCCTCCAATAACACTTTGCAGACCGCTCCAACCGTCAGAGACGTCAGGGCAGAGTCTACGTGAAGAAAACAGCTATCATTAGCCTGTTCTGTTTCCAAGGCAGCCGATTATTATGACCAACAGCTACATTCTGGAACTGACTGTTGGTGTTATTCTAGAGAACCCAAGCTCTGGACCAGACAAGTGCAGTTTGAAATATTGTCCATCGCCAATATTTTCCCATCACAAACATGTAATAATAATTGTACGAACGTGAAGAGAGGTCAATTCATATTATGTTTAATTTACCGCTTGGTACATGGTGAGCTCTTGAGCTGAATTAATTCCGTTGTATACCGCTTTTGAAAAAATGCGTAACTTCATAAAATGACAAAAAGTTTTGACCTTTTCCATGACAGAAATACACTTGAAAAAGACATACTTTCCTTCCCCTCACATCATTGAATAACATTATACTCTCTGTTAGTCTTAGTTTAATTTTTAGGTCTTAGAAGATACTTTTTCTAATACTGAAATAAGAAATCAAATGATATTTCTGTATTTATCAATATCTATCTATAGGATGCCTAGCGGGAAAATGCAAATAATATATGACCAAATTATATTTAGATATTGAATTGCACTCTTGCATTCTGCTTGGAAGGAGAAGAGCTTAAAAATCATGACTTAGAGGCCCATGAGAAATCAATGTTCGGAAAAATTGGAGCTGGTGAAGAAGAAAAAGAGCCAAAACAAAGCTGGGGTGTTGGTTTCGGGGAGTATACATGACGCTTGGGATGCTGGTTCATCGGACGGTTTAATATCGATTGACCGGGCAGGGAAGCTGGAGTCCCAGAGAATTAGATTAATCTGGTGCCGATATGGCGCACCCACCCAACTGCCCTAGAACTGGTTCTCACTCTATTGTGTAGCGTGCCCCTCAGTTCAGAGTGGTCAAATTATGCGGCTATCTTTCCCTTCCCTTTGTCCCACAGTTTACTCGCTTTATGTTTGTCTGCTTTATAAAATTTTGGTTTGCTGAATTGAAGTGTTGTTTGAGTTTTCGAAGTCTAAGTCAAAGAAAATGAACGAATATGGGTCGACCAGTTGAAGAGGCACATCTATGTATTCAGAATATCTAGTTAATGCCTTTGGGGTTTTCAAGTCTAACTGACACAGATGTTTTTAGATACGACCGTGTTTCGGCAGCTTGGGAATGAAATAACTGATCACAGATGAAGATCAACTTTTAAAAATTTCGCAAGTATTCCTAGCCTTAAATAATTCAGTGTCATTAACAAACCAACCCCCAACTTCACATTCGTACTATTAAAACTGACATATGCTGACCCTTGGGACGAAAGCTTTAAACAAGATCAGCGCGATATTCTGCAGGTCTAGAAGGCTCATTTCTATCTGGTGTTCCAATCCTAACACTGATTTTTTTCGGCTGCCTTAATGGAGAACAGTGGCGAACTCCCTGAGCATCTGAGCCAGCCCGTTCGGAAGTGGCCTGGCTTTCTGATGTTCCCTCCGTCTGGCTGATAGCACACACTAGCAGATAAATACTATCAGATAGCAGACAATTCCATATAGCAGACACTGCCAAATGGACACTATCAGATAGCAGACGCTACCAGACAGTAGCTACTACAAGGTAACAGACTCTTCTACTGAATTGCTGACACTGTCATAGCAGCTACTGCAAAGTAGCAGACACTACCAGGTGGTCGACTCTAATAGATAGATACTACCAGACAGACCCTGCATGATAGCAGACACCACCACTACCAGAGAGCAAATACTACGAGAACAGAGCAGATCCTACAAGAAGCTCAGTTCCCTGCTGAGACCGAGCGGGTCTGGCAACTTGCCAGCTAGGCTGTGACTGCTACTGCTGCTGCTGGCGCCCACACTGCTGTGATCTTCTGGGGCGAGTGATGTGGAGGAGGAGGCTGTCGGGAAGGACGAGTGTGCCGGAGAAGGATAGGGCTGAGGTGTATGTCAAACGGCAGCGCCGTTACCGACCGTGGCGTACTGGCAAGCGGACAGGGTGGGTGGCTGGCGGGGTGGCATCGACGGGTAGGAGAAGGGGGAAGAGTGAGCCTTGGCTTTGAGGCGGAGCGCGGCGATACTGTTAGAACACTGATCACGGTTGTAGATGTAAGGCGGCGCGGGGGGCCCGTAGGGGCAGGGGGCTCCAGGGGAGTTCATGCTACTGGCAACGCCCCCAGTGCCCATCATGGGAGAGTTGATGCTGCTTATGGGACCCGGGGAAGAGGAAAAGCCTCCCAGAGGCTGGGTAGAGACCACTGAGGACAAATGAGGGTTCACCGGGCTGTTCATGTTCATGTTCAGGCCCCAGGGGAACGTCTTGGAGCTCAGTGGAGACGGTACTTTGGTCGCCCAGTTCTGGTAGGGGTAGCCTGTGTAGAGGCCATCGTCGAAGGGTGGCTGCATCAGGCCGTTAAACTGAGGTCCGAATCCCGTCTTGAACGTTTCCATATTGCGTTCTCGCTTGCGCCACTTGGCCCGGCGGTTTTTGAACCAAACCTGCAGGCGGAACAAAATACAACATGATTGCAAAGAAATTGATGAGAGGTTTGTCTTTAATTTTTCCTCGAAGAAGCTTTGATTTAGTTTGATGATGTGGACGTATTGCATAACATTTTATCCCCCCCCCAAACCCCTTTTCTCCACCCGATAAAAGGAAAAAGAAAAAGAAAAAAAAAACAACTGTCGGGCCAACAAAAACAAAAAAAAAGAAATAAAATAAACATATCGAAAATTTTCTTGGGCCAAGACAGCAGCCAAACATTATTGTTCCATAGAAGGATAGAATGAATTAATGTTGCGTTGCCAATAAAAACATACAGTAAATGTATTAGATGTTGCAACGTAAGACTTCACTTTTCAGATTCGGTATTGTACCGACAATGCAAATACAATAGATCGGAATTCATTCAGTTCACATCACGTGAGAAATCAAGTAAAATTAACCAAGGAATCGGACTCTCCCGACATTGTTCCATGATTAGAAAGGAAACCTGTGGATTTGCTTAATCGCAATTACTGTTCCAACTCAAAGGAACTCCATGGCCGGGTGAGATTAACTCTAAGAGATAATATTTATGGTTGGGATTATTGCGAAGTACGTCACGGGGTGATCCGCTCTTTGTAGAAACAAGAAGGGAAAAAGAGAGAGGGGGGG
>NW_004797284.1:1131330-1134095 GCF_000002075.1 Aplysia californica | reverse complement strand
TTTTTCACAGCACACATACTCCTCCACGCCGGACAAGGCACTCACAAGACGAGAACTTTGACCGGATTGCGGATCAAGGAAACCCCACCCACACTCTTGAAGCCCAGAAGCCGATTTCCTGACCACACAAAGGCAACAAAGGATGAGTGTAGATAGACTGATAATAGACTGATAATAGACTGATAATAGACTGATAATAGACTGATAATAGACTGATAATAGACTGCTAATAGAGTATACGTTTGGAGGCGTCAAACATTTTTAGACGTCTTCTTGGCGCCCTGTTCGATCATTTTGTGCGACGCTTGTCTCCATGGGCAGTTCGGACCACCCGAGTTCGAATCCAACAGAAGGATATACTTGAGACTGGCTGTGTTGGAAGGGTTTTATTGTTACACCCCCCCACCCCAATAAAAAACCCGACTTAACACAGTCTATAGTACATTGATAATACAGCTTGAGACTCTAAGGGTTTTTCATTGGCATTTCAAATGCAGCTGTCCACCCTATCGGGTTAAAATAATCAAACCACCCCTTTTTGTTTCGACTGTAGCCATCTGAATAGAGTGTCGCCGATACTAATCTTCCCTTTGTGTACGCACAAGTCACATTGGCAACCCAGAGTCACCCAAAATAACACAATTAACGTTCTTCTTTCTTCATTTGTGACGTGTAAAAATAATGTTTAAGAATTACTCCCACTTTTACCTTAATTGTTATCTTTCTCTCAAGCCGCAGGTTCAATGCTCGATATTAAATTAATGTATTTTTGCATGGACACGTTTTGGTTCGAAATATTGTCGTTGTTGCGCTGACTTGCCTTTAGATCAACAACTGAACAACATTCAACTCAAGGCATAACAAAAACCCCCCCAACCAAACAAGCAATAAAATAAAGATACCCCCTGCCCTTTTCAACCGCCAAAACACGCGTTTGTTTTTCGATGAATGGGGCGCCAAAGTTCATCTCAGTGATCAACGCTGAAATGTTGAAAAGTAGTGAAAATACTCAACTTTCGTTTAAGATCAGAGACAGGCAAGTCAAGAACATATTGAGAAAAAAATTTGAAAAGGAGCGCTCAACTATAATATTCTAAAGTATGATAAGAGGCGGTTTTCCAAAGAATTAATGCATGACCTAAGTTTTTCTAATCTACATATAAATTTGGGATGTGTATTATTATTTTCCTTTTCGTCATTACAATTATATTATTGTCATTATCATTACCATTATTATCACTCAGGCTTTACTGAATACGGAATAAACAACTAGATTTTCTTTCTCGATTTCGAATCTTTTTACTTCAACATTTCGTCAAGTTGGTGGCCAAATGTACCACCGTGACCAGCAAAGGAATGTTGTATATCGCACAAGTAGATTGTATACGTTATTTGGAGAATGACCGTACCCTGATCGATAACCTGGCTGCGGGTCATCGATTATCTTGACCACCTGTTTGGTCACAAGCCATAGTGTTGTCCTATTGATATACATAGTTTTATACATGTTTACATTTCTCGTTGTCGTCTTCTGGGCATGGTATCTGCGGCCGATTTCCACTGACATTACGTGATCTAGTCAGACTGGATGTTTATCTGATCACTGACGTTGCGGCAAGAAGGTGAATCAATGTGATTACGTTTTTTAAAAGCATTTTATCTAAGGGGCCTCACGTACTTTAATTTTTTCGTCACTAATCAAACTATTCGCAGTTTCAATTGAAAGATTTAGATTTTTATAGATTTGTAAAATTTATTTATGTACTAGATATTCTTCCTCATATCTCCAGTCTTTGAAAAGTTTGATTATCTAGAAATGATTTTATAAGCTTATCCCATGAAAATGATGAATCTTTTCCACATAAGAAAGGTCTACATAAAGCTCACTGTTCATTGCCCTGTGAAGCCGATTTTGGGAAAAATACCATAATAACTATCATCATCATCTGGTCAATGTTTAAAATATGTTGCAGACTCCAACGACTCTGAGTGTCAGGGTGAACAATGTGCCCACAAGAGGATGCTTTGGTGGTGCTCTGCTGTGTTCTGGTCCTTCTATTTCTTTTTAGTAACACTGTTAGCTTTATCATTGCCTCTCGGAAAATATTTTAAAAAGAACTATTGATACCAGGCGGACTTGGTGGAAACAAAAGACCCAGAAAACAACAGCAGCAGCACCAAGGAAGACGATAGCAACGACAACCACAATATCTCTTCATAACAATCTTTTTTTTCTCAATTTTGGAGAATGTGTACTATTTCGTTATAAAGCAGCTGAACAAAAACATCCTTATATATAAACTGTTCTCATCACTGTAGAAAAGTTCTATGTAAATAAGCTTTCGTTTTGTGTCAAATTATTTGGGCTCCTCTACCCATCTGTATCTTTTAGATAATAAAAAAAAACCCAAAACATTACACTTACGATTTAACGAGAAGGAAAAAATATAAGAATGCCCGAATGGGATATAATCTTTAAATAGCTATATGTTTTGTATTATGTCCGGTGGGCGAGCATTCTATGGTGCACAGAATGGGTGAGCGCAGGTGTACAGAACTGGTGTGGGAGTGTGGCTATGTTAGGGTGCTAGGCTAGTGTGTGTCTGGCTCAGGCTGCTCACAGCACACCAAGACCTCTGCCTGGATGTTTGCGAAGGGAACGGAACGCGATTTTCATCTACCCGAAAAGCTAATAACGCACGTGGGATATACGCGCTGCCTGGTGAATAATGGGGGGAAGGACGGGGATGGTGGAGGCGGGGGAG
>NW_004797284.1:1118505-1130774 GCF_000002075.1 Aplysia californica | reverse complement strand
CTCTCTCTCTCTCTCTCTCTCTCTCTCTCTCTCTCTCTAACTGCCCCTTCTCCCCTCCCCCTCTCCTTTTTTGTATCCTCCCCACGTCCCTTAAGCATATAAAAGAAAAGAAGAAATAGACAGTTCCCATAAAGTAGAAAAACGACAAGTACATTTTTTTTTCACTTTTCCCCGTTTCCTGTCAGCTCAAGCCAAGTTTAGCTTCTTTTTTTTTTCTTCTTTTTTGTTCTTTCCCCCTTTTGGCGTTGCCTGGTTTTCCCCTTGTACCAACAGACCAAAAGTTCGGCCAACTTAGATTTTTGCCGCAAACGTTCAAGGGCCATTGTCAACAGTGAGAATCCCCGACAGATTCCGCTCTGTTTGTCTTCAGCTTCGCACCAGTTAAGCTCGGCCTACATTCACCGTTTTAGTGCAGGAATTTATAGAAAACTTGTCCTCTAATCTCCAGCTACACTTTGAAACCCACCAAAGAATGGGTAAATGTGTCTATACTCTTGCTGCATTCCCGGTGAAGACTATAAGTCTACAGTCTGATGTTTAGGAATACCAGAATTATGGAGGAATTTGGTGATGTAGCAGAATTCAGATGTTCGAAATTAGAAACCATGAGCGAAGAGAAGAAACAAAGAATTGTGACGTTACACCCTTTGCGTACACGTTGTCTTCCACCCACAAGGAAAAAAGTGTAATATGTGTGTGTGTGTGTGTGTGTGTGTGTGTGTGTGTGTGTGTGTGTATGCGTGTGTTTGTGTGTATGTGTGTGCGTGTGTCTGTCTGTGGTTGTGTGTAAAGAGCGGTGAGAAAGGGAGGGGGGGAAGAGGAGGGTGACAGAACAAACGATGAGTGAATGAGAGAAAGATGGGAAAATGGAAGAGAGTGTCGGTAGCTGTGTCTACGAACACATTTCCCTTTTTGTCTATTTCGTTTCTTCCAACAACAAAAAGTTAACAACAATACATGTCAAAGTTATTAAACTGACAAACTCGATATCGATATTTGGAATTTCGTTGTTCTACCCTTAATCCGTTTGGGTTTTTTGTAAAAATATTGTAGGTGCTTGGTGTTTGGTTCCCTGCAAGCACAGCCATAAATAATAAGAACAAGAGCAGAAACAACAATAACAAACAAAAAACAATTAAAAAATTTTAACGTGGAAAAAAGACACGACCCAGTATAACCCTAGCAGAATTCCAACTTGGATCCCCAGAACAATTAGCGAAACCCATCACCCTCATCCCCAAATGAACGAACGAACGAACTAATGAAAGAACAAATGAACAAAAAAATAACGAACAAACAAACAAACAAACAAACAAACAGCCAGTACGTCACTCACCCTAACACGAGCCTCAGTGAGGTTGGTCCAGGCAGAGATCTCCTCCCGGGTGGCCATATCCGGGTAGCGGTTCCGGGCAAAGGTAGCCTCCAGCTCCTGCAACTGCTGGCTGGTGAAATGGGTGCGCTGTCGTCTCTGGCGCTTCTTCTTCTTGTCGTCATCGTTACCGTCGTCAGATTTTGTCTTGGATGCGTCGTTGGAGTCTGAAATAGATGAAAGAGATGACAGAATATTAATGCTAGTTATTCTAATTGTACAAAATCGGATTTACAAGGCGGTGAAGCGTAAACTTTTCTTATGTGCAAAAGATTAGACATTTATAATGGATACACAATCGTTTCTAGACAATCAAACTTTCCAAAGACTTGAAATATGAGGGATAAGTACATAAATAAATAAAAATCTAAAAACATACATATCTATCAATTGAATGCCTTGATCAGTTACGAAAAAAAAAGTACATAAGGCCCCTTCGATAAAATTTAAAATATAAAACAATCAACAGCTTGTTTGTTTATGTGTATGTTTGTTTGTTTGTTTGTTTGATTGATTGTTTGTTTGCTTATTCATAAGTCTGTTAATTTGTTTTTGTAACTACATTGTAGTTTTACCGTCGACCCCGACCGTTCTTGTACACATTCTTTAACCAATGCAATCTCTCTAACAAAATCTAAAATACGTGTACATATTTAATAATATCACACAGCAAACCCCACTGCCTTCTCCAACCTTACTTTCCCCTTCCCCTCTCGAATAAGTTGTCTCTGTTTTCTAACAATACAACTCCTCGAAACGTCAGATGAAAATGATAAAAACGAACGAATGCCACCTGAAGAAGATTAATGTTCACTTGCGACACGTTAGATAAAAGAAAATACGCATAGCATAACGGAGACAAAAGGACCTGATAGTGCGCCAGTGGGTATCAATCGAATCAAAAACAATATCTGAGCTTTTGGATGTGTCACCTAAAGAATGCCCAAGACACAATTCCTCGTCATGATACGATAAGCAAATGATATTGATACCAAGAGTTGATTTTTGTTTTTGTTATATCGTTCCTGTTGTAGCGGCCGTCGTTGTTGGAGATGTATTTTATTATATTATTAGTGGGAGAGGGGCGGGGGTAGCACTTTCGTCTTTTTTTTTAATGTCTTTGTTGACGATGTTGTAGGTGCCGTTGCTATTATTTGATAATTTATTTTTTTCTGCAAAGTTTTTGTTGCGGTAATCTTAATGTCGAATCTAACTGGGACAATGTAAGATTAATTAATTCTAAGACTGCCTTTTGCAACTGAATGAAATATCAGTTTGATTTGTTCTCACTCTTTGTCGTGTTATGTTTTTTATATTCATTTTTAGCACTGTTATAAATGTGATTAATGATAAATGGAACAACCTCACCCAGTCCAGTACTTAGAGAGTCAGCAATTTGGTATTTTGTAAAAAGCTTTTGTCGTAATTTTGTATGAAAAATACACTGAGTGACCTCCCCCCCCCCCCCCCTACAAAAAAAAAAAAAAAAAAAGAAATTAAAGAGCAAAAAGATAAAACCCAAAGAGATGAAAAAGAAGAGAAACGGGACACAATGTCTAACTTCTGTTTTCATTTTATACTCTGCAGTTCATAATCTATGTTTTTACGAGATACTGCTGATAAGTGCTGATTGATATAATATGCAGGTAAAGTATTACTAACAACGAAAAAAAACAAAAAACGAATCAGGAACAGATCAAATTATGCTGTGAAATAATCGATGAAAGGTGTTTTTCCAAGCGGAAGTCGATACCCACAACAGTGAATAGTGTAATATCGATTTCAACAGATTGCACGCGATTCTCCAGGTTCAAATGAGGCTCTTAACCGGATGTTCACGTTTCTGCTTTTGTGTAGCTCTTGTGTACGCGACGGGTAAAAACTGTAGGAGAAATTTCACACTTTTGGACAGGTTCCATTCACTATCTATCTCCGAAGCTCTTAAGGTTTCATTCTCTTTTTTCCTGTCATGAAGTATATTTGTTTGTTTGTTTGTTTACTTTTTGTTTGTTGTAATAATTATTATCTAGTCCAAGTTAATATTCTTTAACACTGTAATCGAATACTCGGATAGACCCCCCCCTCCCCATCTCTCCAAAACAAAAGAAAAAAGGCATGTCAAACGTATCGATAACTACCATAGACACAAAGCTAAAAAATCAGTGCGTGCACTAAAGAAGAATGATTGAATGGGTTTGTCACTGGCTGTATTTATATAAAGAGGTGTACATGGAAAAGGCGGGTGATTGGTGGGTTCTCCGGTTCAAACTCTTTGGGGTTTTTTTTCTATGTTGCTATTGTTCTGTTAGAATTAGCTATATTGTTGCAAGCTACAAGCGTGATTTGATGCTAGTACAATGTGGGTTGGGAAAGAGGACGGAAAATGTTCATCTCAAACTAAACTTCAAGATTTTTAAAAAGACCGATAAAGCAAGCACGTTGAAAATTCAGAGCAAGAAGGCATTGACAGTATACACAAGAGAAACAAAGAAAAGAAGGAACACGAACGAATATAGGTAGACAGCGATACAGAAAGACCGGCTAGTTTAGAAATTGGTAGATAGACAGACAGACAGACAGACAGACAGACAGACAGACAGACAGACAGACAGACAGACAGACAGACAGACAGACAGACAGACAGACAGACAGACACAAGAAGAGAGAGAGGGGGGGTGAAAGAGAAAGAAAGAGAGAGAGAAAGAATGGAGGAGGAGAGAAAGAGAGAGAGAGAGAGAGAGAGAGAGAGAGAGAGAGAGAGAGAGAGAGAGAGAGAGAGAGAGGGAGAGAGAGAAGAGAGAGAGAGCAAGAGAGAGCAAGAGAGAGTGAGTGAGTGAGGACAAAAGGCGAAGGGAGAGAAAGTGGCAGACAGAACAACAGACTAACAGACAGAGAAAACCACAGAGCGGTGAGACCAGGCGCCGGGCGTCCCCGACGGCCGTCAGGAAAACAAAGACTAATGGTCACCGCCGTACACACAGACGCACTGTACACATAAAATTCATAAACGAACAAATGACGGACAGGACAGATTACAAGGGAAGATGACAGCTCTTCCTGGTGTGTGGCGGAACTTCTCTTCAACGAACCCCCCCCCCCCCCTTTACAACCGCCTCGCTCGCTGCTATGACCACTTGACCCAAAGTCAAACAATTCCCAAACACATACTCTATCTAGGGGGTTGAGAATATAATACATGTCGTTCAATATCTACCCTAAGGGATAATACTTTATAGAAATTATACATACTGTTACTTTGTTTTACATTCAAGGTGAACGCGGTTGTTTGTTTTTTTTTGTTTTTTTTTGTTGTTTTTTTTTTGGGGGGGGGGGGGGGGCTGCTCAACCATTATCATGACCTAACGCCTCTATCTTTCTGAACAATAATATTTCTTTAAATATTAATGATTTAGATACTTTCTGACATTCACCTTATGGGGGTTTTAAATTTTTAAATTTTCTTCAGAAAATGTGCATCTATCAAATTGTCCCTTTCTAAATTATAGACGTATCAGTGATAATGAGAATCATAATATCAGAGATGAAAGTAATAATTATAATGCGGTCCGTAGTACCAACCATAATAGTTATGATTATTACATAACTGACGTTCGGAATAAAATTGATAACGATAATACAAAAAAGACAAGATTAAAAATAATAATTATAAAAATGATAATGATAATGAAAATGATAATAATAATGATAATAATAATAATAATAATAATAATAATAATAATAATAATAATAATAATAATAATAATAATAATAATAATAATAAAAAAAATAATAATAATAACAATAATAATAATAATAATAATAATAATAATAATAATAATAATAATAATAATAACAATAATAATGATAATAATAATAATAATAATAATAAAAATAATAATAATAATACAAATTAAAGAAACTGACAAACTAACAAAAAGTAAAAATCCCAAAATTTCCTAAACTAATTGCAATACATCTAAATTTATTATGTTTCTTTCTTTCTTTGTTTTTGTTTCTCTTCAGACAAAATTCTTTTTGTAGATTTTTTTTCCAAAGACATACATGTGGTGTCATGGAGACTTGGTCATGTAACGTTATGCTATTTCTGATCTTCATTACACGTGTTGCAGGAACGAGTCGCAGAATAGTATCGTTTGAAGAGATCTATTACTGTCTCTAAGCCTGGAACACACGCGTGGGATCGTGTAGTCGATCCGCCCTACAACAGACGGACGGCTCAATGTACAGATTAGATATCACTAGCGACATCGATACCTACGTATAATGACATTTTATCGAAATGAGTACCTCTGTTACATGTGTTGTATTGCAGAGGTTCATACAATTTAATTTAATTTTTTTTAGCTTGTTTTTATTTTGAGAAATAAACTTTTTGCTGGGAATTTTATTAAAAATCAATTTTCTTCATTTCTAGAAAGACTTGAACCCCCCCCTCCCCAACACACACACACACACACACACGCACACACACACACACACACACACACACACACACACACACACACACACACACACACACACACTTCCTCCTCCCACCTCTCCAAGAAATAACGTACTAAATTCAGTTAATGTGTACACCTTTTTGGTGATTTAGGAATTCAATGCTGAGTTGGACTTTCCAAATGAACGAGTTGGGGACAAATTTGGTTGGAAAACGGAATCAAAGGAAAATGAAATCATAGTTGTACTAGTACTAAGTTGAAAAATTGTATTTTTCCGTTTGCTTGACCTCTGCTCATATTATGTGTATAATCATTTTGAGGCTAATGATTTGTCTGCCAACCAGTATGTGTATCTGCCCTCCATATGACTGTCTATCCAGTAAATGATTAGCAAGAAAGATTATTTTTACAATGGAATTGTTTTTTGGGTTGTTGTTGTTTTTTTGTTGTTGTTGTATTTTTTGTTCTTGTTCAACAATAGTTCCCGACTCCAAAGAAAGTATCTATTTAATGTAGTTTTCCTGCCTCTTACTTTAGACTACAGAGACTCATTTCGCTGAAGCAAAGTGTCTGTAGCAACAGAGCGCGAGAAATGAATCATAATATCAGCTTTCACAACGGATCACGTATAGGTCTGTACAAGACTGATTTCAACAGTAAAGTTGGTACTGGGGTTAGCTGATAAGAACGTCATGGAAAAAGTGATAGGGCACGGAAAGTCTCTGTAAGGTCAAGGGTCGAAGACCATGCGGCTGCACATGTAAATTTCTGGGATTTCCTTGCAAAGGCAAATCCCCTGGAGCAGCATCGGTGTGTATGTTAAAAATGTTTCATAATAAGCGTATTACATAATGCTGACAGGGGAGGGTGTGGGTGGACGTTAAATCAAAACTGTTGTTTCAATAGTGTTATTCGTTTTTGGGATATTAACATACACTTAAAATGTATGCTCTTTAGGGGGCATTATACCCATAATGAGAATGTCCCAAGTTCCTTGACGGTGACTGTTTCCTTCCATTCCTTCCATAGACAATAAATACCCTATACTACCTCCACCTTTTTTACATGGTGCTGGACCGAAGGACATACAGACAAAAGCCACTGAATTAACAACAACAACAACAACGATAACAACCAACAACAACAACAAAAACAACAACAACAACAACAACAACAACAACAACAACAACAACAACAATAACAACAACCTGTGACGAAGGCATATTTTTAAGATACAAAACCCTTAAAAATATGTGGTCTTCGGGGCATTGTCTTAAAGTCATTATATAAACTGCTTTCCAGTCATAATCAACAGCGGTTTATGGGAACACATTGGTACTCTTTGGTCGTAACAGTTGTTGTTGGTATGCATAGGGTCTGGACAGGTGAATCGATTTCACAGTCGGGCATCAATAACTGTGATGCATCTGTCGATCAATAGCAATGATTGGCAGCCTCATTAGCCGTATCTTCTTTTGTATCCGGGGAGGGGCAGAGGCAGAGGTAGCAAACAGTAAGAGCGGAATGAAAAGGGAATTTGGGAGTGGTTGGGGGGGGGGGGGGGTGTGCTGGATGAAAGTGAGTGTTCGGGAGACAAAGTGGGAAAAAAAGATGCAGGCTTGGTGGAAAAGAAGGAGAAAGTCAAACGCGCGGATTTTTGTGTTTATACTTATATAATAACTCTCTCTCTCTCTCTCTCTCTCTCTCTCTCTCTCTCTCTCTTTCTCTCTCTCTCTCTCTATCTCTATCTCTCTCTTTCTCTCCCCCCTCTTTCTCTCTCTATCTATCTCTCTCTTTCTCTCTCTCTCTTTTGATCTCTCTGTTTTTTAATAGGGCAAACTTGAAGGTTTCTGAGATGTCATGCACGAAAGACGACTTTAACTTATCTTCAAAAATGAGAAAGCTGAAATTGACCTTTGTCCACTGCGTAGTATATTAGTAGTGGTCGATGCTGCGCCCAGATTCCCAATACAGGTCACCCAATTCCTTAGGAGTTCATTCAATTGATTCCCCAGCCCCTCCTACTGACACACACACACGCGGCTCATTCCTTTCTTCTTTTCTATTTTCTCATGTAACTTCACACAGTCTCGTAGATACAATGGTTCTTCTCTCTCTCTCTCTCTCTCTCTCTCTCTCTCTCTCTCTCTCTCTCTCTCTCTCTCTCTCTCTCTCTCTCTCTCTCTCTCTCTCTCTCTCTCTCTCTCTCTCTCCACTCATCCATCAATCCCCTTTTTAGTCTCCTGTTTCCCCAAACCGACCAACTTATTCCCCTACAACCACATGAAGCAGAAAATCCAGGTCTATGGAACCTCGAATATAATGACCAAGGTCAAGGCAAAGTGGAAAGAATCGAAGTGATCGTTCCTCGCTGTTGCTGAGACAAGACATTTTTCGGTACACTTGAGTGCCATAGCGTCATAGCGGCCTTACCCACAAACGAAAACTACATAAGTGGGTGGTTTTAGCTTATAGCAGCCTGCTGTTTGGAGTGACAACAGTAAGACGCAAATTTCAACTTCTGAAAATTACGAGAAAGACTTTGACTGGAAACGGTGAGTATTAATTTCAATGGAAAGACAAGACGGTTTATTTGTGGTGTGTTACTTCGTTGTAGAAGGTAAAGCATCCTAAAAAAAAGCTAGTCAAAAGTACTAAAAGTGCCACAATAATTTCGTAACATCGTAACAATACATACCATGGTACTCAAGTTTTCGAACAGAAGAGGTACAGTTTTTGATAACGAAGGGAAATAAAACATCACTGTGTTTTTCCAAAAAGTGCAGGCTGTTCAAATCACAAGGGGTTTGGGAGATAGCTTCAATTTACCAGCAGCGCTGAAATCGTTAATGATGTTTTGTGACGTTAAATACGTTACAGCCACTAAGGACAGCATTGTAGAAGGCGGAGACAATTACTTTAATGTCAGCACAGTCTACACCGCTGAGACTCAGGAAGCGGCTAATAAGTATTTTCATTTGGACCACACAATCTGTAATTCGTAAGTCCTTGTATATCTTTTGTTTACCAACTTGGCATAAATGTCTACCTTTTTAATAATACTGCATTACAATTTAGTGGCCGGCATGAAGATTAAACTAACTGTTGTGCATAGTGTACGGGCTGTCCTCTTCTCCTTAACAACAGACGAGAGATAAATTTGCGGGAGGGGAATATGCGTGTATTTTCTTTACACTTTGGATTTTTAAAATCATTTAGACGACATATTTTCGATACAATCCCGTCCAAATTGTCCCGTTCAGAACTGTATGGAAGGATCCAAGCAGGTCGCTTCATCGTTGATTTAAATTATGTCCTCGAGAGGGGCAAAACTTTTGCAAACATCAGTTTTTTGTCCATGATATTATCATTACATTATCATTGCAACGTTATTGGGGCAGTCGTTGCCATAGAAACAATATCAGTCTAGTTTTTAACTACAGTAAAATAATCTGAGCACCGGTGATGACAACAACAATTCAAATAACAAACTGGTGAAGATTCTGCCATACAGAGAAATAATGTATCATTATGTTATTGTTGTTTTTTTTCCTTTGTTGTTCTAATGAGAGTTAAGATTCTGAACACGAAAGGTTCAGAGATTCAAGTCATGTCAAAAAGGCTGCTCACATGTTTGTGATATTTGCTTTGGTAGATCGTTCATTCTTAACAGAAAAAAAAGTATTTCTCATTTCCACTAATCGCCAGTTTAAAAGTTCCGTTTTCGGAATAAGCCTTTTGGTTGTGTTGTTGTTGTTGTTGTTTTTTTAAGTGAAGAAAACTGTACATAAATAAACGTTAACAAAAACAAACCGTTGAACAGTACCTAGAATTTTAGTTGGTTGGTCCCACAGGCAAGACAACCCTTGTCTGGAGAGGTTGAGGGGGTCCAGGGCCCTATCAATGTGGGAGATAATCAGATTTGGGCCGTGTGTGAGCTCTATTCTCTGCCCTGGCGCCGAGGTTCGGGACGGCCGGACCCTAACATCTTTTGCACTCCTCAAATAGCTCGCTAACGGTGGTTTTATCGACGCTTCCAATGACTCTCTTTCTATTCTTCTCGGACAAACTACTGTTTGTGTAGTAGAATTGAGGCTTAACTTATATACTCATTTCCTGTTTGTGGTGGGGGGTTTTTCTTCTTCCAGAGTATCACACCCCTGCCCCTCTTTCTTCCCCCTATAACGGGACGCTCTTTGCCGTAGCTATTTTCCAGTGTTTCTTCTCTTCTTCTTCTTCTTCTTCTTCTTCTTCTTCTTCTTCTTCTTCTTCTTCTTCTTCTTCTTCTTCTTCTTCTTCTTCTTCTTCTTCTTCTTCTTCTTCTTCTTCTTCTTCTTCTTCTTCTTCTTCTTCTTCTTCTTCTTCTTCTTCTTCTCTCTCTCTCTCTCTCTCTCTCTCTCTCTATCTATCTATCTATCTATCTATCTATCTATCTATCTATCTATCTATCTATCTATCTATCTATCGATCTATCTATCGATCTATCTATCTATCTATATGTCTATCTATCTATCGATCGATCGATCGATAAATAACACCTCAAATAGATGTTTGAATGAAGCTCATGACACAAAACATTGTATAGACCTTGTAGTTTCAGCACAATGTCACCCTAAAACAACACAGCTCCTATGTGAATGGAAGTGGAAAGGGAAGTGGTGTGAAGTCTTTTTCACTTATCACACTCTCTACCCCTTGACCGTTGCCCATCGTTGATAAGACAGGGGAGAATGTGAACACTAATTGCCATCAGCCCCAAGTTTTCGAAAGTTACAGACACACGAGACAAGAGGAGTGGACGCAAGTCAAGCAAGTCTATCACTGCGTGTGCTACCAGGGACGAGCTTGTCCGTCAAGGTGAGAGCCACATCAGTCTATCTGTGCGGGGGGTTGTTTTCCGTGGGAGGGGTTGATGGGTGGGTTTGTTTTGTTTTGTTTTGTTTCGGTTTTACTTTTGTCTTTATTTTCTAGAATAACTATTATTACTATTTTAGTACATTAGCCGGAACTCGTATGCAGAGATGGGCGGTAGAAAACATGCTCTTTCATTGGTGCAACGGCATTCTAATGGGTGTGTGTTAGTGTGTGTGTGTGTGTGTGAGTGCGTGTGTGTGTATGTGTGTGTGTGTGTGTGTGTGTGTGTGTGTGTGTGTGTGTGTGTGTGTGTGAGTGTGGATTTTTGAACAATGATTGTTTGGGGAAATACTCTCCACCCACTTGACTCGCTCCGATAGAAAACAAACAAACCCCGCTTTGCAACAAAAAAAGATGATATTTTATAACTACGAGTAGAAACGTTCCTCCTAGTCACAAGCCGCCGCTCATTGTAATCAGAGAGCACATTAGAATTCTACAACGTTCTTCGCTTCAAAGCTAATAAACACCCACGGCCTCAAAATTAGCATACGCGTCAGCTCTTTTGTATATTTATCCACCCTAGATTGACCTTACTATAAATAGATGGTATTCAGATCACAAATCAGGAATCAAGAGACGCAGTCAATATGCAAACAAGATATACATGCATGCGGACAAATTAGAGAGCCCTCTACGCCCACGTCTGAAAGCTATAACGTTCTTCTGATCTTGAAATGGCCGAATTCGTCGATCTTTACTGGTCCGGTCCTGATGTTTAAAAAAGAAAAGAAAAGCATACACCTAGCTGAACAATATGTTGGGAAACGTTTCTGTAAGGAAATGATGGAATGGACCCTTCAGCTTTCATTTCTATGCCCTGGGTGAGCATTGATCTGTAGAATGGAACTTGAAAAACACTTTTCGATATCCCCAAGGAGAACAACAAAACAACAAAAACAAAAACAAAAAAACAGCAACAACAACAACAACAACAACAACAATAAAATACAACTACAAAACCCAAATCAAGAAGCATTGAGGTGTGGAAAGATAATCGCATTTTTTTCAAGACTGAAAAAGAAACAGTCTTAAAAGGGGGATAATATATTATGCCTACCTGTCTTTTAAAATCGAGATTAGCTAATTGCTCCTAAGCCTGACTGCTTGTGGTATTAGAGAAAGAGAGGAAAATCGGTATTATGGTATTGACTTAATGCGTGGGTATATAGTTAATAATAAATCCGAGGAATTACAGTGGTCTGGGAAAAGAAGTACCTTATGGTAGGTCCCCCAGCCTTATGAAAATAGTATAAATCCATGTCTCAGTTCCGTCTTGCTCTCTCTCTCTCTCTCTCTCTCTCTCTCTCTCTCTCTCTCTCTTCTCCTCTCTCTCTCTCTCTCTCTCCTTCCCTCGCCCCATCTTCCTCTCCCTCCTCTCCTTCCTCCTTTCACATATGCAGGCGCACGCGTGCGTACACAGACACACACTCACACTGCAGGTGGTTGGAGGGCGCCACCAGTAATCCTATGTTTTTTTCTTTCACTCTGTTACTTCGGTCTGTCTGTATAACTTCTTT
>NW_004797284.1:1115532-1117254 GCF_000002075.1 Aplysia californica | reverse complement strand
TCTCTCTCTCTCTCTCTCTCTCTCTCTCTCTCTCTCTCTCTCTCTCGCATTTAGTCAATCGATCAATCAAAAATTTGTAAGCAAAAGTAACAAAACATAGCACAGTCTATCATGAACAAACCGCCACCTGCATCCACTATCTGTCTGCCATAGAACCACCCCACAGTGTGAACGTAAAGAAATCGTCATGTGTCGTTTTTCAAATGCGGGACCGTTAGGATTATTAAGTCTGAATCAACCGTTCATCATACTCATACACCGTGACGGAATAGATAGAGATATTAGACGGTCGTGAACCTGTTGTGATACGGTCTGTTATAAATGTACGTATTGCATGTGGAGCTCTCCTGTCTACGTGGCTTCTGTGGAATTGTTGTCTAAAGGGAGATCGGGTGAGAGAGGTGGTGGTAATTGAGGAATGGGTGGGGGTTAAACCCTCTGGATTTACGTCTGTAACATGCAGCCCCTGCATTATCGGTGTCTGTTGTGCAGCAGTTAGGTGCTTCGGCGACGCATGCAGACGATCTGAGTTTGATTCCCGTGAGAGGAGAGTCTGTATAGAGTAAATATGTCTTTCTGCAGGGAAGTTGTATCCCTATCAGCCTGGGTTAGCTTTAACGGGCAGGTTCCGAGCCCGCATCCTATTATTATGTTTTACATTTTGTCGATGGCGTCGTAAAAAACATCCACGTTTAATTTCATGGCATGTATTTTAATTTAAACCCCGACACTACATACAATTCCCCAGGGAAAGTTAGTTGATGCATTGCGTGAAACCATTAATACATTTTTTGTTTTTATTATTATTATGCAAGAAAAGCGCGGAATTTTGATCAAGCTTATACTTCTTAAATGTGGACAATTTCGCACTTGAGCATGAAGGCAGAGATATCTAGCATAACGTTTTTCTACAAGATGTGTGGAAATAAACGTTGATTATTTTTTTAAAATTCCACCATTCAGTAATACGACGGATTCCTAGTCTTCAAAGAAAAACATTTTTTGAAAGTAGTGAATCAACGAATAACTCAATAAACGCCTGACAACAAATAAATAAATAAATTCTTAAACAGAGAAATAAAATGTCGGTGAGTCACTAACTGGGAGAATGAAATATTTAATAAATTAAAGAAAGAATCTAAAAAGGACATGTACCTAAATTAACAGTCAGAGAATGGGTAAGTAGGTGTTTGCATAAATGATTAACATGATAACATGAACGAATTAGAAAGAAGAAATCAATTACTAGATCACTACATTATTTACGGAGTGGCTGAGTGAAAGAAGTAGCAAATGAACGAGTTATAGGATGTTTAAAATTTGATAACAGAATGAGTAGGTAGATAAATGAATGAATGACTGAATCAGTCAATTAATTGACACTGGGGAAGGATCGTGGGGTTAGGGGGAGTGAGGGAGGGGGGAATAAATCAACGTGCAAAGATATTATCAAAGCTAACAAATAAGGATTTAAGTATGCAAAATGTGTGTGGGGGGGGGCGTTGGGGTGAAGTGCGTGGGTGAGGGTGAAGGGGTGGGGATGTCAAACAAGGTTAACATGTACATTGACATGAATTTAAGTAGAGGGAGGGGGGGGGGACAATCAAGGTTTACATGTACCTTAACATGCTGAGATGATAACTTATCGTCGTGCCAATATACTGCTCTCTCCTACAACCTCCCCCAACCCACCCCTCTCCCTTTTCCACTCACAAACACACA
>NW_004797284.1:1109641-1114209 GCF_000002075.1 Aplysia californica | reverse complement strand
CACATACACACACACACACACACACACACACACACACACACACAAGCACACACCCATACACACACACGCTCCCCCCCAACATGCACTCACTCACATAGATCTCATCAAGACCCATGATCACGAAAGATAGTACAAATATTTATCCACAGGAAAACGTTCCTCCTGTGTCTTTGAAGCTTCCAATAAACCGTCGGGAATAACTATATTGCAATTTTAATTTTTTTTTAAACGTTTAATACAAACATTAAAGTACATGTATAGACGCTAGTCTCTCAATGTGATCAATATTGATATGTGTCACAGCCTAAATCAATGAAGTAAACACTCCACCCATGTTACTATTATACGTCATTACACACTAGCACAAGTCACAAGAACATCGGCGGTAAGCCTGTAGTGAACGGTACTATAGGAAGACAGTAAAACATTATTATTTATTATTGACCCTGTTTAGCTGTGTCCTCTATTTATATCATAATTAATTCTCTTACTGTCGTCTCTCACCAAATAATTACATGTGTTACGATATTATCTACAACTTCTAACACGCTACGTGAATTTACGTTATGGAGTCACTTTGCTAGGCGTGATCATATCGCCCTCTCCTCATTAAAATTCATCTAATCAACATCATAAAATATCTTGTTACCTCCCCCCCCCCCTTCCTCATCATTTTCCCATAACACGATGACCCATCGTACCTCACAACTAACTATTCTTCAGGAAGTTCGACTCCATTCTCAAGGTCTCAGTTTCTTACTACAACCGTTAATAAACACATTTGAGCGTTAATTGAAACGTCTGGTTAGAGGTTAAGAAGATAATTAAACTAGTGTACGTTCGGTGAGAAAGTGGTAGAACGCACAAAACGGTTAACCTCCGATTCAGAAAAGATACAAACGTCCGGGAGAAGATCTTGGGTTACGCCTTTCAGAAATCAACTTAGGCGTCTTTTTCGTTCAACATCTTTAACAAACGGGAGTGTTTTTCTTTTCTTGTCCCCATTTTTTTCTCATGGGGAAAGGGGGTTAAAAAAGATGACGAGAGGGGGGGGGGCATCTGATTACTCAATAAGCAAGCAACCTGTCGGGGAATGTAATACGAATATCAACATTTATTTAACAAACATCACCAACAGAGGCTCGGAAATTTGCTCTTTTCAGAGCTCAGGGCGACGTAACCAACTTTGATTTGAATCATTATTTATTTATTTATTTATTTATTTATTTATTTATTTATTTATTTATTTATTTATTTCTTCGTTCATTTGTTCGTTCTTTCATTCATTTTTCAAATGTTTTTTAAAGATAAATTGTGGTTGATTTTTGTTTGTTTGTGATGTTTTTAAAGTGTTTGTTTTTCTACAATTAAAAGGGAAAAATGGATCCAGAAATGCGTAAGAATAAGCAGAATCCTGGAAATTATAGGACAGAAGATCAGAAATATTTGAGTTCACGGGGAATAATTAGCCATTTTTTGAAGATTATGAAACTCGCGCGAAACTCTGTTTTTCTATTATTTTTACTTTTCTCTTATGTACGCGGCAAGATGTTCCCACTCGCCTGTCGGTTTAGCGATTGCTAATAAAGCAAATCAACTCCCCCGGTAGTCAACGGCAAGCCAGTTGATAACATTAATTGGAGAATTATGATAATGATAGGCAAGGCAGCGCGTATATCGGCAATAAGCACAAAGAGGCGACAATACATTCACTGCTAAATCCAGGATTTGCTGTTTTAATCTTGGCTTTTTCTGCACCCTATGGTCTTGACACTGTGTCATCGAGGGAAATGCCGGTGACGTCAGAGGTTGGGGGGGGGGGCTGCCTCATTTTCTGGGGGGACATTGTGGGGGTGTGTGTTGTGTGTGTGTGTGTGTGTGTGTGTGTGTGTGTGTGTGTGTGTGTGTGTGCGTGTGCAAGTGTTTGAGTATACATATTTATATATATTGTGATATATTATATTTGCATATTTTGAAAAGTTTGTAAATGTGTGTGCGTGTGTGCGTCTCTGTGTGTGTGTGTGTGGGGGGGGGGGGGGGTTACAATTTGCCACTGTCACTTCCCACCACTCCTGCACCCCTTGAGACACATGTCTGAGCGGGAAAACACCACAGAGAAGACATTTAGAATAACTTTTAAAAATCCCACTCGGATTCAAATCTCAAACAAGCACGACGTAGATTAAGTTCTTAACCTGTGTATAAACAAAATCCAAAAGCAATTAGATATACTATACTATTTTCTTTTTTTTTTTATATTTTACATATTTATAATTTGTTGGGAATAGATTCGCCCCTGTTTTTGGGTTTTCGCTTCGTACTTGCTCTGAGATGATATTGTCAATACATTTTCAGTAAACATCAAAGTTTTCAGCTAAAAATGACAGAAACTTTAGAAAGGCCACGCAAATACCGAAACAAATCTCTACGGCCTACGGTATTTTCGCTGAGCTTTCTTAATGTGGCGCTTTTTTCTGCTAATTGTTTCTTCAATGCAGAGCTTGGGACCAGCCGAATAAAAATGGGCTTTGTTAGATTGTGGTATACGCATAACATGACGTACGTATCATCCAAAAGTGATGGTTTCACTGAGAGCGCTCTTTCAATCGCTGTTTCCCCATATATTAAAGTAAGCCTACTGGTTTTAAAAAACCTTAAAAACAAACAAACAAGCAAACAAAAGAAAACAATAAGAGGCTGTACTTAGTTAGATTTTAAAGCAAATAAGAAAGAAGAAATGGATTTGAACAGTGTTCCCATACTTCCAAATTGAACATTCATTGTTTCAATTTCAATAAAGCTGTACTTAGTGGGTGGTTGGCGGGTGCTCTGGTGTGGTTTGCTTTTTCTTCCCTATCAAACATCTATCGTCCTTATCTCTCCTCATTCTTTTTTGTGTTTGTTATTCTCTTGTAACACTTCTTATCTTTGGCACTTATATGACCTTATTGTGTTGCAAGGGCCGTGAAACACTTACTAAAATTGAAAAGGCTGTTGTTAATACATTCGATTTCACACATTATCTGAGGAGTGGGAGGGGGGAAATCCTGTGCTACCGCAACCATGGCTGGTGTACCTTTGGACCCAATATTTAATGAGAGGGGGTGGGTTTTGTTTGTTCGTTGTTGTTGTTTGTTTTTCAAATCTACTAGATGATTTAGCTAACCTTGGTGTGTATGAAGAGGGGAATTTAAAAGATGGAACTTGACTTCAGCTTGAACCATATTTACCGGCTTACAAATTTCTTCCTTACTTATAAACAAATTTATTTAGCTTGTCCATTAACCAACTCATTCATTCATTCATTTATTTATTCATTCATTCATTCATTCATTCCTTCCTTCATTCATTCATTCATTCATTCATTCATTCATTCATTCATTCATTCATTCATTCATTCATTTACTCATTTATTTATTCATTTATTTATTCATTTATTTATTCATTTATTTATGTATTAGTTACGGAGTTTTCATTTTTCGTTCATCAGTTCTTTCATTAATATTTTATTAGTTGTTTGTGTTCTATTTTATTTTGTTTATACGTTGAACCATTCTTCTATTCATTGGTGAGGTGGGAACGAACATTTTTGAAAAGCGGAAGTAGAGGGTGAAATGATAAGTGAACAAACTTTGATGTGAAAATATTTTCCTCGTGACTGTAAATTATTAGCCATGTAGACATTTGGGGATTATAATAAGTGAGTATGCAAAAGTTAGAATACATTATTCAAAACAGACGTGACACTTCAATTGTATTGCAAAGAACCTGTTAGTCTAAAAATCGAAATAAAATGTTAGATATGAGAAACGTTATGAAAAATAAATCCACTTAAATAAGGACTTCAGTTTTGTTCCTATATTCTGCCGCTACAGAGTCAAATTGTTAAGGTGTCATTCTATCACAGCGATAGACTCAAACTAAGACTGTTTGCAATATACAAATATAGAATTGTTTAAGGTAGGGGTTTTTACGCCCCTATCAACACAATTTTCAGAAGTTGGGAGTTTCTGGAACACGATGGTTTGCAAGCACATTATGCTGTTGTACTTTGTGGCATACAGAGCTATGTATACATATTTATATTTGTATTTGTATTTGGATGTACATATGTGTATTAATATTTTTTATGTGTAAGTATGTATGTGTTTGTGAGTGTATGTTTGTGCGCGTGTACGTATGTGTGTGTGTGCGTGTGTGAGTGTGTGTGTGTGTGTGTGTGTGTGTGTGTGTGTGTGCGTGTGTGTGTGTGTGTGTGTGTGTGTGTGTTATATTACAACCCTCTCTTATCTACTGACATCATAATACATTATAGGAGGCACGCTCTGTCTATAGGGGCAACCCCATCCAGTCTAAGACACATCCTAACAGACACATGAAGATAACAACATTATCATTTGAGGAAGCAGCTTCCAATGCAGTGACTCGAACTGATGTTTTTCGCGTGAAATGCAAAGAGGTCCGTTGAACGTTACGCCACATACACCAATAATCAAAACGTTGGAAATCGAAACGGTAGTGACCCGAAAGAGAGTTGCGTAAACTTGTTACGCCCCCCCCCCCACCCC
>NW_004797284.1:1105842-1109541 GCF_000002075.1 Aplysia californica | reverse complement strand
CTTCTTCTTCTTCTTCTTCTTCTTCTTCTTCTTCTTCTTCTTCTTCTTCTTCTTCTTCTTCTTCTTCTTCTTCTTCTTCTTCTTCATTCTAAAACATTTTGGACTTTTAAAAGGTCATTATTTGAAGTCTTTTTTTTCCTGAAATCCAGTATGTTTAAACAGGGTCAGACAACCTGTTCTGAAATCTCCTAGGGCATTTCCAGTTTCATGTATAATACCATTTTAGATTTGTTTTGTTTTTCCTTTTTTTAAAAATGGAGGACAGATATTGGAAGCCACGTGACTAAGTACAATGACCTGGCTTGTTTGTCAGAACTGCTATAAACACATACCACACTGGTCAGAACTGGAATGATAGCTACACTTTCTGAGTTTTCCCCTCAAATGTTCGAATTTATACACCCCCATTTATGCAATTGATGTAATTCAGCAGGTGGGCTTCGACGCTGCCTGTTGAAGTCATCCCTGGATAAAAGACGTGGAACTCCTCAGTACAAAGATCAAAATACCCGACAAAAAATTCTCCTTCCCACTTGGGAATCGAATTCCAGTCTTCTGTGTGCGACGGTAAAGCGCTGACAGCCTCACCAGAAATGTCGGTGTACAGATCTTGAAAAAAAGAGTAAGTGGTTTAGGTTCCTTAAGCTCTTCTCAGCTCTTGCCGCGTCTCCGTATAACCCCACTATTTGTTTTCTCCAAAACTGGTTCACTGACATTTGCTGGTTTATAGAGGGTCTTTTAGGAGATGTACGAGTATATGCAACTTGCATTGTTTATTATTATTAATGAAGGGAAATATTCTATGTCTTTGTCTGAATCTTTCTTGAATCAACATTAAGCTGGTTTATAAAAGATCTTTTTTAGAATTTTTGTTATCCTTTATAAGAGGAAATATACTATCTATTATTCTTAATTTTCCGAAGCCATTTCTAATTTCATATGTAATACCATTTGTTTCGGTTTTAGCTAGGGTTTTGTTTTTGGCAAGGATCAATTGATACAGGGTATAAATTAAACACCGAAAAAGGGATCGAAATAACCGAATGGGTCAGTCTTGTAACCCCCCCCCCCCCAATAAAAAAGGCACTCAAATGATATATCAACAGCAATAACAACAATATGCGAGGTATCGTGGTTAAATCAGGTGCACGTCAAAATAAATAAAACAAAAAAATCAGCAATTTTCTGGCCATGAGAAATGTTATTTTCGAATTCCTTTATTCTGGCTCATCCTTTTTATGACAATTTAAAAACACATGTCTATGTGGATTTAATTGACAAACATTGATCAAAGACACACACATGTAAATCTGCAGTTTACAAGGACACTCACGCTTTGGAAATCACCAAACATTGGCGCCCATTTTGTCAATAATTTCACCTCTGAAATCTGGCAATCCATACCCCCTTCAGTCGTAACTTTATCAACTTCTGTTCAAGATAGCAGGGGCTTTGGTTTCTTCATCAAAAGCAAAACAAACAAACACTGTTTAGGGTGATAACAATAACTACATATGCCCCAAAGTTGACGAGCGCCTGATTCCACTGCGTCGTGTCACGTATAATATCGAATTATCATTGTTTTTTGTCTTGCCCATCCAAACATTATTAAAAACGTTTCAGCACTGAAAGGGTTAAGGAGCACAAACCATGTTACGTTGTATTGAAGAGTAGAGAAGATTGCAGAAAGCAGAGAAATAATAAAGACAGCATGGAGGCTCACGTATCGTGTTTATCCGGAGCGGAGAGCACTCGAAAAAAGTCTGCCTGAAAAATGACGACTATCAATCAGGGGGAGTTAAGCAAAGGTTTGTGAAGTCACGTTTTCTCTTTCCCACGCTGTGACTCCTACGCCCCCCCACCCCCTTCACTTAATTCCTGGAGTGTACGAAAATGGTTTCAGTTAGTAAGGATGGCGTTTAGCTTGTACACAATAGATGCTGGCGTTTAAGGAGGATGATGGGTAGTACGATAGTTGTTCTGCTGTAAAAAAATGGATAAACGATATATTTTGTTTATTAATTGTTTTCTTTCTTTTTTCCCCAATTCAGTTTAGGTCATCCCGGCTTATTGCATCTCCCGCAAATTTTGCAGTTTTTACCTCTCACATGGAACATTAAATTATGTGATAATAATTAAGCTTCAGTGTTGTATTTTAAGAAGCAAGTAGGTGTCCACAGAAACATCGAAGCCTTTGAACAATATCGTCATCACAGCCTTTCTCACCCATCATTAGGGTGTTCGCCACGAACAAACACTTTTCACCTTTCCGTATTGGGATAGCCTCTTGATATTATTCCATGTCTTCCCTCTTTTCTTTGAACAACATGTTGGCCTTTATTTTCGGATATTCTGACTGGTCGTGCACAAAGACGTATACATGTTTGTACCTAGCGAGACCCTGGCATATGCTGGGCCTGACTCAGACACTGGAAAGATCAGCAGATACAACTGATTTTAAAAAACAACCACCAAATAAATAAATAAAACAAAAAAAGTTTCCTCATTACTGCACTATTAAGGAAAATCCTCTAATCATATCTTCAAAGCACGCCCATAGCTCCACCTTAAGGCTACAATGCATTTATGCAATTGATGTAATTCTATCCAGTTGAGCGTGAATCTCGAGATAAAAAGAAAACAACAACAAAAAATATTTAAAAACAAACAATGAATATTAACATAAGAGTTATTCATTGTTGCTTTAAAAAAAGAACATCATATTAAAAAGCAGAGAAATAATAAAGACAGCATATTTCGGCAAGTTCATTTAATTTTATGAACTTAACATTTGTTCATTTCTTTTATACTTTAGTTTCCTTCCCACAAACATTTTTTTAAAAGCGACATGGCTCTGTGAGTCCTAGAACCCCCAAGATGTTCGTTTAATACAGGAGACAATCGGGCGGAAAAGATTTCTGCATGGATTACAGAAAATCATGTCTGCACTAAGCGTTATTAATATATCGACAAAAGGAGCAATGTATCCCTTAATCTCTTCCTTAAATACTTGTTTGCTTTTTCAAACCCGTTTCTTTATTCCAAGTATCAGATTCTGATGCTGACCAAACAGATATATTATTCATAGTACGACTACATAAATTTTTATACCGCTACTATTCCTACTAGAACTAGTAATTATAATAATACTATTAATAATTATGATAACGAAGAGACAACGACAACAATATTGAAATAAAGAATGATAGTAACAATAGCAATATATATATTTTACAATGTTATTGTTATTGCTATTGTTAGATCTATTATTATTATTATTATTGTTATTATTATTATCATTATTACTATTATTATTATAATTATTATCAAAATTAATAATGATAATATTAACTTTATCATCATTATCATTATCATTATCATCGTCATTCTCATTACCACTACCATCGTCATTATCTTTATCATTATCATTATCATTATCAGTATCATTATCAGATCATTATCAGTATCATTATCATTATAATTTCGCTCTCATTATCATTGTAATTTTTATTATTATTATCATTATAATTTTATTTCTTCAATGTCGTTATGTTTGCTGTTATATGTTTTACAATCCTCCTATTTGGTACTATCATCAATATCATTGTTTTCACTATTGTCATTAACTTTTAAATGTATTATTATTATCATCATCATCATCATCATCATCATCATCATCATCATCATCATCATCATCAT
>NW_004797284.1:1101408-1103485 GCF_000002075.1 Aplysia californica | reverse complement strand
ATAGATAGATAGATAGATAGATAGATAGATAGATAGATAGATAGATAGATAGATATTATTTTTCATATAAGTGTATGGTAATAACTCTGTTGCTGTTACTAAAAAATGAGGCTGTAAATTGGAATGATTAGTTGTCTTTTCCATGTTATAATTTCGTGACTAATGCCGTGCTATTTTTGTTATGTGGACGCAAAGAGAATATGGGGTGGGGGAGCGGAATGGTAGTCATCAAAGGTGAAATGAAATCAACATTTGTTGTCGACTTGTCAAGTTATTATCATTTTGATTGCTTTCGTTGTTATTTTGCATGTATACGTGTCAGCAAAAAAAATGTGAGTTGCAAACTTCACTGTAAATTTGTATACATACGTGTATTATACTTATTCGTCATTTACTGTTATTATTCGGAGACAAGCAAGACGAAAAGGCAAAATGAAGAATAGGAAAACACTAAAGAACCAGTCTTCATTTTTTTTTCTTGGTTTTGTATTTGGTTGGAGAAGACACGTGAGAAAAGAACACAAAAGAATATGAAAATATTTGTATTGAAAAAGACGAAGAAACAAACAAAGAACCAGTCTCGTTTTTTGTTTTCGTTGGAGAAAACAAGTGAGAAGAGAAGAGAAAATAATTTTTAAAAATATTTGTATTAACCCTTTCACTGCCAGGCCCGAGAATGTCTTGTGCTCTTTGATTTGATTGGGGGGTAGGCCTGGCAGTGAATTGGTTAATAAGACGGAGAAAGAAACCAAGAACCTGCAGAAAGTGTGGTAGTTGTAAGGGAACCTACCAGATCTATCAGAGGCGGCGTCGCTCGGTGTGAGCGTCCTGTGAGCCGTGGTGGTGTGGTGCCCTGAGCCGTGAGGAGGGGACGACAGGGCCGCCTCTGACCCCGACGGGATGGGGTTCGAATCGCTGAGGTGATGGTGGTGGTGATGCATTGTCATACCTCCTCCTCCCCCGTGGTGGTGGGTGGTCGAGTGGTGGTTGTGGTGGCCGCTCACGACTAACTCCTCCAAACACAAGGGTTCATTCATAGAGTTCATCTATAGCTGCTCAGATAGGTCCACGGTCCGCGGCCGAGAGAGGACGAGAAGAATAGGATCCAAAATATTCTCACAGCTCACTGGCTCTCCGTGTTCTAGCGTGCATTTAGTATACACGAACACCGCAAACTGTTTTTGTTGAAGTTTCGGGAAATCTTCGACTATTTTTGAGTCATCAAATCCGTAGAGGACTCAACAAAACCGTCAATTTCCCAAAGTCTGTCAAGTAATCAGAGTCTCTTTACCGTTCGTGAGCATTCGGTCTCAGACTAAAGGGAAAAATTGAGAAAATACGTTTTTATTATTCTAATTAATCTAATTTATTCAGCAGCAAGGAAGAAAATACTCAGAAACAATGTTTAGATTCTAATCGCCAATTTTCAGCTGAACTAAACCTGCCTAAATATTTCAAAATACAAACTAATACAAGAGACATCAGCAAACAATATACCTGTATTTTTATATTTATTTAAAACTGTTTATCTCGTTGAATAAGAAAAGGCACGAACATATTATGAAGTTAGCCGAAAATAGAAAATTCCTGGAAGCAATGTTAAATCATAACCTAATTAAAATTATCCGTTGCTTAAATACGATCAAAACATTATTTTGTTGATATTTTTGTGTAAATATAGAAATTAATGAATATCAATCAAAGAATAAATAAAAGAAACAATATACATAAACCAATAAGTAGATGTAAAAAATAGCGGATTAATAAATAAATAAAAAAAAATAATAATAAATAAATAGACAGAGAAATAAATAAACAAATAAATAGATAAATAAATAAACAGCCTCTCAAATCAAGAATAAAATATACAATAATTTTAATATTATAAGAAGGAAAAAATGAAAAGTTGGAAAGCCCGCGGAGCACGCTATGAACCCTAACAGAGTTAATGAAATTCGTACTCTCGTTGCAGGTTTGAAAACTCCTCTGCTTAGACAAAAGTTTGACTCTTTTAAACGCAGGTTCCTCTTCCCTGCCTCTTTGCACGCCAATTGACTCCACGGAGATTTCAACTCGT
>NW_004797284.1:1096408-1098908 GCF_000002075.1 Aplysia californica | reverse complement strand
CTAATTCATCTTCTTCTTTTTTTCCCTTCTTCATCTTCTCATTATTATTGTTAATATTTTTACTATTGTTATTATTATTAATATTACTTTTATTATTATTACTCTTATCAGTATTACTTTTATTATAATAATTATTTTTATTATTATTATTGTTATTATTATTATTGTTATTGTTGTTATTATTATTATTTTTAATTTAGAAGGCAAAATACTTTGGAAAAAATACCCGAAAACTGCCCAGTTTGTTTAAGACCAAAACCCAGAAAAAGACGGCGACTTCTGAAAGTGATAACTTATACCTTTTAAAAAAGGACATTGGACAGGAAAATCCGCGTATATACAGCAGTTTAACTGTTAGCTAAAAACCTCTTACTCCAAAAGATAACAGAGTTACATGAATTGAAAAAGACACATTCATTTTATGTAACTCTGAGTATTTCAAAAGGCATCGCGCTTGACAAAAATTAATTTGTTTGATTTGTGCCTGTAAGCTTTTGAAATATCAAGCATAATTTACTTATTGTCAGTAACTTACGCAAAGTATGAAACAATACCTGAGGCTGACATTTTTTCTTCTATTCCAGTCAGTGAAGCATAAAAAATACTTTACTTAAGGATACACATACAATCTAAATTAGACATTAAAATTTACTTGTATTATTAATCTCTTTTTTTATTTTTTAGCTGACCCCTTTTCCTCTTTTTTTTTCTTTTACACATAATGGCCAGCTTAACGGTTTATGCGTAACATTCAATGCTACGATGTTTGACCTTTGAATGTGGTTCTCAAAGTTTTAAAGTGGAATACTTCACCTCTTTTTATCGAAAACATTCTCATCAACACACGCTACAGTACAGTCATACTACCTTTGCCTCTCTCTCTGTCTGGAAGAATCTGTTTATTTTGTATGCTTCGCGGAAGCCGAGAATGTTTCTGAGTGTTCTCAGGGGGTCTGCTGGGGTAATTATAGTTGTAAAGCGCATAGAGCATGCCCTTGAGCGTAGATATGCGCTATATAAATGCAATTATTATTATTATTATTATTATTATTATTATTATTATTATTATTATTATTATTATTATTATTATTATTATTATTATTATTATTATTATTATTATTATTGTACTATTGTATAAACACAGTAAACATGGTCACAGTGAATACAGGCACAATTACTGAGCGATACGCTATGAAAGCACATTTTACAGCTTCCATATATATATTCTTTTAGTTGTACATGTAGTTGTGTGAGATTCTTGCATAATTTGTATTCTTCAGTCCCAACAACGTACAACTGAAAACATGACTTGGATGTGAAAGTTTTAAAGATCAAAATATAATTCATATCATATCAAATTGTATTGAATGTGTCATAGGCTTCAAATCGTACTTTATACCTGTTTTTGTCTCTTGATTTGAACTAGGAAGAGAAAATGAATATTTCAAGTAAAGTATGCAGTAGTTAGAGTAAAGGTAGCATGGCCAATTAGTGAGAGGACAGTGAACTAACCTGTCTCAGCTATACCAGAACGACGGTCGTCAGAAACTTCCAAATCATGCTCAACAAGGAGACTGAAGTGAGGAATTATAGTTATAGTAACTTATAGATATACGCTTATACTACCACTGACCGCTGTCCAAGTTGGCTCGCAGGTGGTCAGTGTGTGGTCAAGTCTAGAAGACTTCCGCCGTCTGCGTCGACTGACCACTTGGTTCGCTAGAGCAGGTGAAAAGAGCGAACGAGCGACCAGGTCTGTCGGGCACACGACACAGTGGGAAAGTATAAAGTCCTTCGGGATCTGAGACGTGGAATTGTGACGAAAAGCTACCACAGGCCGGTGTCAATCAAGGATCCGTTCCGACTTGCTTCAAAGTTGTCATTGGAAATATCATAAAGTAACACTTTTCAAGTCTACAAAACACGAAGTCACTTTTACTAAATGAAGTTTTGTCTCAAGTCACAGGCGTAGATCTAGCTTGCAGGTGAACATAACCCGAACTGAAATGAACGGCAGCAGGAACGATCACAAAGCCAAAAGTTGCCGCGATCAAGAACACCTCTACAGAATGCTAAACAAACATCTGTACAGAGCGAACATAATCTCCGTCGGCTCATGCGCTGCTTGGGCTGTTGTTGTCGTTGTTGTATGTAGAAGTCGTAGCACGGCCTTACTGCTGCTGCTACTGCTGCTGCTGCTGCTACTGCTGCACCGAGTGAAACAGCAGTGATAGAGGTGGAGCGAGTTGCTACTGAAGTAATGTTTACCAAGATCACTAGCCCCAGACTAGCGCTGTCCGTTTCGGATGAGAGAGGAGGAGGCGGAGGACGGAGAGAGACCGCGAGGGAGGAGGTAGTTCGGAGGGGGACAGAAAAAAAAGAGGGAGGACACGGGAAGAAACAAGTGAAGGAAGAGAGCCAGAGAGATCTAACAGCTACTAGCTGGCTTGGCTTGTTTTCGCCGCGGCTTCACAGTGAACCACCAGCCCCGCTACTCGAT
>NW_004797284.1:1092667-1094581 GCF_000002075.1 Aplysia californica | reverse complement strand
GCGTGTGTGTGTGTGTGTGTGTGTGTGCGTGTGTGTGTGCTTGTGTGTGTAGCAGTTTGGAGTCTATCAAACCAGCGAGCCGTTAAGGATAACAAAAAATAGTATACCGCATACAAAAAAGAAGTCCATGCGAACATACAACAAGCGAAAAGCGAAGACGCCGAGACACAAGATTAATGAAGGGGAGAGAACCCATAAAAATCCTTCAGGGCGGACGGCAGAGCTGACAGTGTGGGCCGGGGATTGGCTGGGACGGGGCCCACTGCCTGTCATTTATTCCTCGTTATTTGCATAAGAGCAAGAGAATATTACCAACAAACCGCATTCACTCCCTCCCATCTCCCCCACCCCCTCCCCTCCTTCTATTTCGTAAGTGCAGAACAGAGCATGCACTATCGTGCAATATTAGCGGTACAGAATCAAAATACAAGCTTGTTATTCTATACCTCACTGCAATGACAGCGGAGAAACGCCCTCGTCCTATTAACTACCATTGGCTATTGCGAGAAATATTCAATCGTTTCCGGGATAATTTTGTTGGTTCGTTTTACTTCTCTTGCTTTTCTTCCTCTTCTTTTTCTTATTTTTATACACTTCTCTCAATATCAATCATTTTACAGTCGGTTCTTTAAAGTATGATTATCGATCAAATACCTGTAATATCATGGATTCTATTCTCCGACACTGGGCGTTGATCACTACGCTCGTCGTGGGTTCGTGTATGTATGAATGTTATTTGAAGGTGCAGTCTGAATTTTGATTATACTGTTTGGCTTTCGTTCGTCTAGTCGCCTCTTGTTTATTTGTTTTGTTCGTTTATCATAAGTTACCGTTGACTTTTTGTGGTTTTATTCAATATTTTTGCGGGAATGCAAATTACACCTAATAATTCGGTTTAAATTCTTGATAAAAAGTTACTACCTAAAATTGAAATACAAGAATTAACATCTACATAAATAAATTATAGAGGGCCCACTGTCAGATTTTGATAACATCTGTAACTACCTTTATCAAGGGTATTGGAAAAGAAGAATTAAGCAAGCGTACACTCGTCTTAGTAAAGAAGTCCTAGCGCTCAACACTACCAATACCAATCATGGAACGGAAAAATAAAGTAATAACAATACAAATAATAAAAATAGCCACTTAATATATAAAGCAAATAATATGATGGTAAAGAAAATAGTGACGATAAAAAGAAGGGTAGAATCTAGAGGCAGGAATAGTCAGTCATAACAACAATTAAACACTATCAATGAAAAAAAAAGCAACTACAAATAACTACAATACTGAAATTATAACAATTATGGGGATGATAATAACAATAATGATGAATTGTCAAAGATTTGTTTTGATTAAGATAGACTTAGAACAGTTTCAAAAGAAAATCAGAAATAAACATTGCAATCCGTTAAAAATTGCGTTCCTTTTTAAAGTGAAATTTCAACTATTTTGTGCTCCACTTTTCACCTATTTATTGCTGTTCTCCTATTGATTATTATCTTCCTAACAGGGAAGTGTGCTGAGCCACAGAGTGGCGACAGAATTCGACTGTAGCAACAAGACAAGGGTCTGGGACTACTGGGAGAACACAACAGCTGACAACACGTCGAGGGCAGCTTCGTAAAGAACAACAACAGCAACCACTGAAACAGGACTCTGATAAGAAAACGAACGGCATTGTCGGACATGTTGGAAATCAATTCAAGCGTACGCACACTCTCACACACACACACTCGATCGCATGCACATTAAACGTGCGGATGCGCGCTCGTACACTTACACATGAACATGCGCGTGTACACGCTTACGCATACTCACACACACACACACAAACACACACACACACACACACACAAACACATACACACACATACACATGAACACACTCATAATAACACGTTCGCATTCTCA
>NW_004797284.1:1090434-1091816 GCF_000002075.1 Aplysia californica | reverse complement strand
ATTATGCGCAGTAACAATACTGTACATGTATCGACAACATTAAAGACTGCTAAAACAAGTTATAATTCATATTCAGCTTTACTGACAGCAAGATTGTTGATAGTCTTAAGTTTGTGCAAATCTGATGAAGTTGAAAACGAAATGATGATGATGATGATGATGATGATGATGATGATGATAATGATGATGAATAAAGGCAGTGCAATTTTTCCCTTTGGCAGACAATAATATTTGCGTTATTGTAATTGATAATTGTTGTGTTTTGCTCTGAGTATTTGGCTAATTCACCGCAATACAAAGGAAGAGGAAATTAATTTGTTCCCTGTTTTACCTCAGTATGTTTTTCTTATAAAATATGTCATAAATATGGCATCGTGGAAAAATTAGGCACTCGTCTAAATAATGAAATCGAAGAAACAAACTTAAAAAAAAAAATGTTGCCCGTTTGACAATTTTTATCAATATTGTTGTTTTTTTTTGCCTCAACACCTATAAAACACATTCCTGCGTGTTTTTATTTAAAAACAACACAAAACAAAGCAAACCAGGCCATTTTCTCGCTAATTTTTCCTGATGCCAGGCAACCTTCACCAATTCCAACCGCAAATATCTTGAATCCTTAAAAAAAAAAAGATATTTAAAAAAATCAATAAACTTCAAGGCAAGTGCACAAGCTTTAAGGTTATATCAATAACTCCATATGCCCCAAAGTTGACGACCGCCTAATTCCACCGTGTCGTGACTTTGGAACTCCGAATTACCCACAGCCAGATTTAGTTTGAATCGTTGCAAGAAACTTGTTCACAACAATTAAGGGGCGAGGTTGACTGATTGGATCAGCGCATATTATTATGATATACATATTACAATATACAACATTACTTTCCGGGAAATGACACTTACATGACCAATAAAAAATTATTGAGTCGATAGTGCCGTAAAAAACCTACTCAAACAAAAAATTTCCGGGAAAGTCAAAAGATCTGGTTTACTCCCGCTCCACGGCTCACTTATAACACTTTCGTTGACATACCTCTCCCCAGATAAGTGTGAGGATACAGACTACAGGCTTACCGTTTTGACAGAAGGTACGCCTTATTATATACCGTCAAATACCTCCAAGTCAAAGCTAACTGGTCTCGAGACTCGCCTGCTTAATTGGTTACTTTTGATATAGAGGTTGGTTGTCTTTCCTTTCTTCCCTTTTTCTAAAATGTGAAACGGTAAAAGAAAGGGACAACCCGCTGCGTCTCTTGCACATATTACTTCAGACATTCTTGCTTTTGTGTCTGGCTTTCCGGCCCCCACCCCACTCTCTCTCTTTCTCTGTCTGTCTGTCTGTCTGTCTCTCTCTCTCCCTCTCTCTCTCTCTCTCTCTCTCT
>NW_004797284.1:1085798-1087045 GCF_000002075.1 Aplysia californica | reverse complement strand
CCTCCTCCTCCTCCTTCTCCTCCTCCTACTCCTCATCATCATCATCATCATCATCATCATCATCATCATCATCATTTAAAAACAATGATTATTATTATAATTATTGTAATCTTCTTCTTCTTCTTCTTTTTTCTTTTCTTATTATCACTGTACTTTGGAACTATCATTGTTATACTTAAGCTGTTGTTACTGTTGTTACTAGTACTTTCACTTGGTTCTTCTCCTTGTGTTACAACGGTTGCTGCTGTCTCAGATCTTTTAAATTCTCGTGTTGGTGACACTGGTTTCTTTTATTAAATTGAAGAAAAAAAGATGACTAAATTATTTGTTTTTACGTGTGGTTCTGTTATTTACTATGAAGATATGAATTTCAAAACTGATGTTATTACTATTATTATCGATAATTGTCAATTGTTGTCATTTTCGTCGTCCTTATTATTGTTGTTGTAATTGTTGTTGCTGTTGTTATTGTTGTTATTGTTGTTGTTGTGGTTGCTGTTGTTGTTATCAATTAAATTTTGCCATTTCTGTTCATGCATCTATTTACTGGTTTATTCTGTTGCACATTTTTTCGCCGTTTGTTTACTTTAATTTAGTTTTTATTTTCTTATTTAATCTCTCATTGAGCAGAAAATAATTGAAATTTACCTAATCCTTCTTTCTCCCGGTTCTTTTCGTTTTTCCCCCCTCCTCGTCATCTTTCTAATTCTTTCTCTATTACTTCATTTCTTACTCTATACCTGAATTTGATATCACTTTTTTTCCCCCATTCTTTCTTCCTAACTAAACATTGTTTCTTTTCTTTCTTCATAGCCATTTTACGTTGTTTACAGACCGGCCCTGTCAGTTTCCAAATCATAACACTCGAGTGCCACTGGAGTCAAGCTGAAAGTTGGAATATTTGAAAAAAGACACTTCCCTCTGTTTATCACCGACATCTGTGCACAAAGGTATAAAGTAACCACGATTAGACAAATACACCGTGTTCGCTTAAAAGGAGGTGCAACTTATTACAATGAAGCGAGAATAGATGTAGAAGATTGAAGATTGTACGTCGCTTTGCTGCGGATTTATGACAGTTATGATTACATTCCGCGCTACATTGTGTTCAGAGATAGCGTTCCGGGGCTGGTCTTTGTAGCCAGTCGGTGTTATTTAGCAAACCCACAGGTGAAAACTATAGTGAAATAAGAGATCAGCTACAAAACTATAACTAGGGAAAAGTAATTAACTCTCACCCCCCCCCA
>NW_004797284.1:1081582-1083253 GCF_000002075.1 Aplysia californica | reverse complement strand
TTATTATTATTGTTATTATTATTATTAGCACCATCATTATCATCATCATCATTATTTAGTGTTATAACATTACTCTCCCAAACTTTTGTTTACAAACTTCTTTCATTCATTTATCATCTTCAAATACATAGTAACAAACTGTGCAATTATTATCCGAGTACAACACTATTGTTACTGATGCTTATATTATGCCTACCACCTTAATTTGAGCTACATAAACGTACGTCGATTAGTTTATCTGTCACTTGCGATTACTAGAAAAATGTGTCTCTAAAGATTAATGTTTTGTAAAAAGGGAAAGACAACTTTAATTTTTCTGCTCATGATATCATCGTTGCACTACAAAAAGTTTTTGAGTTTGTTGGACTTAATCTTTCCGGGTTTATTGTATCCAGTTGGTTTATATTTGTCGAAAATATTTTAAGCCAAGACAGTTACAATGTAGGTCTTATTATAAGAGACGGGCAACTTCAAATTATTCTACATTTTAGGGGTAGGGACAGTTACATCTCAGAAAAAAAAAATTACAGGGGGATACTCTTTGAAATATCTTCTCACATGGGAATCGAACTCACCCCTTTTGCCATAATTGGAAATAAAACCTAGCCATTATCAAATGCACTGTTATTGATTGCATGACTCATAAGAAGTTCATGGAGTACATAGCATTTCATAAATTAACTTGGATTAAAAAGAAAGTTTAAACCCACAGTTTAAAAAGAACAAAACAAAACAAGCCAAAAATCCCCCCACAAAAAACTCAACAAGAACAATAAAACAAACAAAACAACTCCTCCATCATCCGCCCAATTCATGTTTAAAAAATATATAAAATTGGAAAGTATAAAAATTCTAACGAGCATTTCATAGTAAACAGTTTCAAATTCAGGACAACTAACCTGTTTTTGTGGTAGATCTCAGTATGAAAGCAAAAAATGAACATTCTCAAGAAGGAGGAACGATGAAATGAGATGGAATGAGATGAGATAAGATGAGAATTGAAACTTGAGTTTCCAAAATAATAACTTGTATTTCCACTGCGCTCTACACCTCTTCTCTCCTTTTATTATGACGTAACGTCGCACACGAAGAAGAACAGAAATAAAAGAAGGAAAGGAGGGAGAAAAAAAGATTTTCGCCGCTCGTTTGGTTTACGATCTCGTAGAATATTGTGCTCTGAGCTTGCAGTGGCCTAAACTAACACTCCAAGGATTACACCGCGGGGCAGGGGGTATTAAAATCTGCAGGTTTGATCATAAACGCAAGCAGCTAACGTTCAGGAATATTTTGTTGATGGCGGGGAAAACAGAGGGCAGCGTCTAAGTCAGAAATTTGGCAAACTACTGTCATGCTGGTTGGGAATACGGCGTTTTAAGTCTCATTCGCGCTAGGACGAGAAGATAGCCATCTCGGCCGACGCTCCAGCAAAAAGGGATGATTTTGTCCCCGACTTCTGAATCTTAAACGACAGCCACCTGGCGAGACAACGAACGGTGCGGTTATGGGCTCTGGTTCCACAGGGGAAGAGTTATGGTTTATGGCGACTATTTTTACGTTTTATGTGTCTATATGTTTATGTACATGAGTATTTATTTATATGTGTTATATAAGAGGAAGAGTAGCAGAATGTGAAGAAGAAGAAGAAGAAGAAGAAGAAGAAGAAGAAGAAGA
>NW_004797284.1:1078334-1080142 GCF_000002075.1 Aplysia californica | reverse complement strand
CCCCCCTCAAATTCTTTGCCCTGAAAGCAATATCAACAAATAAATACAATATTTTTCTGTGAAAAGGCAAACATTCTGAAAACTCGGCAAGGAACTTGTTTCCCAAACCACAAATGATACCAATAATCCCCGTTATGTTCGTTAAAAAAAGAAAGAAAAGGAAGTGGCCCGTGTCTGATACTGACACGTATACCATTTCAGTAATATTTCCGAATAAACACTTGGGCGGGGCGGGGGTTGGAGTTGGGGGTTGGGTAAAGCACTTACCACAGGCCATATTAACTTTGATTGAGCTACCACGGTTTACATAAGCTGCATTTGGAATGTAGAAAAGTACATGAAGAAGCGCGTTTGAATACTATAATATAAACTTGCACTGAGCTCACTCAATTTTTAAAATAACGCAAATGTCAACTACCAGTCTTTTTTCACCAAAGACTTTCGACTCTACCGTAGATTGCAAATAGTCGTCACCTAGCTGAATTCAGGTGTAGATAACTCCCGGTCTGTTGTACCCCAAGGGTTGTGGCCCCTGTTATTACTTTCCCTTGTTTATCTCACGCCAAGATCTGGTCCAAACTGCAAGAGGGACGCGGTCTCTCTACCTTTTTTATTTCTCCGAATGTTCAGAGGCGACAGACTTAAAGAAACGGCTCAGCCTGCTTAATCCCCCCAAGATGGGGATGATAAACTCCACGGTTTGAATTAATCATTGACAGGTAGATTCCCATCCCCCCCAGCTCTTTCATGATGTTCCACTCTTTCTTCTTCGTTTCCCTCGAGGTCTGTCTATTCCTCTTACATTCTCTTTCCACTCCAAATCTTTCATGTCTGTCTACTTTTAAAAAACCATCTCTTTTCTATTTCTTATTTTCTTTTTTTCTTCTTCTATTTTTAATTTTTGGTTGTGTCTGAGGTTGCCAAGCAACTGTGTTGTTTGTTTGTATGGGGTTTTTTTAAATGTTGTTTTAAGCCAAAGAGGTAATTGCTTTATGTTTTCAGGGCAACTATAAAAATGCCATCTTTGTTCTTCAGGTTTTGGAACGTTTAAAAGTCTTTCATTCATTCTTTTATGCTTGATGTGAAGAACTGTTTTGATGAGGAGTGTAAAACAGTTTCATAATTTTTAATAATTTGTTTAACTAGATCTATGTATTTAACAAAGGAGAAAATAAATGTGATAATATTATCGTCTTAAGTTTTTTTAGTGCTTTATGTCCTGAAAACGATATGCATTGAGATCAATGTGGTTTTTTCATCTTATGAAACTTCAAAAGAAAAAAAAAGTGACTTTTTCCGTTTGATATATTATCTTTCGTTAAAATATGATGATGATTAGCGAACAGAAGGTATTATATAAAAAAGACACAACAAAAATCATTTCAAATCAGTTCAAGTCCTTTCTATTCAGATCTGCTCTTTTTTTGTGTTAGCCCAAGGGGTGCTATCTGTTCCCCTTACATATTATCTTTGGTGTTAGTGTTCCACCTCGTTATTCTCCTCTGTCCTGGTCCCCAGAAAAAGCGTGCGCAATTTTTTCTGTTCTCTCGTTTCCCTAATTCTTTCTTGATATTTTACTTTTCTTTCTCCTAGGCCCCGGTTTAACAAAACTTGTCATTTGTATTATGAATGTCCATTGTCCGATTCTGATGGAGACCTGATTACTTTTTTCTCATGCACGACGTCTGGAATTTGTCCTCTCAGTTCGGAGTCATGCTGTAGACAACCTCTCTCCCCCCTCAATCTCTGCGCTTCTTTTCTCGCTCTCCCCCATCCCTCTATTTCTCTCTCTCTCTCTCTCTCTCTCT
>NW_004797284.1:1076931-1078176 GCF_000002075.1 Aplysia californica | reverse complement strand
CCTCTCTCTCTCTCTCTCTCCCTCCATTTCTGTCCTTTTCTCTCCCTGTTTCTCTTTCTATCTTCCTTCCGTCTATCTCCCTCTTTCCCTCTGTCAGTCTGCCTGCCTGTCTGCCTGCCTGCCTGCCTGTCTGTCTGTCTATCTGTTTGTCTGTCTGTCTGTCCCCACACTCTCTCTGTTACTCGTCCCCGCAAGAACCTTCATCTTTAGTAGCCACTTGCCAGTTATCTGACTTGAACCTTTGAGTGTTTCCACAAGGTCTAACGTAAACTGCGCTGTTACATCTGAAGGCACTATCTTACTTAAATGGACTCTTGGAATTTTTTCTGAAACCTTGTTTAATTAACTTTTTTTGCATGCCACAACTTTCATATTGTGAATTATTAACGTACGCGTAAATCTGTCTCACATAATAAAAACAATAGCAAAATGACATGACAACTGACATTTCGAGGTCAGGGGGGCTCGAAAATCAAAGGTGTCAAATAAAAAGAAACATTATTATAATCATTCCTATTGTACAACCATGGCAAGATTAAGTCGACTGAAAGCATTCTTGTTAACTCTCGTAGAAGGCTTTTATGCAACGTCCTCCAGTTCAATATACGACACAAACCCCTATCAGTGTCGCCAATCAGTAGTTTCAGTGAGTTGGCCCCACCTTTAGACAATTAATGTACATTTTTCTGTCTTTTAATGATCATTCTTTACATGCGATAACACAAGTAGCAGTCAATTCCTTGATACCTGTAAGGGCTTTATGAACAATAACGTTTTGTACTGACAATCACACAAGCGAAATGATACTAGGAATGAGTAAATATGTGAGAGATTTAACGCGAACTATCGCACACTTAATTGTATCATCGACACAATATTATACATATACGTGGTGGCCGCCTGCAAGGGCCGTCTTAGACCCCATAGGGCCCTTAATCCCCCCCTCCCCCCAAGAATGATTTATAACTCGGCCAGACTAAATGATCTTTGGTTGAAAAAAGTTCACTCGCGTCATTTGAATGCAAAACGAAAAGTCTAAGTATTTTACTAGAGTCGCTAAAGTTTTAGAGAAAACGAATTTTATACACAAGAAAACCTTCATCAGTTTCTATAGGCTACTAAAAGTTACATTTTCATATTAAATTTCTTTTGGGAAATCGTATAAATAAAGATAGAAACTACAAAAACAGCAACAACAACAACATCAATAACAATAACAATAACAACAACAACAACAACAACAAT
>NW_004797284.1:1073108-1075208 GCF_000002075.1 Aplysia californica | reverse complement strand
GAGAGAGAGAGAGAGAGGTGGGTAGAGAGGGAGAGAGGGAGAGAACGAGAGAGGAGGTGATTATGATCCCTGTAATATTGTGACGGGGATCAAGGCCTATGATTAAGACCATTCACAACTCTCATACCCATTAGTCCTGAGAGGGGTGGAAGATGGATCGGCAAAAATCCGCGCGTCCAACTTTAGAATGTTTGGGTTAACAGGTACTGAGCTAAAGGCTTTAGATTGGAAATTGCGAGGACTTTTGCCTGGTAATTCTTAGCTCGTCAATCACACAGGCCCTTTCACTGCGCTAGTGCATTCGATTATAACCAGTTCTAGAACATTCTTCTGTCCCATGCGTAGACCGCCGGTGTACCTCTTTCATCATTTTTGACGCCTCGCTGTGCATGGAGACCTCCTCCCACTTCTCAGACACACTAGACATCTCTGCGGCTCAAAAATTATTCCGTCTTAAACACTTCTCCCTTCAACATTCTTTCTCTCCATGTCCTTTAAAAACAAAACAAAACAAAACAGCACCCCACAATCCACCCCATACTCCCCCCTCCCAAAAAAAAAAGAAACAAAAGAAATCCTGGTTCTTGACACCCCTCCCCCATTAAAAAAAAAATAATATCATTCTGACATGTGCGGGCTGTGTTTCGCTGGATTTTTTTTTATTCTGATGCTCCTGAATTGTTAGGGCTACATTTTCTCGTGTTCCCCACTACAACAGATTATGCCTCTCTCTTTTCTTATCTCTCTCTATCTCTCCTTGTTTGCTTGTGCTTCTTCCCTCCTTCTCTTCTCTCTTTTGCTCTCTTTCTCTCTTAGGCACTCTCCCCTTGTATCTAGTCCATTGTTTATATTATCTGCATTGCGTGTTTCTCTTTTTTTTTTGTCTTCCTTTCTTCCACCGCTCATCTCTTCTGACTACCACCTTTCCTTTTCTGTATATATCTTCACTTACTCATAGTCTCTTTTAGTCTCTTCGTGTTTCCACTTTCTCATTCTCACTCACTCACTCACTTTTTCCCTCTTTCCATCTGGACCCTGACAAACCCTTTCCACAATCACTGATCTCTGTCATAATGCTGCCCCTCCCCCCTTCCCCATTAAAGTTTTGTTTCATCATTATTTCCCCTCCTCTTTTTGCTTTTTTTCTGTTGCTTCGAATTATGATAATTGTTTCGATAATTTCGCTAGCAGTTCTTTTCCACGACAACTCCCAATAGCAGCATGCCACCATTTATTTTGTAAAAATGGTTTCAAGAGGTGTTGAGAAGAGACGAGCAAGCAGAACTCTGTTTGGACGCCATTTTTTTTTTAGTAGAGTCCCTGTGCGCGAGTAATCGAATAACTGAATAAAACAATAGAAAACCACTGGGACGAGCTTATGTAGTGGCTCTCGTTCCGTACCCCGTACTTTAATTATTCCTTTGTTCTCTCGTTTTTATTCTAACACACTTCCAATTTTCACTTCTCTTAGTCAAAAAGAATAAAAAAATAAGATAAAAAAATACCCCCCCCACACAAAAAAACACAAAAAACAAACAACAAAAACCCCAACCCAAAAACAAACAAATCAAAATAAAACAAAATAAACCCACAATCCCCCTTCTCCCAATCCTCCAGCCAAAAAACCCCAACACAACAAAAACATAATGAGCATCAACCGCAATGGTGCTACTGGAAAATCAATAGCAACAAAATGTTTATTCAAAAAAATAAAATAACACGAACAAGAAAATAAGAAACGAACCGTATTAATTTCACCAGCAAACAGACAAGGGACCAATAATATTGTGACACTTGATCTTTTTGTGTCCCTAATTCGTTTCCATTAAGGAAAAAAGAAAGGAAATAAAAAGAAACAGATGTATATGAATATGATTTTGCTTTTTCAAAATGAACCAGAGAACGACCAATTTATCTTATTTATTGTAAGAAATGATGTTGGGCTGATAAAATAAACACACATTTTCTGTCTAGACAGACTAAGACACCTTGTGTCAAAGGCAAATGGGTCTATTGACAGTCTATTGTTCACGCTATTCTCGTGTCACTTTAACGAATCTGATCCCCTCTCCCCCCAGCAGCTCTCTCTCTCTCTCTCTC
>NW_004797284.1:1072086-1072603 GCF_000002075.1 Aplysia californica | reverse complement strand
ACCATCCCCCCCCCTTAAAAAAAAGAAAACGCACAATAAACTAGTTTTAAACCAACCACCCATAAAGGGCTTGCGAAAACAGTCAAGTGTCTTTTTTTTTTAAAAGGTACATTTGTACATGTATTTGTAATGTCTCCATCATAACAACTTGAATGTATATCAGTTAAGAGTGGGCTTTGATCCTTTCCATCTGTGTCAACCCGATCTGAACTTGATACAACGTTCTAGCAGACAGACCGAGATACACGCATGTACTCGACGAAACTCACCCACCCCCAAACCCCACCCCTCCCCAATTTGAATCAAACTCTGGTCTCGGGTGTGTAGGTGTAGTCATATTTGTCAATTTTTTGAGGACTCTGCTCTTCTTCCCTCCAAAAAGCAATAACGAGACTGGCGTTTCTGGCGTAGTGGTTTGGCGCTTCGCTGTCGCAGACAGGAGGCCCGAGTTCGATTTCTGAATGGGGAGAAATGTTATCGAGCATCTCAATATTTCTTGGATGTTGTATCCCTCTCA
>NW_004797284.1:1065058-1067717 GCF_000002075.1 Aplysia californica | reverse complement strand
TAATAATAATATGTATCAATTTATATAGGTCTGCCCGGGATAATAATGCAATTTGCAAACGGTTAGAGATGATGATAACTTTGAGAGACCAACCGTTTCCAGCCATTCCGACAAGGAGCAAATCTTTAGCCCATTTTGATAACATGGCAGGCAGTTTTACTCTGTGAGTGAGATTCGTAAGACATTTGTAAGTCACTTCTCAGCACTAGCCCTTTAACCCACTTTTCTTCAAGAGAGGGATAATCCGTAAAACTGTCCCCTTAACTTCTAAACCGAACGCTCTCAACAAGTCTATCTGCCGGTGTCAACCAGCACCGATTGATATTAGACTTCTTCGTAACACCTACTTAAAATTTCATTTCCTGAAATCCTGCTCAACGGACTTAATACCTTGACTCTCTAGTGTAATAACATACTTACTAAATACAAACACATCGGTGTATTACACATGTACATAATTCTAGAGGGAATGTGAACTCATAGTAAAGATAACAATTCACTAACAGAATTTATTATCATGCCAAACGTAGACTCCGAGAGGACATAGTGCTCCTCAAATCCCACCTCAAGTGCCAGCCAAATCCGGATAACCGATTATCCCGCTGTAAACAAATAAGGCTTTAACCTTCCGACAACCCCCGCCAATTTATTAATGTCTACAGGAGCGTCCCTGGTCAGGGACACCTACGTCACAGGCGTTCAGGAGTGGACACGACGCGTCATGTGTGTGGACGTTTCACGCGCGCGTACACGCAGGAGACGTTCTCGGAGGACGTTATCTTTGAAGCCCTCGTAGGTAGAATAATCATGATGACATACGAACGACAAGCAAGAGGCGGGGGTAGGGGAGGGGATGGGGGGAGATGGGGGACGGTATGTTTTTGTTGACTTGTCAATGGGGGAATTTTTTGTGTGTTTTGGTATGTATTCAGGTAGTGAATGTTGTGAGGGAAGTCATGTGCGTAAATGTAACGTGAAAATAATATTGTTTGAGGATGGGTCTGTAGTAACAGGATGAAACACTGGTTCACCTAATTGATTATTTTAAAAAATATTTTTAAAAATGTGTGCCTTGTTATCTCCTTAAAAATGAAAGAAAAATAAAGAAAAATATATTTAGAAATTACACAAGACCCCCCCCCCCCAAATACCAACAAATAACTGAGCCAAAAAATATACACAGAAAAAAAAGAAAAATAAAGATAGAAAGCTAAATTATAGAATGAATGCGTAAAAGGTCAACACCTAATTAAGCCAAACAATTATAAGCTCATAATAGGGAAGTAAAAGTGAGGACGCGATGCTTATAATAAGGAAAGCCAGAGATTTGGGCACACCTTTTACACAATCTCTGTACGGTTTGTCATACTTATAAAAAGGGAAGAAAGTAAACTTTTAGAAAATATAGCCATAACATTTGCAACCGATTTGCTGTACCGCTTTAAAGGACATTGTATTAGCTGCTGAATAGACGGCCAGGACCCCCACCAACCCCAACCCCCACCCACCCTTGATTTTTCCTTTTCACAACACACATAAACAAATATATTTAAAGTTTCCTTACTCTTCCCTCCCTGTTTTCTATTGTTCTATTTCCCATTTCCACTTTCCTCTCTCTGGATATTCGCCACCCCTTTCTCCATTGTTCTCCCCCCCCCTTTTCTCTCTTCCTGTCTGTCTGTCTCCCCGTCTCCCTGTTTGTCTGTCTGTCTGTCTGTCTGTCTGTCTGTCTGTCTGTCTGTCTGTCTGTCTGTCTGTCCATGACCCATAGTTTCAACTTCACTTCCCCACTATGCGGACCTCCGCACTGCTCGCCGACTGGACATTCCACGATCACGAAGACGCATCTCCCGAAGACGTGGACACTGATTGGAACAACCTCAGGAGATAGGGCCGGGTTTTCGCCCCAAACATGCTTGTTTAACCCCTAATAAACTTTGAAATTGGCCAAATTCGAGCCCCCTGTGACAACCACCTTGTCCCCTCACCCATTCTTTAATCGGGTTATATTGAACTTTCCGATACGCGACGTGGCAAAGGGGTATAATCCCTGCCTAGATAAATTACTCGATAAGAGCTCAGATAAAATGTCTATATCATGTCTGTCGGCAGCCATAGCCGCTATCAGAAGAGTGCAGTTTATCAGGAGAAGCTAAAAGCACGTTTTAGCGCTTCATTTGCCCCTGTGCCCTAAAGATTTATCCATTGTTTAGATGGCTTACCGCCCAGGAGTCGGTAATGAACATTTTCGAAAAGCAGAACCGCATTTTTTCGGAGATTGATTACCACCGAATCTGACCCTACAGGCGCTCATTTGTCAAATGGACAGCTGTCCTCACTGCTAATGATTTGTCTCCTACCCCGACACGCCTATAAATCAACGATATTAAGGAATTTAACATATATTCAACAAGGGCAAGAGGAGTAAATTTTGTTAAGGACACAACGAAAAGGTTTAGTCGGATTAAGTAATGTTTTGAATAAGGAAGCAAAAGGCTGTATTTTCAACAGGAAAGCAATTACAACAGGAAATGTATTTGCAAATGGCAATAATGCATCAGCTGGCATGTTTTCAAGAACAGCTAAGATGCTTTTTGTTGGCTTATTTTTGTGGAGTATGTTCTTTACTTTTCTTTTGCTCATTTTTAAGGGGGGGGGG
>NW_004797284.1:1061731-1063863 GCF_000002075.1 Aplysia californica | reverse complement strand
TCTCTCTCCCTCCCTCTCTCTCTCTCTCCATTTCTCTATCTCCCACAAACACCAATGCACACACGCACATACATACACCAGACCCATTCCCCCACCCGCACATCACATTAAAATTTTGATCATCTCGTTTTGTGAATTTCCCCAAGGCAACCCCCAGAGTGCCCAAATCTGTGACGAACAAAAGCCAGAGGAGAGACAGTGAGTTGTCGTTCACACGCGTGCATCAGGTAAAAGGACGGATAGTCCAACGTCACCTTGGCCCTTTCACCTGTTGCGCCAGAGCATTAGCGCCTAACATTGTCAGTTAATTTTAGAGCAAGGCAAGGCGATAATGACTAACCTTTCTCTGTTGAAAAGGTATTTTTGTTTTGAATGTATGCCAAATGACGTAATTGGGATCTGAGTCAATATGCTATTCTGATTTAGAAATCAGACTACATGTACAGACTGCCAGGCAGAGAATCTACACTGTGGCTTTCTTGCACCTTAGATGAGTGTATTAATAGCTGTAATATGATGACCATCAAAGTCTATGTAACGTGATTGTATTTTTTTCTGTCAGATTTACAAAATTAAGATCTTTTTAACCTAGCTTAATTTTGATGGTGTTGTACTAATAAATGATCTGACAAGTGACAGTTTGTAAGAATATGCATTTCCTTTACGGTTTTTGAAATACAAAGACATTGTCCTCTATATTTCAGAGATCATGTTTAAGCAAAGAATATACTTCAGCGCGTGACTTAGACAATGCTTGTAGTACAAAACTTTTTTCTGGGTAAAAGTTGTTGTGTAACTTACTGACGTATAAGTTGGAAAGAAATATTTACATGTAATAAAATAGTTGGTTGAACGTAACTTACAACAATACATATGGATGTGAGTTTTGAATTAAGAAATTAATCTAATAAGTTCAGAAGATACAAGTTTTAGGTAGAAAACAATTGATTTTAACCGACTATAAAACATTTAATAAATACTTGATAAGTAAACATGTTGGCATTGACACTGACGAGGCTGATCACAGCAGACTAATCTACACTTGCAAGAAGTTTCAGAGAAGGTCACATCTAGAGGACAGAAGGGCAGCAGGGAACGGAGCTTTTTGGTTCTCCAGGGACGGCATTCAACTCCTTTGACGACACTCTGCTTTTAGAACTGCTCGCTAGGAGAGATCAAATCGAGATCAAATCGCTAGGCGAGATTTGGCGATCGACCGAGAAGATAGAGCAAGAAACAAATGAGCGAGAAAATGGCGAAGCCGCCGCAGATTTTTAAGTTTTATTATTTGATATTGAAACCATTTTTCATCTCCCTGTTCCCGGGCGGCATAGAGCGAAGCGGTGGCACCACTTGAACTCTGTCCCTTACGCTGTGGAAGATCCACTTCCGGGCGTCTCCGCCGCTTTGTCCGAGAGGGATTATGGGATTCTGTATCTCTCTAGTGCTTGGAGTCCGGGAATTGTCTTGCTCAAGAGGCGCCTCGCTCCATACTGTCCAGATGTGTTATTGAAAGTGAACATCGGTAGACAGTCTGAACAGTCGAGCGGAGAAAGTGTACAGCGGGGTGCATTCAGTGCTTGTGATAGGATAAGATGAGCTTTTAGTATTTGCTGGGCTGTTCCTATCTCCTGTAAATCTAGTGCAGTAAGTTAAAGGTTTAAAATCGTTTTCAAAAGACTAGGTACATTATATATAAAAAGCGTGACAAGCAACTTTCTAGTCTCTCGCCGATAGAATTAAGCTAAAGGAGCATTAAAAAAACATCGACCAAAAAACTGTAAAAACGATCTCAGAATAAGAGTGTCCGGTCTTTTTTGAGATGGGCATCATGGTCACCCGCAGTGCTGTAGAATAATAATATTATACAAAAGGAACTGACTGCACTCCCAAGTCCAGATGATAATAATGAATATCTGGACTTTATTTCAATGGAATGACCAACGTCTAATCTGCAATAAGAGTAAATTTGGTTCAAAATTACGGATTTTGAGATGCAGGCAGTTTTGGTTTCTTCAGCCTCTCTTGCCAGCGGTTGCGTATTCTTTATGTCCAGGCAAGGATGTTTCTGCCCGCACGTGCGTGCGTCTGTTTGTGTGTGTGTATGCGTGTGTGCGAGTGTATATATATAT
>NW_004797284.1:1056158-1060733 GCF_000002075.1 Aplysia californica | reverse complement strand
CTCTCTCTCTCTCTCTCTCCCCCCAGTAAACAAACTCGTCCCAAACACTGAAAGAAAATCTAAGTAGATACGTCATGCCTGTTTTTCTGAAGCTTGTAAATGTTATGAAGTATTCTAAAAAAGAACGCACTGTGAAAGACAGACTTTTCTCTTTTCAAGGCCACCCACAGCAGGGTAGAAGGTCATGGCTGTAAGATAGTAACCTCATTTTAGGTACAAATTAACAAATTCTAAGCTTTAAGCTCTTGATCTTCATATTCACGAGGAAAAATCTTGGCACCCTACTCTAAAAGAGATATAAAAAAAATGTAATATCTCATCTATTAACATAGTGGATTATCTGGCCAATAAGAATTAGATGTGTCTTGATCAGTAAATCTTTCTGATTTTTAATCTCTGATCTAAGTTCAACTGAAGTAGGCTATCCCGCCTTGAACTAATTTTATGAATCAAATCACATGAATATTTCCACCGCGATAACCAATTACGTGAGACTGCAATAAAAATATAGAAAGCAAAAACGAGAGCAGGTGGCCTTGATATCCCAGCATTGAATTATATCTTCTTCGACTGGATAGCCATCTTGGTCCTTACTGGCTTCTAATCACCCCCCCCCCCCCCACTCCCCTTTTCCTCACCCCTCTCTATGATTTAATTGTGGGAATTGGTAGTGGAAAGGGTGGGGTTTTACTTCAATGATGCCTAAAAGCATCGAAGCATTTACAATTGACAACAGGATACATATCTCTCTGTACTAATTCTTCTCTTTGTCCCCAAAATAATAATAATAATAATGATAATAAAATTATGGCTATCCAGAATGAAATCCACAAATTCGTTGCGGTTTCGCTATATATTCTTCTTTATCTCTAGGAACTGTTCGGTTTGGGGGTAATCCTACAAATGCAAAGCGCATTCTGCGTTTATTGTGTTTAAGGTATAATAAGAATTTACGAGCGAAAGCGGCTCACGTCCTTGAAAGCCTGCCCTGAGCGCGTTCGATGGCGGAGGAGATAGCGGGATCCTTTAAGACGCTCGGCCTCGATTTCATTGATCGGGATCCCCAGCTGTTTCTCCCTGACACTTCAATGGGGAGGAGCTAAATATTCTGCCTCTAGAAAGGATATAACATGTCTGCACGACCTCTGTAATCCATTGTAATCCTGGAAACGGATTTTTGTCATCTGCCTCCTATTCCATTGTTCTGAATTTTTATTTTTTTGCAAGGCCTGGTGTACTTCGAGGTTGCCGAGTCCCAAATTTCTCTCTGAGGGTAGACACATTCTGTGATTTATGATCTCAACGTTTGTTCATCCAAAGACCTTTATCATGCATAGAGAGAGAGAGAGAGAGAGAGAGAGAGAGAGAGAGAGAGAGAGAGAGAGAGAGAGAGAGAGAGAGAGAGAGAGAGAGAGAGAGAGAGAGAGAGAGAGGGGGGGATTTTGGCTTGACTTTATAAAATTCCCACTTTGCGATAAAAAGGAAACAAATGTGAAGTTTAGGTGATGCATGTATTCTCCCACACCGAAGTTTATGCTGTTTAACAGGAGAAACGCCCCAGTCGCCCAAAATGCAGATGGAAGAAACAAAATGTGACGGAAAAAACGTTTCATCGAAATAGCGGCTTACGATAGCAAAGTTTGAAAAAAAAAAGTTATATTAAATGCACTAATTGATGAAGACTGTCTCTGGATTTTTGTTTTGCATCTATTAAAAGGTCTATTGTTTCCAACACACCCAACAGTAATTCTCGATAGATAGGGCCAAAGACGCCATCATCCTAAATGATTAAAAATACAGAGTGGTTATTTCATAGACTGATCTTACTCCTTAACACCCATCTGGGATGGGACTGATTGAAAATAAAATTTATCTTTACTGTTTATGCTTTAAACATGTGCGGTATTTAAAAGGGGATCCAACTTTTGATCACCCCCCCCCCCCTCACCCTCGTTTACGTTGAATATCGTCTTCATATACTCCATGGTAATCTCTAGGCATAGTGTGTGGACCAGGGGCGGCTCGTGGGGCTAAAAAGTGGACGTGCACAATTAAGCTATCGCATGCTGAAGCTAGTCAAGGGCATTGTAAATGAGACGGTGTATAATTTTAGGATCTTTGGGTTGGTGAGGGAGGACCTCGCGCTTTTATTTTCATTCTTTTTTCTTGTCATTTTGATTTCTAGTACTAAATTTGTTTGCTAGCTAAACATCAATTTCGTTCATCCTGTTTTGGAACTTAACACTCAAGTAATAACTTTCACTATTCCACTACAAAACCATTCAAAGGCACAACTCATAGGACGATCGCGTTCACCTCCCTCAGGTTCACGGTCACAGAGTCACTTAAAATAGTGGCAAGGCAAACAATGAACCAATCACAATGCACTTGAGCACTCCGCTGGATTGCTCAGGGGGTCACATAATACTGGCAAAGAATAGCGTACGGTCTATCGCGTTTATTTTTAGACTGCCTACTGTGGGCTACGTTTCGGCACTGTTCGGCCGGAGCACATTTGAGATGTGCCGTCTTATTAATATTAATGTACCACCAAACTCGCTATGAGTGTTGTCATCGCTTGGGTTATCCCCAAGAGCGATTTATAGGTCAGATTACACTGTTGAATAATCCTATTATGTTTAGCAAAAGCGCGTGGACGTTGGCATGGCATAATATATGTTTTACGGCGCTACAGACACAGAAATGACAGTTACGGCGCCAGAGAGGACCTTGTTTTGATATAATATTTGGCTAGTGTTTGTTCCTGGCTTCTTGTATTTTATTATTGTGGGTGTTTTACGTTATAGAACATTAAAAAAATTGGGGCCTCACTGCACGACCGTGCTCTATGGACGAACCGCGCCTGGTGTGGACCCATGATGACACCGCGAGACAGGGAAAGGCAGGATACAGAAAGGGAAAGTGTTTGATGTTTGGTATCCAATTGAATGTAAACATTTTAGGACCCCATCAACAACATTGTTTTTGTCATTCAAAAGGCTGGCTGATTTGACCAATCAAAGGAATGTGGGATATAATATCCAAAAAGAAAGGCGAAGATACTCGGTGAAGTCATTTTTCTCACTTATGAAAACACTTGAACGCAATGTGAGGGAAATATTCCTGACATTATGAAAGGAATATGGCCTCCTGGATTTGACATCCTGAACTTTTACATGATTAAAACAAACTTTCGAAACTAGACTAGAAATGCTTGTTCTTTTTTGGTTTAAAAATGTCATTAGCCTTGTAGCCTTTTCTTCACGTCTTTATGTCATTCCTAAACAGTCGAACTGTAAAATATTGAGTTACTTTGGAACGGTTTTGTTCACAATTACATTCATCATCATCATCATCATCATCATCATCATCATCATCATCATCATCACCATCATCATCATCATCATTGTATAAAGAAGGTATTAAAACAGTTAAGACCTTGTTGTATTTCCAGAAAATATGTATTATACACAGTTCGTTCAACGTTTCGCCCCCAACGGGCTTCCTCAGGAACATTCACAAAAATAACTGGCAAGAATCTAAGTATACACAGGCTATAAAAACTAGAGTGCGTACATAAATGTCTGAATATTTAAAGGAGCGGTGAGCACAAATCGCCAGAGAGAAGGGAACACTAAACCATCATCATCATCACCATCAACATCACTATCATCATCTTCATTTCCACAATGTCTCTGAGACTTCAATGGACAAAAATAACAAGCCTATTATTACTACGAAGCCAGACGCAAATAAGTTGGGAATCCCTATCACTTATGCTGATCTCAATCCTTACCCCTCTTTTCCGTGCTAAAGGGTCGTAATACGTTACGCCCTCCCCTTTTGGAGACCATAGATCCCTGCCACACCAGTACTTTAATACCACCATGTAGCTGACAGAGCAAACCATTCACAGTGAGCAGTGAATTACTTAATCTCTGCTACATATTAACTAAAAGAATGAGATCAAAAGACATTTACTTTATTCAGATCAATGTCAGATTTTGCAAATGTGCTAGAATTAGGCGTATTTGTTTCCTGCATCGCACCCGCATACACAATCCACATTTAATTTAAAGAATAACTTTGAGTACAAAACAAAATCCGTTTTGAATAGGGCTGAACTAAGCAATTTAGGTTATGTAGAAAATGAATACACCAAACGTGGTTGTACAAGCAAGAAGAACGGTTTCTGAAAAAAAGATAGTATGATAAGTGCCGTGCACTTCCCTTTAGCTTCAACGGCCCTACGCATTCTGGTGAGATATGTTTTCATTGATGATATCGCCTGACTTGACAAACTTCAGTATCTATTTTCAGTGACATGGGGGCTACAATAGAGCATAGCTCACCTCATTTTCCCTTGTCCTATCTTGGTATCTCATTGTATCTACTGCTCTCTTTCTGTCCTCCTCTCTTTGCTCCTTGTCTCTGTGTTTAAAACTCTTGCTCACTTTTTCTAGCACTCCTCTTTTTATTTCTCTCTCTCTCTGTGTCTCTGTCTCTGTCTGTCTGTCTGTCTGTCTGTCTGTCTGTCTGTCTGTCTGTCTGTCTGTCTGTCTGTCTGTCTGTCTG
>NW_004797284.1:1051636-1053646 GCF_000002075.1 Aplysia californica | reverse complement strand
CGTGTGTGTGTGTGTGTGTGTGTGTGTGTGTGTGTGTGTGTGTGTGTGTGCCCGTGTGTGTGTATTTGAGTATATGAACTCATACCACATTTACGTGTAAAAGCAACATTTGAGTTTCCCATCGCTCAGGGGAGTTTGATATACAATTTTAATTAGCAGTTTCATCACGGTAAGCCCGAATTGACACAACTATTGTCAAATTGTCGACACATTTATTCCACTTGAAGTTCGATTTGTTTACTTTGCAATCGTTTGTGCATAGTGTAAACAAAACTTGCGACAAAATCATATTCTTGAGGGGCCCCTGTATTCGTTATGATGAGTACCGATGAGGAATGTTTCAATGTTTCAGTTTTGCGTACCTTTCATGTAATTTTTTAAATTGTTTGTCAAAAATGCTTCCTGACCGTATTGTTCAATATGATGTTTACGCCTAGGTTTTTCTAGTTTCTTCAAAGGGGACAGCTGGCATAGCAATATTAAAAGCTGAAGTGAAATCTGCAAACACAATCCTTAAGTAATGTTCTCTTTTGCTTGAGTGTCTGTGGACGTTGTCAAGAAATAACAAACTGGCGCCTTCTACATTTCACCCATAGTGGTATGCAAATTGTAGATGATCCTGGACAGGTGCAGTGTGTATTCGTAGTCTTTTAAATTTTCCATAATATAAAAACTAACGAAGCGCTGTGTGTGTGTGTGCGTGTGTGTGTGTGTTTGTGTTTGTGTGTGTGTATGTATGTGTATGTGTATGTGTGTGTGTGTGTGTGTGTGTGTGTATGTAAATATGTGTGGGTTTTTTTGTTGGTTTTTTTTTGGGGGGGGATGTAGGGGTGGTGATTTGTGCCAGTGAGCAAACTACAAGTGTGTTTCGTACAAAAATATATTGCCACTTGGATTTTTCCAATCATTATCAAAATACCCACCCTCCCCCCAAAAAACAACGAACAACAAAACTCTGTGTGGGATTAAAAAAGCAACAACTGAAAACATTATTCGAGAAAACCAAAATAAAAACAGGAAAAATAAAACTGAGATTTACAAAATTGAGTAAGCGCGGAAAAAGTGAAAATCAGCAGGTCTACGTGTGCAACATGACGCTAACGTATTATGGGCGTAAAGTCTTTTAAACAGGCCAACTTGGAAAATGTGACATACAAAGCAAATTCTCAACGACAAATTTTCGAGCCACTTTGCCTAAATTCCATTAATTATTTTGTAAACGCAAAACCATGTCAGTAATTTCCGCGCAGCTGCAAGAACTCTTTTTGATGTTCGCGTCGAGGGCCGGAAGTCAGCTCTCTCTTTCCTCAGACATGCGCAGTTGTGTGAAAGTATGCGCGTCAAAGAAACTCTCTGTTAGCTCACGAGAAGTCGCCAAACGAAGAGGTCAAACCGACGTCCTGTTAGTAAACTCCAGGCCTCTTTGAAACCGTAGCTCAGGGCATTGCTAGAAAAGGCTCTCGGCGGTCGAATGCCAATATTAAAACATTGGTGTATCTAGTGTTAGACATCTCTGGTTGGAGAGAGAGAGAGAGAGAGAGAGAGAGAGAGAGAGAGAGAGAGAGAGAGGGGGGGGGTAGGAGTCACCTTTTTATTTTATTCGTGACAAAATCGCCCTTTCTAGTTTCCCTTCTCTTCTTTACCCTCACCCATCTAAACACCATTTCTTCCTATCTTCCTCTCCTCCTCTTACTTTCTTTCTCCCTCCCTCACCGGTGTCTATTGGTAGCGGTTTAGGAACTTCGCCGTCGCGCACAGAAGGCATGAGTTTGATACCCATGATGGGAGGTTTGTATCGAGTATTTCCGTCTATCGTTTAGCATTTTGTATCCCTCTCAACCGGATTTGACTCGGACTGGCTGGGCCGAAGCAAGCCGCCAGCTAACTTGTGTCGATCTCCTAACACATCTTTGTCTGTCCGTCTGTCTGTCTGTCTGTCGGTCTGTCTGTCTGTCTGTTTGTCTGTCTGTCTGTCTGTCTGTCTGTCTGTCTGTCTGTCTGTCTGTCTGT
>NW_004797284.1:1048433-1050885 GCF_000002075.1 Aplysia californica | reverse complement strand
TCTCTCTCTCTCTCTCTCTCTCTCTCTCTCTCTCTCTCTCTCTCTCTCTCTCTTCTATCATCGTCAATAGTGTAACATTTAGGCTTCTCGGTCGAAGAAGCCAGGAGTTCACTCCATAACCAAGACGTATGGATTGTCTAAAATGAGATGATGTGAGTGTAATACGTTTCATTCCTGCATGGGGAAACTTAATGAGTATCTCCTTCTCTTGGCTGGGATGTTTATTCCACTCATACCGGGTTGGCCCTGATAGGTATCGTTGAGGCAGCCCGCCTCCTATATTATCTGTCTTTTCTCGATATCTGAATTTCCATTATATTTCTCGCTATTCCGAAAGACTTCAATCTTGTGATAAAACCAAAGCCTCTGAATAACATTATTATATGCCCTTTTCATTTAAGCCCATCTGTCATTTTTCTTAAGTTTTATTGCACTCGTTTGTCATTTGTGTACCCACCCATGAACTATAGTGTATTTTGCTTTCAGTTCCCAATCAAAGAATGATTAGGGACAGAGTGACTTTTTGTTTGAAAAAGCACTGTCTAACTCAGCTCACTGTTATAAATCCACCGACTCTGCCGTAAAATGAACTTCGTTTGCCGTGCCTTGATATTACAATTTAGATTCTATGAAAGAAGCTCACGTCGTCAGGTATCACTTCCCCTCCCCTTAAAATCACGCCCACCCTTTTAAGCAGACAGCCTATTTTGCCGTAACCCTTTGCACCTCATGATTTACCATTAAAACAACATTTTTTTCCTAAGTCTTTCTGTACAAAGTGCCTCTAAATTATTAGTTCTTTTTCTTTCGTCCCATAGTTTTTAATCCAGATATCTTCTCAAATATTTTACATAATATTCTAATCTTTAATGACATATTTAAAAAGGAACTTATCTCACATGCAGCGTAGGATACTGTGACAAAATGCACGAGCGTTGATGAAACCGTAAACGATAGTGGGGTATTACACATCAACCTACGAGGCACAGACGAAACCTCCTGATATTTCAGGTATGTATGTCATAAACATATCATTTTAAGTCTCAGAACACAACTCTAAAACCTCATAAACCTATATTATTGAGAATACCCATTTTGCTATACCTCTAGAACAAAATGTATCCCACCTATAATCATCTTTTGATCGACATCCATCCCTTAGCCAGCTTCCTTACTCTCTGTCGCAAACTTTACTGTTTCATCGCCCCTCTGCTCCGGCTCTTCTCTATCTCTCACTGTCTCCACAAACTTAATCTCAAGGGATGACATGAGTTTAGAGAATAAGACCAACTTTGCATTAAGCTTTTCACTTTAGTGTCTTCGGGCGCCGGCAAAGACGCGTTTAGTGTTGACATTACTCCTTCTGCTTAGCGATCTCCTTAATACCCAGCACTTTGCTTTAACACCACAGACTTCAGTGCTTCACCGATATTTGCTTTGTGCATTACGCGACTAGTACCTGGGACCTGTGGTACCGTTGCTTTGGTATTTCTTTAACAATCTTGATGATGAAAAAATCTTCTTAACTAAAATTCATATTGAAGAATTAAAGAAAGGGTATTCATTAAATTGAGCACCCCCCCCCCCCTTTCCCCACTTTTTCACTTCTGTATCTTCTGTACTCTGTTCCTCTTGAAGAAGGTATTTACGATGGGATTAAGACCCGTGTACTCAGAATTAACGCGAGTATTAACTTACCTCGGTGGGGGAAAGCGACAACATAGGACATTAATCTACGGCACAGGACTAAAGACAATAAACCAAGCTGCCTAACCCCGACAATCTCTGCTCCAACAATCATAATACAGACGTCTTTAATCTGTTATGTAAACAGAGGCATCCCCAGACATGTTGAAAACCCAGAGGGCAAAATCGGTGTAACTGCCAAGCATTGCTGTTTAATATGGAGTGTTTTTGTTCTGTTTGTTCGCTGCTTCTACCCCACGGACGGGTCGGGTATGTTAGAGAGATCGGCGAAGAGGGAGAGAGTAAAAAAAAAGACGGAAGCGTTCGCCACCGGTCCTCCTAGAGACCCCACGAACAACGACACTCATATTTCTCTTCTGTTCCCCCGCGAGAGCCGAGTTTACTCTGGAGCGGCTCCCATCAATAACGGTGTATCGTTCTGTAGCAGCCGGATAAACACATGGTCCGTCATCGGCCGGACGGCTCCTTTCACTCGCGGCATGAAACCGTTCCTGGCGTGACGAGAATGCGACCTGGGGACTTGTCAGCATGTTAAACGTCGCCAAGAGGTCACTGGTGCACGTGCTGCCACAATGGTGAGCCTCGGACGTGGGGCTGGAGCGGGCGTGAGCGCGGGGAGAGCGTCTGGCTGCGAGATGGCCTCTTGGGGGGGCCAGACCGGCCCACTCTTCTTGATTAAAGATGAGTCCTCAGTGTTTTTGTTTTCTGCCTCAGTCAGAAACCACCAGAAAAAAATGGCCTTTTG